>NW_008236626.1:2814494-2833108 GCF_000691975.1 Corvus brachyrhynchos
ATAGCCTAGATTGGATTAATTGAATCTGTGCCTTCAGTAGAGGATTTAATGTTTGCTTCCTTCAGGGACTTTAGTTTCATGTCTGAGAGGTATCAGAGATCTTGGTGCCTCCCTGTCCAGAAGTAGCTTTTACTCTGCATGTACAACTCAGCTGCAGTCAGCCAGACCAGATGGATGCAGGCCAAGTCTTCTCAGACTCACTAAGAAAACTGAATTCCTATGAAAAGACAAGTTTTGAAGTTGATCAAATCTTTCACTTGGCTCTGTCCTGGTTCTGATAATCTTTAAAGAACTGGAAATTCTAACTGTTTATTGTTGGTGCCTCTACAATGTCCAGTTTGGAAGTTGCTAGGTGTGCGGCCTAGCACTTCTGAGACTCTGCTGGAAGAAAGTATTTAAAAGTAAATAGAGAAATAAAAAGAATAATGAAGCTAGTTTTTTTTTTTCTTTTGTTTTTCTTCTACTAATTGAGAAGACGTGTTGGTTACTTAAATTCATCAGATGGAGAAATCAAGTCTATTGTATGTTCCTCACACATCTCTTAGAGCCCGTTGTGTGACCCCTGTAAAACACAATTACACTGGCCCTACCCATAGATTATGGTAAATGTTTATTTTCATTGTGTTCAGAGGCTTGGAAAATGCAGTATCTTCACACTAGTGCTTCCCCTCTCTTGGTGCTGTCATTATTTTTAATTCTGAATGATGCCATATAAAAATTCAAACCCGCTGAGAGGCCGGGAAGCGGAGCCCACGAGGGGAAGCCATTGTCCCACAGCCGGAGTGGAATTCCCAGGTCGGGACTCTGAGGGGAGGCTCTCTGGTGATTTGGTTTTTCTCAAGTTAATTTACTCAAAATTGCTCAAAACTTTACCCAAATCAAAAAGGCACTAAGCACTGTTTCTTCCCTCCTTTTGTAAGAATGCCATCTGCCTGGGAGCGGGGGACAAACCCGTGAGCGAGTACAGATCAGTTGTTTACTATCAGGTCAAACAGCCGCGTTGGATCGAGACGTTGAAGGTATGGTGTGGATACTTCCCACTTGCTTTTTTCGCTTCTAAATGCCTCACACAGAAAGGTTGCACAGCATCAGCTTCTTCCAGAAAACATCTTGTTCCTGACTGCAGCTGAAGGATGGAGTCTTAGTCATACATCAGTTATCAGAGATACATGATCTCTGAGGCTTGAAATTTGGCCTAGAAAATGATGTGTAGATTTTGTTCAGCAAAGCAAATGAGATCATCTTAGATAACCTTATGTCCTAACAAGGCTCATCAAAAGTGAAATACTGCATTTGTTCTGTTGTGCTGAAACAATGGAGATGAGGAGCTTCAATTAAAAAACAAACAAACAGGACCAAACCAAAACCCAAATGAAAACATCCACCCCCTCTTTTGATTTCAAAAAGAAAAAACTGTCTTGCATCTCTTTAGAGACACACTAATAATTACCTAATCAAGCTTTAATGTCTATGATTGGAAAATGCCCAGAAGCTGCTAGGAACAGTTCTTATAAAGCAGTATCAAACTTGCATGGTTTTTTAAAGATAAAATAGCCTCGTATGACAAGCTTTCAATTATTACTTAAGGGTGTGTTATCTGTGATGCTGCAGGACAGGGAGGGAATGGAAGTGTGATTTCAAACAGAAGCTTATTTGTTGTTTTGAAAACATTGCCCCATTCTCTTTATTGCTTATTGTACTAGTTCATTTTTAAATTATTCTGTAGTTCAGACTTGTGTACAGGATCCCTAACAGTTGCTCCTGTTGAAAAACATAGTTAATATTAAGACATTGTGAAGTAAGATTTGTAAAGGGAAGTTGTGAATGGACACAAAGGTGTGCAAGCCCTTAGATTTTTAGAACTATAAACTTGATAATATGAACATTTGTTCTTTCCCTTACACAGTTGGCCTTTTCTGTTGCATGTTTGACCTGAAGTATGCTGCTTTAAGAATAATGCACTTGCAAGTTCCTGTGAGTTTCCTCAAGGCTTTGCACTAAATTTAATCACAAAAATATAGACAATTTATTTTGCTGGAATTTTCATACCCTTTTCACCTGACATTTAATAAATTGGTTGTCAATTTCTGTATCCAAAATGTGGAAGTTGCAGAGTGCAGAGGTGATGTTTAATTCTCTGTGGTTAACAGGGTGAGCAGTAGGACTGCACTGTGCTTATTTTCTAGCCTACAAGCAACTGTGTGTACTAACTCACTGGGTTTTGTGCTTCATTTCTTTGCTGGTGCAAGACTTTCAGCAAAATCTAACAGATCATTGCTTATCGGCTACCACTTCTGCTACTGTGATCAGGCTCAACAGTTTTAAATGGCCTGTGAAAGGCACTATGGAAACAGCAGAAGTGGGGCTTATTTATTCTAAAATAGGAGCTCATTACATGTGAAACCACCCCCCCTAACTCTCCTCACTGTGTTCTGATTTTACAAAAGGTAGCAGTCCCCATTGAAGACATGCAGAGGATTCATCTGCGCTTCACGTTCAGGCACAGGTCGACTCAGGAGTGTAAGTAGGGAATTTTTACTTTAGTGAATTTTAATTTGTTGATGGGTAGTCAACTCAAAATCTTTTGCTTTGCAGCTAAAGATAAGGGAGAAAAGAATTTTGCAATGGCTTACATAAGACTAATGAAGGAGGATGGAACAACTCTTCAAGATGGAGTCCATGATTTGTTTGTCCTAAAGGTATGGGCTCAGTCTCCCTTCCTCCCTTCCTCCCTTCCTCCCTTCCTCCCTTCCTCCCTTCCTCCCTTCCTCCCTTCCTCCCTTCCTCCCTTCCTCCCTTCCTCCCTTCCTCCCTTCCTCTCACAAGACAGCTTTTCTCCCACTGTTGCCTTTGACAGCATTGTATATTTACTTAGTGCTAGATGGATTTTATTATCCTATCAAAGATAATACGGTGTTTTTCATTGGAACAGAATGAAAAGTTGTAACCTGTTCCATTGTCAGTAAACGTTGCTCTGCATTTTAATGACATAAAGATGTTATCTAAGCACAGTGAGAGATGATTGCTCTTTTTACCGATATATGTGCTTTTGGCCTTCTGTAGTATAGAGAAAATTATGCTGCAGCTCCATATCTGGGTGGGTACCGTTCCTCTTGCTGGAGGTGGGGAAGTGTTTGATCCATTTGGAATCTTTGTCACATGAATAATCTGGGAATGCAGTCTTAGGGAAATGGTTGTTTTAAACTTCTGTGTAGTTCCTTAGGTACAAAAGTCAAAGTTTCAGCAATTTGGTTTTGGGTGTGAAGAATAGCTTTAGCTACAGGCCTGGCTGGACACAGGTAACATCTTTGGGAAGGAAGCAGGGAACAGACGTTTCAAGACTTTTGTTTTATTTCCCCTCTTGGAGAATGGTGTCTAGCAGGAACTAAGAACCAGAAATCACTTCCAATATAAAGGGAACTTAAGTTATTTCTCATCACTCTTCTCAGTAAACAAATTTGCTGTAACATTAATGCCAAGTGAGATGCATGCAACTAAATCAAGTTGCTTAGGCAAGCCAAAAGAGATTAATGGCAGCATGTAGTTATTTATCTTCTCTTCATTGAAACTATCATTTATAAATATTGAGACTAGAAGGAAAATTGTGGACTGTGTGGTTAATGTTAGCTATGAAATTCCACGTAATTCATTTCTGCTTCAGCTCAGTAATTTTTTCCTGAAGTGACAGCATGGATGAGAAATGCTAAATGGAGTTGACCTAGTTTATGGTTGTGAGAAACAGACAGATTCTCTGACATATGCTTGCCTATTCTAGTATTAAAAACAGTAATTGTAAGCTGTAAGTGTTTAAAGCAGTCATACATCTGGCCTCTCAAAATAAGTAATTTGAAAACTGCTAAGTTTAAACCATCTGGATCTTTTTGAGAGACTGTTGGATCAAAATTTCACGTCTTTTTCCCATTGTCTGTCTGACTTGTCCCAAAAAGAGGAAGTCAAGAGTTGCTTTTGCTTCCAGAAATTTGGGAAGTAATTATTTGGCAAGCCTGATACAGTCATGGATGTTAGTACTGTTTTCTGTTGTGCTGCATTAGGGTTTTGCCTCTTGTCTGTCTAGGTCTCTTATAGTCAGCTTTTAACCTTATCTCTTGTTTGATAGGAAGTAGAAACTGCACATCTGCAGTCACCAAACCAGATAAAACTGCAAAACTTTAAAATGTCTTGCTAAAATATGGTTTTGAAGCTCCTTGTTCATGCACATTTGTAGATTAAAGGTCTGCAACTGAGTCATATCTGTGACAGTGTTGCAGCTTTAAGTGGCAGCTCAAACTCATCAGGGAAATTTTCTGGAGTAGTTTTGTTAAAAAAACCCACGTTCTCTAAACAGTGAGTAGCATGATTTTTATTGCCTTTGTCTAAAACTATTTTCCTGTCTGGGGAATCCTAAGGTGAGACCCAGAAAATCTGTGGGATTGTGGCACACAAGCTGATGAAAGAGAGGAGGGAAAAATATCTGTTGGCTCTGTGGTTTTGTACTGTTCATTCTACTGAAAAGCACTTATTTATGTCATTTAGCTGCCGCGGCATACTGTGTTATTTAAAACATAACCTTACCATGCCCTGATCTTTTATGTTCAAGGTCCACATACAAAGTTATGATGGGGATACCAAAATAGTGCTGTTCTTCTTTCCTTAGTCCTGTTTTCTGCTTTTAAGTTGTGTGCAGACATTCTAATCATATTGTCTATATCCTGTGTACAGTCTTCAAGGTGATGCTCAGTAGTCTGCTGTGTTCCACACCTCTTGGCATTTTAATGAGAGATTGGCTCTTGCTTTTACTCTGCCAGTGGTGTCACCCCTCATAGTCCCTTCCTACACCTTAGTTATGTTTACTTCTCTAGAAAGCACAAAATAAGTTCCATTTTAAATGTGGTGCTGTGAAATGGGTAATGAATGGTGTGTTGTTTTTCAGGGGGACAGTAAAAAAATGGAGGATGCTGGTGCTTACTTGATGTTGCCTTCTGTCCGTCAGCCCACAGAAAACAAAGGAGCAACCTTAGTCAGGAGCTCAAGTATTGTTGGGGGGCTTTCAGTCAGCTCTCGAGATGCATTTTACATTTCAACTCTTGTTTGTTCTACAAAGTTAACCCAGAATGGTATGTATCTTCTAAACAGGTGGGAGTTTTAGAAAGAAGACATTTGCACAGATTGATAAACACATTTGAAATTTTAATGTCTGTCCGTTTATTTTCTATTAGTGGGCTTGCTGGGTCTCTTGAAGTGGCGCATGAAGCCAGAGCTGCTTCAGGAGAACCTGGAAAAGCTGAAGATTGTGGATGGAGAGGAAGTAGTGAAGGTAAATCTTTAAATAGTTATTCTAGTAACAGTTATTCTAGTAATGCCTTTGTTAGTTTGCAAAGGACATGAGCAAAGCTCTTCATTAGAGAGAGCAAGAAAGCAAATACCTGGACAGGATTCTTGACAGTGCTGGCCAGCTCTCCTTCTACTTTTTGATCTCAAATATCTCTGGTATTGCCTCTTGTTGGGCTGGGGGATTTGCAAGATTATTACTAGGAGATGAAGATAGTAAAGATAAAGTATTTTTCACTATCTCTATTTATCTGTTTCCTTTTGTCTATCTGAAGTAGAACAAACAATTCCTACTGCTTTCTTTGCAGTTCTTAATATTAATTTACGTGTTGATATTAAATCCAAGAAGTGTTATGTACCCAACTAAGCTCTTTCTTAATGAGTATAATGTGAATAAAAAATTGTTACTACTTTGGAAAATGGCAGACCCTATTTATTACCTTTGTGTCTTCAAACGCAAACTAGTTGTCTCTGGAGAGAAGGAATGAATATTAAAAAAAAAAAAAAAAATAGGAGGAGTGGATTTTTTTAACCAAAGATTTGTGTCCCAAGTCACTGAGGTACTTTTCTTTGATTTAGAGCAGAATTTGAATTAGACCACAGAAATAGGAAGAGTGTTTTTAATCATCGTGTATATGTGAAAATAGCAACTACTAATCTGTGTCACTAAGGAATGCAGTTTTAACAAGTTTCGTATTTTATACAATATTTTTATATTTTCCATAACTCTGAGCTAAGCATGTATTATTGATTGCTCATGTGTCTGAGGATGTAGGTTCTTAAAATTAAAGCAGCTAGAGCCTAAATCCTTGGAAATGTTTTCTGAATTTAAGTGATGCTTCTGTAAAGGTAGTGAAATTCTAACTTGAGGGAAACCAAGTCTGTTATCAGAAAACATTCATGTGAGGTTTTCAAGTTGAATTGGTTATCAATTTGTCCTTTTGTGTTGTTCTATAGTTTCTCCAGGATACATTGGATGCCCTGTTTAACATCATGATGGAACATTCCCACAGTAATGAGTATGACATTCTTGTCTTTGATGCACTGGTAAGAATCATCACCAATGATTTTATTTGTCAAAGTAAAGAACTTTAGAATTTTGAACAAACGATGAAGTTGTTAATTTCAGAGAATTAATCTTAAAGTCTCTATAGAACAGAGGGATATTACTCATTGACTGAAAATTAAATTTCTTTAAAAACCTAAATAGTAAATTACCAGAAATATTTTTAGAAAGTTAATATTTAAATTTGAAATGGGACTCTGGCTAATTGTGTCCCTGTCTGTTTAGATCTACATCATAGGGCTCATTGCAGACCGTAAGTTTCAGCACTTTAACACTGTTTTGGAAGCATATATCCAACAGCACTTTAGTGCAACCTTGGCATACAAGTAAGTTTGTTTTATCTTCTTCCTCTTTTTTCCTAAACCTTCACCATCACATAAAGGAAAGTAAATCCTGCTTGTGACTTTTCTGATGTAATTAGTGGTGGCTGTTGTTTTGATGCTGCTGTTTGCTTATCTGCCTCTGAGACATATTTGGTTATAAATGGAATTAATGAACCAATAGCAAATGATTTGGGGTTAAATGATGCTTTGGCATTTGTTTTTGCCTGGATTTTGCTGTGTCTGAGCACTTCAGATGTATCCTGTTAAATTTATCAAAAGATGCTTTGCTGTGAAGCCTCTCCCTTCATATCCCTGGCCTTAAGCTGAAATGCCTCAAGTGAGGGAGGGCTTGAGGATGTCCTTAACCCATTTACATAGGTTTCCACTTTTTTTTCCACATCAAGCAAACTCAAGGGGAAAAGAATTGTTTGGGAACTGTCAAGTCTTCATATGCATTTCAGTCTGATGTTGGGTCAGGAGGGGTTCAGTGCAGTGAACTGGAATTTTGGTATTTGTTACGTGTTCTGCTGTAAATGGAGTTTTAGTATTTGTTACATGGTCATGCCAGTGGGCAGGTGGATGGACTTGTAGTGGTTTATTATTTTATTTGTTTTCAACTTCTGGAGCTTCCACATAATGCTCAGATGGGAAGACACGGACTCATAGAAGAGAGTAAAAACCATGAGGACATGTTATACACCAAATTTAATGCTGGATTCCTACTTTATTTAGAATAGGTTTTTGCAGATGATGGTAGGATAAAATGACTGAATTATGAAGGAAGGTAGCATCTTCAGCTGATGCTGATCTCTGGATGTGCTATAACAGGATAGATGTGGGTTTTTAATCCACGTGATACCTTGTTCTGGCAGCTTAATGGAGTGGCAGATTGAAGCAGAACTTTAATTTGGAATATGAATAGTATGTGGAAGACCTGAGCTGAAGGTTTGAAATAGTTGAGGATATCTTCTAGTGCCTGTGCTGAATTTGCCTTAGTTCTAACTCAACAGAAAATGTCACAAAAATCATGCATTAGAACATGAGTTTCCTGGAGCTGAAAGGCAGCAGTGCAAAACCAGCCCTTTCTGACACCCCAGTAAAGTTGAAATGAGCATTAGTGGGCTCAGAAAGCTCAAGCACAAAGAATGTGCTCTTCTTCAACCCTCCCTCACTCCATAAGTAATAAGCACATGTAATTTAATGCTTTATGTTACTGTGAAAGAAGAGAAGGAAGGGTACAGGACCTCTCAGGACAGTCTTATTTGCATAAAATATTTCTAAGACTTACCTGGCTGGGAGTTTCTGATGACTTAATCTATATGGTAGAGGCAAAATAATAATGTTTATGGTTGTTCCCCACATCATGTGTTTTCTTGGCATTATTGATTCAATGCAAGAATCTTCTTCATGGAAGATTTACTCTGTTTCCAGAATTATTTATGAAATAAACAAGTGTGTGTGGCCTAATTCCTAACTAGGAAGGAGCTACTGTGTCCCAGACATATTATAACCATGTTATGTCATGGTTGGTTGGCCAAACTGTTACCTATTTATTCAGTTCCTGGTTAGTCATCCTTTCTCCTGGCTTTTAGAGAGCTCTGAGAGGGCTTAATGTGCACTCCCCCTACATACAATTTGGGTACATTTTGTTCCAACTCAGAGAAGCTATAAAAAGGAGTAAATGGAAACACACAATGGTTGTAGTGCCCAGAAGGCTCAGAGGCTGAAAGCACAGCATTTTTGTCCTGAAATGTGAGTTAGGCTGGGGATGTGTATTAGTTACTCAGGAAGTTGGTTGTTGGCTTTGTTTGTTTAGGGCAGGGGACAGTGGATCTCCATTTCTGTTGTGATTTAGGAAAAAAACCCAACCACCCTTATCTTAGTATGGCTGCATTAAAATCAAGACTGCATTATTAGTATTGGTTTAATCATTTAAGATGATTCTATAACTATAAACTAAGGGACTTAATTTTAGGTGAACTTCTGCACTTTTCTAGCAGGCTGTGTGTTTAGCAAAAAGTTGCTCTCAGATCCAGAGTAAGGAAGTGTTTAATAAAATAAATAATTTAAGCAGATATTGCTGTGTACTGGAATACTGTAATATTTACATGCAGTTAATTAGAGTGTGGTGGTGTTTAATCACTGCTCAGTGCAGGTAGGCAGAAGTAATATTTCGTGTTAACCTTGTGCATATGTATTACAAACTTCTGTAAAGATGCCTCCAGGACTGTGAAAAGTCATGGTGCTCTTTTGGGATTGCAGGTTGCTCTCTTGCTTTTGCAGCTACGAATTTGCTCCTCATTTGTTTGTACTGACAGAATTTGTGCAACATAAATGCAGAAGTACATGCAGCCTGTTTTGTTGTATGTGCTCGACTAAGCATGAACATATATTTAGAGTTGCCAAACAAGTTAAAGAAGTTAATTTAAAAAATAGTAATAAAACCAAATTGTTTAATTTTTTTTTTTTAACTTCAGGAAATTAATGAGTGTTCTGAAGACTTATTTGGATATTTCCAGCCGAGGAGAGCAATGTGAACCTATCCTAAGAACTCTGAAAGCACTGGAATATGTTTTCAAGTTCATTGTTAGATCAAGGACATTATTTTCACAGTAAGTACTCAGATACTGCAATTTAATTACCTGTCAGACATAGAAGGAGACCTGAGAAGTAGAAAAAGTTGATTCTAAAATAGAAATGGTTTTTATTTTTACAAATAAAACATAAAAACTGGCAACTTCTCTAAAATACAGATATTGCTGACATAGTTTTTGGAGAGGAAATATTCAAAAATCTGCTTTCTGATTCTCAGTGTAAGTTCCAGAGATGTATTTAGCAATAGCAGCAGGTCTCAAAGCATGATTATTCTTTGTGTCAGGTGGCTTGGCCTAAGAGCAGTGGATGGCCAAACGTCTCAACAGATGGCTGGAGGCTGGAGACTTGTCCTTGAGAACACGGTGTTCAGCCCCTCAGACTGTGCACGGAGCAGTGTCATTTCAGTAACCATGGTCACACTGAATTTAGGGGTTTGGGTCTCCTGTTGAGGAATTTATAGGGAAGACTCCATGGACAGGATGTGCGTAGCTCAGGCAAACAGAGGAGGTGTATTTACAAGTGAAGTTCAGGTTTAGGGGGAAAGGAGGATGGGAGAATGAAGTAAATGAAAAGTGGGAGGAGAAAAATTACGCACTGATAACTGTAATCTTTCCATATACCAGAGACCCATTCCCTCAATTCTTTTCTGCTTCACCTTTCTCCATTTATCCTGAGCTGGTTTCCCATACAGCTTGTTCTGACATCCTTTTGCTCTGTGGCTGAAGGAACGCAGGGGCAGAGGCCAGGCAGTGGCAGACTCAGGCCTGTAGGGAGGGCGAGTTGTTGGGTGTTGTGTTTGTGGCTGGCATTCACCAGAACAGGAAGGTGTTCTGTTCTAGCTGTCTTTTGCTCAGTGAGAACTCTAGTACCATTTTTCTCTGTTATTTCACAGTCCATTAAAAAAAAAAGATCCATGTGGATTTATAGTTTTGTAAAATTAAGTTTACTTGCTGAATTATGAAATTTTGGTTGAAGTAGGAGTAGATTCAGAAGGTATTTGCTGCTACAGATAGTACCTTAGAAATATTATTGTCTCTAGGAACCTACCATTTATAGATGGATACAGGAAAACAAGGTGTAAAGCTGTATAAGGAAGGAGATGATGTTCAGGAGAGCAGAATATAGCTTTATATTTTATATTTTTATCATAGGTGACACTGCAGAAGGGGACATTAGAGTTTTGCGGAAGGAAGCATTGTGTAGAGGATTATGGAAAATTTCTTGTCTGGATGAAGGTCATAAGGCAGAAGGGGTTTGCTTGGAGAGCTGTGGTCCTCATTTTAATCTCTCATGTTATCTCACAGCTAAAAGTTGGACAATCTGTCACAAAGTAGGTTATTGCAATGTGTTGCATATTCAGGTGATTATCTACACGTATCTACTCCTACTTAACTAGAGGTCTGAAACTATACATTGATTGGGCAATTATTGTTATTATTGTAGGCAGTCTTATATTTCAAGTTGAAAAGAAAAGCAAATGACACTGCAATACATAACTTTAAAAAGAGATTTTTCTCTTCTGATAGAGCAGAAAAGGCAGCACTTAGCTCACATTATTCTACTCACATTTCAGGACTCTCTTGTCATCTTGGCTTTTTTCTTAGCTTGTTTTTCTTTAACTTTTGATAGCTGTATCACATAGCTAGTTTCACATGTCATCAGTGTTTTTATTCTCTATGTAGGCAGTGTTTAGCACTAAGAGCCAGTATGAACAATACAGAAGAGATAATCTGAGGGATTAAAACTTTTGGACAGGGAATGGAGAAGTAATGGAGTGAGCTCAATTTAAATGCATTTTTAAACTTTTAAGTGTCAAATAGAGACTTTTTTTCAAAAAGAAGACTGGTTAATGGGGCCAGTAAAAATAGCTCTTGGAAAAAGTGGCAATAGCAGCAGAAGACAGAAATTGTCATAATTTGTGAAAAATATCCTAGAGTAGCTCAGTTGTAGTGGGGAAAAAAAACCCAGGTTTTTTTTGCATATAAGTTACTTTGAAAGTAAAATGACTTATATAAGCTCCAGTCTGGAAGATGTCATGCTTCAGAGGCTTTTAAAACAATTGAAAGTGGTTATGTAGTGTTCAAACTGAAGAATTTCTACACCATACAGTGAATAGCAGTTATAACCCATTGGGGAAATAGCTATGTACATAATATTGGATCAGCTTCGGAAATAGGTATTTAGTGTTAAATCTGTTACATCTGGGAGGATGAAACTTTTTGATTCTGAAAGGATAACCTAATGCATCTCTCAACAGATTATATGAAGGCAAAGAACAAACAGAATTTGAAGAATCAATGAGGAGACTCTTTGAATCCATCAACAACCTGATGAAAAGCCAGCATAAAACTGCCATTTTGTTGCAGGTTGGTGTGTGCTTGGAAACCAGTTGGATTTGGTTTTCTGTATGGTTTTTGTACGTGGCCTTTTTTATTTTTGATCTTTTTAAATAGAGGAAAAGACACTCAGGAAATTTATCCAATATGCCTCTTTTGTAATTCCCCTTTACTGGAAGAGCAGGTTGTCTGACAAATTTGAAGCCTAGTTTGAAAAGGTCACAACAAGATACACTTACAGAAATTCTATGAAAGTAGTCAGGGAAAGAACCATGACACAGATGTTGGAACCATTCAACCAATCTAATGACATGAAGCCTCCAGTGGGACCTGAGCACTTAATTCTTGAGTTTCTCCAGATAATGTTAAACAGGGATTCCACCATCTTAGTGGGGAAAATAAATTTTATTGTCTCAGTCTTTGGAAGTTACATTGTTTAAGCTGAAAATAGGACCAGGTTTTGCCATTCACGTCAATCTTAGTTATTCTAACACCTCAGAATCTGATGTTTTAAAGAAAACTAGAAAAACAGGAGCTATTAACATCTGTAATATCAAATAATTTGCAGTTCTGTATTAAGATGAAAAACTATCAGGATTTCCTGTAGAGTAAAATGTAGAAGATTTATTAGGCAGCTGCGATACTGATGCTTCATACATACTTTATTAAAAACTCATTGTATTTATTTAGCTCGAATTTTCCTCTGGCTTTGTGTTTAGATTCCTTTTGATATGACTTAGATTAGAAGTAGAAGCCCATGAAAATGTCTGTCTTGAATAAAACCTCAGGTGGCTCATCTTGAGGTTTGTATTAGCTGACACTTCGCACGGAGTGTTAATGTGCAACTGCAAAAGAGCTGAAAAAGTAAATACCAAGTTAATTGTATAATACCATGGTTACAGTAATGTTCTAAATGCATTTGAAAATCAATCAGACCCACTGTTACTTGATAATTCTGTAGAGGCCTTCCTGGGAATAGTTTATGTATTTGAATACTACATTGGAAGCAGGAGAAACTTCTGAAGAAATAAAAGCATCTTTAAAGTAATACTGAAAGAGTTTATATAATAACGTTTGCTCTTATGGTACTTTTACTAATTAGGAAAGAGATCTTGGAGGATTTCATGCTCTTTGGGAGAGCATGTCACATCACTGCATTCTGCCCTGCCTCATCTCAAAGTGGCTGTGTGGGATTGTCCATCTGTGTTTCCCTAATGAGCAGGGTAGTTTCTTCTTGAGAGTGACAAGAAAGGGTCATAGAAAACTTTTTCTTCCTCAAGAGTTGCTGGGTGTGCAAGTGGCAATGGTGCACCTGAAAGGCTGGTGGGAGTGTTTCAGAACAGGTTGTAGTGCCAGTGGCACCATGACACTGCATGTATTGAGGAATGATGAGTGTGCCTACCCTCACTTCCATATTTGCATGTTTAATGCCAGTTCCTAATCCTATACCTGTTTAGCAAAAATGCACGCTCTCTTGGTTGATGTTCCTCAGAAATAGCAGAACTTTGAAAGCAGAACTGAGCATCTCTTAGAAGGACTAAAGGAAAGAAATCTAGGCTAATTTTAAAGAGCACGTAAGTGTGTTTCATTAACAGACTGGTTAGTAAACAGTTATGCTTTGATCAATACCATATTGAAAAGGAATATTTTTGATTTCTAATGAGTGCTGTCAGTTGTGCAAAATGGGTCCTATTTATTCCTAAGCATGAAGCACTAGTGGGATTTTGGGTATCTAAATCTGCATAAGGTACTGGAAGTTTTCTTTTTAGCAGGATTATTTTATGGCAGATGTGAAATACTGGTTTACATCATAACTGTGTTCTTGTTCCAAATCCTAATGACTCATACAGCTATGTCTCTGAGAGAAGTCTACAAAGAGATTGCTTTACATACAGTAAATAAAAACTACTGTATTGATGTTATAGAATTCTAATGGGAGAGGCACGGAATAAGAAGTGTCCAGCTGTAGTTTAGCGCTGGCTGCTGGAAATAAGTTTAATGGGGGGAACAAATAAGAAATTAACACTCCCACTTCATCATGAACTCCATAAGCAAGTCAGCCACAGCTTTCACAAGGGACAGTATTTCTGTGCCTGTTTGGAGGAGACTTCCGTGATGATACCTGAGACTCCTGCTCTGGTGGGTGGATACAGACCAGAAAACAGAGATAATTTCTGCTGAGAGGGAGGAGAAAGGAGTAGGAAGAAATTCATAAATCTGCCTCTGCCTAAATCCAAGACTGATTTCCCTTGGCGAATTTGAGGTGACAATGATAGATGTTGTAGTAGTACAAATTAACTTTGCAGAATAAGGGACAGGTGATTCAGTGATTCTACAGACACATGAGACTCCATAGGTGTTACACTTTGCATACCCAGAGAGGGAAGTTCAGAGAGTCTGTTGGAAAAATACAGGAATAATCAGAAAATTAAAACTCTCTTAAATCTGTCACAGTTGGAATTATCATTGATAAGTGGTACTAGGTTGGTAGGATCAATTGAAAATGTTCAAGTAGATTATTGTCTGAAGATATCAGAGAATAAAGTTTTAGCAGCCCTTAAGAAAGTTAAAGTAATTGAGTTTCTCAGGATATTGAACTAGTTTGCAGAGCCTTTAAATGTGAATTTTTAACTCTTATTTCATCCTTGGATGTCCAAATGCCTATCGGGTTTAACTGTAGATGATTTAAAGAAGTATTTCGAAACCTGAAGTTTCTTGGTCTCTGCTATCTTTTTTTTACATTTTTTTTTTAATTTGGAGCTCAGTATTTTAGCCAGTAGTAATTTTCCAGTTGTTTTTACCGATAGAATCACACTCAGACTTGCATTGAAAATTAATTCACTCAGGAAAAGATTGTTTATAAAATTATGTGTTATATGGAACAGCGTCATCTGTGCCAGAAGCACTTTATTGTTTCAATTTAACTTTATCTACTGAGTGATATCTTACTTCCTAATCTGTTAAATGGTGTACACATTTACAAAAAGTTAAAAATCTATCTTTTAAGTCCTTGTTCTTGAGCTGACTGAAGTGGATTGAGGCTTTGACTTATTGTAACGTCTGAGCTTTGAGAAGGGCAGATATCTGGTTCTGTTTTGCAGCACTGTTCATACAAGTTTTGAACAGCTGAAGATTGAGCTGTTAATTTATTGTTGGTGAACTGGAAATGTCCATGTTAATCCACATTAGCCTTTCTTAAAAAAAACAACTTCTGGAGTTGGTCAAGTTATCTTTTTTTTTAAAGAAGCAGACAGAAACCTTCTCAACTTCAGCATTGCATGAAGTAATTAAGCTACAATTAGGATTATATTTTCAATATCCCTACTGTGCTGATGTTTAAGAGCAACCATCTGAGCTGCAGAGTGGCCTGGGTGTGGGTTCTGGCACGGCACTTCGTAAGACTGGCCCTTGTAGTGGAGATTTGAAGTGGTTTAAGTTCACCAGTACAAGTATCAATGTGCAGGTGTAGGGTAAGGGTTCCTCCTTTTAAGAGTTTTTTACAGATTTTTCTTGTAATTATTTAAACCAATTAGTTCAGAACTTATTTTGTCCTTACGGTTGTAGGACTTTCTAGGTACTAGAGATAAACCTTTCTTTAATTTATTTTGGCAAGGATGATGTTACAGCGTTGTTGCATTTATCAGTTGCTTTTCTGTAGCCATTGCTGGTGACTTTTGTAGATTTTAGAGAGTTTTTTTTCATGAAGTCTGTACTTCTGGGGGAGAGAACCCCTGAAATCTGGAAACCTGGAAATCAGTTTCCAGAAGCTGCAAAGATTTTGGTGAAGGGAAGCTTGGGGGTGAGGGGGAATAGGGGAGGTACCTATCCTTTGTCTGAGCCCTCAGGGAAAAACCCTTCATTTTTAGGGGATGTGTTTTGTGTCTGTTTAAATCATCCTCTATTTCTGGGGAATAAAATTGAATGAATTATTTTGAAATTTCAGATTATGTTTTTTAGATCATCCTACTATTGACTTCTGACTGTTGACTGTCTGTGAGTGTGCCCTTTCATTGACCAGCTTGTGCTCTCAACCTTAATTTACAAATCAAGCCCCTGCTCCTTTTCCAGCTGTTCTGTTCCCCAACTGACACACCACATTTGACCTACAGATGGTCTTGTCTGCTGCAAATGTCAGCTCTCCCCAGCTCACTCCTAGGCACTGATTTGAGAAAGCACAACTCCCTGTGCTGTGCATGCTTTCAGAAACCTTAGATGACATGTTCTCAAGGTCATTGAAACATAGGAAAAAGAAATTGTCTGTGGCATTGAAAAGTATGAAAAATAAGGGAACATGAAGATACTGCCTTTCTCTCATTCTTCCTCACACACTTTTGACCCACCCTACTGCTGCAGTAGACTCCGAGGACTTTATGCATCTCTGTAGAGTTTTCTTATGAGAGAGCAAGCCTAGAAAGGTACTGATAGTGATGCTTTGCTTGTGGTGCACAATGGGGGATGGTACAGTAACTTCTTAAAGTTGTCTTGATGGCAAGTAAAATTAGATTAAGAAACAGAGCACCAGTGATTTCTTGGAATGTACTTTTCATCTCATGGGTACTCAAATTTCATGAATATGTATAATGTAATGCTGCAAAAAGAGGGCAGCTAAAAATAAGCTTGGTCAGGAGTAAAGGTTAAAATAAATGTAACAGTACATTGTATATGTAAGAAATAATTTTCTGCAGTGCTGTGGGTTTATCTGTACCCGCTTAAAAAACTAATCTCTTAAGGTTTGAAGAATGCAGAACATCTTGTACTGCTGACTAGGAGATTTTAATGACTTCATTAAGGGCAGTGCTCAGTTGTGTCCATAGTGCATCATTTGAAGCAATTATTGCAAATGAAACTTGGGAGTCTAAAATAGTGCAGGGGATATACTTGTAATTGTACTTCAGCTGGAACTATGGATCTGCAGAGAGGTTGCAGCTCCATCCTTCCCACTTCCCTCCTATGCAAGTGTAGAGCAGGGAATATGTGAAAGTCAGACAGCACAATAGTCCAGGAGTCAGTGGAGCACTGCTTGAAATATTCTGTGGCCACTGGTGGCTCTATCACAGTACCTGTGAATTGCTGTAAGATGAAACTCAGATGCTGCTGTGCAGTCTCTTCATGCAGTATTTGTAGCTTGAAAAGCGAGGAACAGCACGTGTCTGAAATAAAGCTGGAGCCAGTTTCCAGCCCAACACAAGTATTTGTATGGGTGTTTTAAATAGCCCTGGGATTTTCCAAATCAGTAGAAGATATAATCTCTTTGTTGAAGTTGCAACAGCTTTTAAACACTCTTTTGACCTTTCTAGGCTTGTGTATGAGTGTGGGATGAGATCTGCAGGAGAATGACTTTATCTGAAGGTATCTTAAGCCAGCATTTAGTCTCTTTGAAATACCGTATTCACTCTTGCTGAAGGCTGAACTCTTTTTTTCAATCAAGACATGGATAGTTTTTTGGGTTTTTTGAATTGGCTACTGCAGTGGAAATTCATACAAATAAAATTATAGCTTTATTGTGTTTAAAAGGTCTGAAAGAGAGCCAAAGAAAGCTGTGCTCTGATTGTCCTCATCCAGCCCCCCTACTCTCAAAAAGGAGACTAAGTTTTTAACAAGGAGCTTGCTGTGTACAGGTACAGAGCAATATTGAACCTAGATAGGCTTTTATCAGATAGAACTGTAACAGAAGACTTCACATCACTGTAGCTTAGTTCTCGGCAAAATGTTAGTAGGAATTTATACCCTAAAGCTGCACAGTGAAGTAAAGTACTGCAAGTTAGTTTTTATGCATATTAACCTTAAGTGTTAGTGGTGATTTTGAGCCTGAAATTGCCTGCTGAAGTTTTTTTTTCCCTGTAAGAATAGCAACTCATCTCTTACCCTTGTCATGGTAAGGTTTGGTTATCCCACTATACTGTCAAAACATACCTCAGGAATTGATAAGAGAAGATCAACCATCACACAGCTTGGCTGCAGATGGTGGGTTAGGGACATGACACCCCTCTTCATCTATTCTAGAAAGGGTGGCTCAGGGTGGGTGGATGACTGTTAACCTCAATTCTGCCTCCTGCATGGCACATTTCTGGGATGGAATTGATACTGCTCCTGCTTTGATCAGTGCTTGGTTTGCTTATTTGCATCGTGATGACATTTTTAGTGGTCTGCAAAGAGATTATCTACAAAGGCTGGACCCTTTCACAGGTCTACAAAGAGAATAAGATCCACTTGGTACTCTGGTAGTTAAGCTCTTCTGCATATCCTCAGCACAAAAGCCCTTATGCAACTCTGTGATTAAACTTATTCAAATGCCATGTAAAATTTCAGTCTGGGGAAAGAAGTCCAAGTTTATCAGTTTGTTTTGTGTGTATCTGTCGCAGCAGTATGCTCTGTACTGTTTATGTACTTGTGTAGACATACAGGGTTAACAGGATCTGTCTGTTAATTCAGGTTGCTGCCTTGAAGTACATACCGTCAGTTCTTCATGATGTTGAAATGGTTTTTGATGCCAAGTTACTGAGGTGAGTCACTCTTGAACATTTCCTAGTTATCAGCAATGACTTCTTATAGATCAGTTTAGGGCCTCAAAGCTACACCAGTTCCAAATAATCAAGACAGTGATGGGTCCCTAAATGCATGTTTGTTACTGGTCTCTTGTCAACATTTGTGATATATAAATACATGTAAATCTTAAAAAATGATAAATGTTTAGAAGTACATGACTTTTTGCTCTTTCTCTCTGTCCTTATTAACACATGAGGAATTCATCTGTATGGTATTTATGACGCTTTTCCTTTACATGCAGCCAACTACTATACGAATTTTACACCTGCATTCCACCAGTGAAACTACAGAAGCAGAAAGTGCAGTCCATGAAGGAAATTGTACGCAGCAACCTTTTTAAAAAACAAGGTAAATAAGAAATGCCTCTAAGGCTTCAAATAAATGTGTGAAAATTTTCAGTGACTTACGTGTTGTGCAATG
>NW_008236626.1:2833185-2852823 GCF_000691975.1 Corvus brachyrhynchos
ACAGGATGGCAAGAGCTGTGCAAAGTGTGATTGCTGGCCTAGAGCAAGGAGCAGGTGGGACTCAGAGGAACAGTTCTGCGTGGTTTTCTTACGATACAGTGGTTAGGTGGATGAGCTATATATCCTTTCAACCCATTTTAAGGTCTATAATGGAATAGGAACATGAACTGAAACCTTGTGAACACAGATGTTATATAAGGCCTCTGCCTGGGAAGAGGACAAAAAAAATCTGATTGTGCTGTGGTATGCTCAGCTGCAATGCAGCATTTCCACTTACAGGAATTACGATGCTTCTCAACCTCTATCAGAATTTAGTGTCTTTCTCAACTCTCAGGTGTTTTAATGACACTGAAATGTCTTTATCAGCATTGTGCTCAGTTTTCCTTCATATTTTCACAAAAAGTGAATTTTTGCTGAAGGAATCCTATCAGAGAAGCCAAGTTTTACATTATTGGCTTCATCTCAGTGTCAAGAGTTCTGACTCCTCTCTTGCGGACCGGATGGTTGCTTCTCTCTCATCACCTTTTTGCTGTGTAGATAACCTTCAGAACTTGAAAGGCACAGACTATTTAGATGAGTTCCAGTTTCTGACAACTTAGAGATAATGATTCCAGGAACTTGACAGTACAACAGTGCATTGCAAATAGTGCAGTGTGTGAGTAGATTGAGAGGGGATTGCTTTGTGCCCCTCGTTGTGTGTTGCCAGGAGAGTGATGCAGTTCTAACTAGCCAGGACAGATAAAAATTGCACTTTATTTTAAGACCTGTGCTGCATTCCATTGAGACTGAAATCTATATTGTAAGCTTTAACAATAACTAGCTGTGTCTGTTGTGTTTTAAGACCATTGTAGATTTCCTGGGAAAATATGTCAAGAAAATAATGTAGTTGGTTTTATTGTTTAGATTAAATTATTAGTATTTTCACCTATCTTTATGTTAATAGTTTCATGGTCAACAGCTCTGATTTTTTTTTTTTAACTATGTGTAAATTTACGGTTGCTTAGTATTGGTGAAACTCAAGTAGCTGCAGCTTAGGTATCTCCAGACACGATCCAAACCATTAAGAGCAGTTCCTAATTAATTTTCAAACACTTCTAGTCCTGCATTCACAGTTTTCTCTGGTAGTTGACTGTATCTCTGTTTAACAAGCAGAGTCTGATATATCATTGCAGTATGAGCTGCTTTTACTGCTGCTGCTTGTAAGATCAGAAGTGCCAGACATAGTTTTATCTGTGGTGCTTGTGGTGAGCAGCGTTTAGACCAGAAGGAGAAATATCCTCTCACAAGACCAAAACTCTTGGGTTAAAATAAGGCGCTCTCTTGAACTCTTGATCTTATTAGAATTCAGTCAGCTACCCTGTGTTTAATACTGAGAAATTAAGTGTAAGCTATAAACTTATTTTGGTTCAATAGTTTTTCTTTAAAGAAGCTTGTCTCACTGAAGTACAATTGTTACTGGTTCATAGATCAGGGGAGGTGGTCAGGATGGCAGATCCCAGGCTCGTATAATAAGGAATAAAGCCCTAATAAAGTTTCAGAAAGAAAACAGTTGAGCATATAATAACTGTGTGCTTCACAATTCTATTCACTAGCATACATCCTACAGCTCCTTTCTTCCTTCCCTCTGTATGTTCCAGAAGAGAAAAGAATGGGTTTTGGATTCCCAAGAAGATTTCATTACAGTCTGCTTAGTGTGGTGTTTGTTTCATGTGTTTAACAGGCCTTTCCTTTAGCTGAGGTCTGTTAATGCAAAATACTCTGTAAAGCTTTTACTACTTGCAGATAAATAATAATAATAGATTGCTGGTTGCTTGTAAATGCAGCTTGTCTGATGTCTTGAAATATAGCTGGTACATCATGGGAAATGTCTACCTTGGAATGCGTTGTGAATTCTAAAAAGGGGACATGGTTTCTGTTTCTCTATTTTTTTAGGTAATATTGAATAAGAAATTTTGCTAGGAGGATTTCTAATTCGGGGGACCTTTTACAAAACCAGTAAATGGTGGGTTTTGCATAGTGCTGACCAGATAATTAATACATTTTAATTTTTCCCAGACAGGTAGGTAGTGGGTTCGTTTAGTCTCACATTTGTAGATGAAAAAAATGTATTGCCCAAAACCTCTCTATTTTTTGCTAACATCAGACACTTGACAGCAAAACCAAGCAGCTGAGAGTATGAAGGCAGCATATCATACTTGATTCATTTCCCAGCCCTGCTCTTTCACCTATATCCTGTATATCTGGGTATTGTGATCCAAAGTTGCGTTAGTAATTGACAGTTAAAGTGTTCCCACTACATAATATGTAAAAATTAACTGCTTGTTTATGTGCTTGTGGTGATTACATGTGCAAGATCTACCTTAAAATGTTTTTACTGTGATACTTAATATAGTAATACTTGGTATATAACTATATAGTAATACTTAGGTGTGTTCTTTTTAGAGGAGTCTGGGGAAATGGGTTGATTTTTTTTCCATGTATTACTTAAAAACAAGAGAAGTCCTCTGAAGAAGCAATTGCCCAAAATAGAGAAAACAAGTTGCTGTCATTTTAAAATAGAACTAAAATAAATCCTGCTTATTTTAGCTTTATCATGACATATTGTTTTAGGAACATCATGACTTATATCATAATAGTAATAACCAGAGGATATTTTTGCTAGCTAGAAAATATTAATGTAAACATTTTGTATGTCAGTAGTTTGATGACGTGATAGAATAAAACAGCTCTTTGTTGGTAACGTAGGATTTAGAGTTGCCATTATTGTAGGATTTAAAATGCCTGAAAACCACTGCTTTTTTATTTTATTTTTTACTTACTGGAGTGGCAGATATACCTTTACACCATCCTTGGTGCAATCTGGTCAGGACCAAATAGACTTTTGCAAATACATTTTCCATTTCCTGACACCATTCCATGAAGCTGTCATTCCTCGAACACAGAATGGCCAGCTAACAATGCTACTATTGCCTCGGGTTGTTACCCAAGTACCTTTTAGGGCATTTAATATTGGAGTTTCTCTGTTTGGTAATGATCTTTATACCTTTCTTTTCACCCAACTGCCCCTGCACCACTAATGGCAGAAAATCATCCCTGTAATAATTACAGGGTGTTTTTTATCTTAATGATATTTTTTGATTATTCGCATTTATGTTTTGTTTTCAGCCTTAACATTGTAATTACCATAGGGGGAGAAGTCCACATCATGTTTAAGTGCAGGCACTGGAGATGTGAAAAGACCAATACACAATTAAGAATCTATAATATTATAGTGATATGAAAACATTTCTGTACCATGCTGCTGTAATACTGTGCATGGTAAACAGCAAACAAATCTCTTTTCATTTACATCGCTGTGGCTTAAAATAGAAAATTCTAAAGATCCTTTTTTTGCTCTACATCAAATACAATTGATTTTAAAATTAATTGGATAGAGAACCAAGTGTGTGTAGGGTGTAGACGCCGCCTGATTCATTACTGCACTCAATGAGCTGGAAGGTCATTTACAAGAAGGAAAGCACATGTAGGCTATCTCAGAATAGGATGCAGCGTGATAATTAAGGTAAGATTGCCAACAGTATCATTAACTAAAGTTCACATTTATCTACAACAGGTAGCATTTTTTCTGCCATGAATATGGAATGTATTTAACTACACTGCTAATTACAGCGAAGTCTATTAATTTGCGTGTTTCAGATTATCTATTCCTCCAGACTTTATTCTCTTTCCAGGTAGTTCATGGCAGTTCCAGTTCAATTAATTTACATCCATCCCCAGAGGTATTGTCTTTACAATTCAATTGGATTGCATATACTGGCACTTCTATTCCTTGACCCATTGATATTCACAGCATTTTCTAAAGAAGCAGACTTATGAAAACACAGGAAGGTATTTTCAAAAAAATAATAAAAAAAAAGCCAGTGAAATTTGTCTTTATTTAATAAAGCTGCATGTGAACCTGAAGTTGGAAACCTTGAGGGTGAACTGAATTTATTGGTATGTATTCCCAGGCATTCAAAAGTTTCCACTGTAGACTCAGGGAGTGCTTTCATCAGATAGGAAACGTGGTCCCGTGCACCTCTGCTGTAATTGATCTTCAAAGGCCTTGTAGCACTAAAGCACTTTTAGAAGCCTTTAAATTACATTGCCAGTTTTTTCATAGAGGCATTGATTTCTTGCTCCCACTCTGTAACTGTAACACAGCTTGGAGAGGTTATGGTGGTGCAGGTATTGGAGGGGCTGAGTGTAGGAGGATGGATGCTTTCTGCTGCTTGCACACTTTCACCGTAGCATTTAGGAATGTTCTAACAGGATGTGTGAGCAGACTTTTATGCAGTTTTGTGTTTAGAAAATAGTAACTCCTTTTTGGTCAGAGGACAAGAAATCTGCCTAATTTTTGACATTTTTCTTCTAGATTACTTGATATTTTATTATTTTAAAATACCAGAGTTAAAGAAATGGTTGCGTTGTCTCATATAAGCATCTTTAATGGGATTTTAGAGTCTCTTTTATGATGGAAGAAACTGTCTCCTGTCATATCTTCCACCCTGTACAGTAGGATGTAATGGATTATTCCTCCCTGTTGTGAAAAAGTTTTGTTTGAATTGTTTAACTTCTACGTAAAACTACTTTTCAGGAGTTACTGTTTTGTTTGTTTTTAGGAAACTTACTGCCAAAATTCCCCCACTATCTCTCTGTTTTTTGAGAGAGCAACAAATTAAGATATAGCTGTTCATAAATTACATGGAGTTTTTATTGTAGTTAGTGCTGCTGAGTTTATAGGATCTAGATGTTTATTCTAAGATGGCCCTGGAATATTTACTGACACTATGCTGAAAGTTGTAAATGAGTAGCCTTGGGAGAACTGGTTTTTATTGGTGTGAAATGAATGTAAAGTGCTTCAACACATGATAAAATGTGTCTGTTTTGATAGTGGTGCTTTGGACATTGCATTCCCTGACTGCCCAGTCCTGGTGAGGGGTTTGTGCTGTAGCAGAGCTCAGAGATCTACCCCAAGGACCAGGAGCTCTAAGTAGGGCACACAGATGGTCACTGGCAGGGGTGGGAATCGAGTTTCAGTGTCTTGGCTGGAAATGCAGGCCCTGTGCTCACTGTGGCTCCAGACACGGCTGCTGCATGTTCAGCATATGCAAACCACTTGCTGATTTTGGAAGAACAGCAGCAAGAGACATATGTTAGCACCAGGGGTTAATTTGCCAGATGCCAGAAGAAATGCTGAGACTATAGCAATGCTGTTTTTCCTCACTGAAGAACTCTTTCTATTCTATTACTGTTTAAACAAGAGAAGTACTTACACACACCCATAATTACATTGATTTCCTAACACTCGTGTACATTACTGGGTTTTACCTGTGAAATACTTTGTTTCGTTTCAAGAATTGAATATTGTTGGTAGTTTGTGTTGCTAGAGTGTATTGTTTTTACCTTCAGGATTATTAAGAAAAAAGTTTTAAAAAACAGAGTAGAAGGAGGAGTAATTTCTGATTAAGCATATTTCAGTGTCATTATTATGGTCAGGATTGAGTTGCAGATATGGATTTTTACTATTATAATCTTACAATCTACTTCCTACTGATATGAGTTCCTAAGCCTAAGTTTTTGCGGATTTGTGGGGGTTTTCTATGATTTTTTTTCCCCCTTTCCTGTGTTCAAAAAAACTTCTCAACATTTTAAATGACTTGAACACAGGAGATCATTAGTGCATGTCACTCTCCTGTTTTTAGCTACTGGGAAAAAATTGAAATCAGTCGCTGTTCATAAATTTCTTTAAAAAGGTTCTGTATTGAAACCCAGTCTTGCCTGTAGATTCAGTCTCAAATTTCATATTTAGCTTTTTTATTTATTGGGGTTTTTTTCCGGGGGTACATTAGCTCTAAAACATCACTTCAAGTGCTGTATTCATTTTTTGCCAGTTCTATTCCTGCAATGTTTTGATATAGATGAGTACGGCATAAGCATATCTGTAGGTATTTATCTGCATACATTTGTGATGGACATATGTAGATTAAAGCCATTACTTGTGTTTATGGAGGAGTAGGAGACATGCTCGATATTGCTATTGATAACTTTTTGTTAGACTTGACCCATTATGGCATTTTTTAGTTGCATTTTTTAAAAATCTTGTTATATAGAGGGAAAGCAAGTTAGGTGAACTAGTTTTAACAATGAACTTCAGGATGTTTATGTAAAACGTGGTTTACGATTACTTCAAATAGAAAAAGCAGACCATAAACATATTAAAGCAGTTGATAACGACACATATTGGGCGTCAGTAAAATGAAATGAGGAAATATGTGAGTTGGAATTCATCTAAATTCACCGAATCATAGGATGGCCTGGGTTGGAAGGGACTGTAAAGATCTCAATCTGCCAGAGAGGATGTGCTGACAAGGCTGTGTTGCAGCCTGGCAGACTGCAGTGACTGCAAGCTGGAAAAGGCACCAAATGCTGAAAATGCTGTCTTGGCTACAGCAGGGTGGTGTTGGAAGTCCTGGCTGTCCTGGAATGCCTGGCTTTACTCAGCCCCTCAGGAGTGGAGACACTTGCACGTACGCCTGGAAGCTGGGAGGCAGAGACTTCTGCAACTGCTCCTGGTGTCAGTGGTGTGCTGGGACTGTCGATGCTGTACCTGTTCTGTATCCTCCTGCCTCACTTGCTGACACTGAACAGTCAGCAGGTGCTGTGTGCTGGCCTCACAGGATTCCTGTGTTTCTCCTTCCTTCATGTTCCTATTAGAGGCCAGCGGGCAAAGAGAATTTGCATCTTGCAGTGCTGTCAGGATCTGTAGGTGACCTATGGTACCTTCCCTTTCTGTGGCTCTTATCTGAGCTGTGAAATTTTAATTTAGATTTAACAACAAATGGAAAATATACCAATTTAAAATCGTTACTTTGGGGCTTCCCAGTAAAGCAAAGAGTTAAATTGCAAATAACAAAGAAGGAAGACTTTTAGTAGGAAGATTGCTGCAGTTGTGAACAGATGTCCATTGTGAGGAAGCACAATGCTTTAACTGAGCGCTGGCTGCCATCAGAAGTCTCACCTCATTGAAAGAATGTTGTTCACTGGCCTTATTTTTAAGGCTTTGTTCTAAATCTGTATTCAGATGACACCTATGTCCTTATTAAACTGGCATGCCAGTTTTTAAGTGGGCATGAAGCCATCCTAACAGATGGATATGACTACAGGCATGCCAGGGAATCAAGAGTAGTATTTCCTAAGGGAGACAAAAGTGGTGTTAAATCTTTATTACCATTTTGGCTGCACATACGAGGCAGTCAGGAATGAAACCCATCTGTAATTTTTGCTGAAGGAGACCCAAATGTCTTTTTTAATGACATGATTGCATTAATGACTTAAGAGTTTGAATTTCATTTACCTGGTACATAAGAAATCTTTGGGTATCTTCCAAAGGGAAAAAGGTGAATAGAGGGGCTAAAAAACCCAACCAAACCCAAAATAGAAAATATATAACTGCTTAATTCTGGACAACAAAGAATCTACCTCTCCTTATTCAGGAAGGTGCTGCCAGGGAACCTTTCTAAGAAGTGTGTTGGAATTTGGAATTGATGAATATGTATAATACTAAGTCTTTTAAAAGACCTTGATGAAGAAAATGCAAGATGCTCAAACTGTATGTTGATGTTTTATCAGTTCAAATAAAGTTTGGGGCAGCTAGAAAAAACCAGTCAGAACAGTTGGGCTTTTTCATGCTTTTGAACATTAAGGAAGAATAGATGTTGCTGGGAATGTTCTTACATTATTTGTCAAGCTGAAAAGAAAGCAGCTAGTACTTAAATAGGCATCTTCCCCCCTCTGTGTCTCTCCCTTGTCTGTCTTGAGCTTTCTTGGGGCATGGGAGGAGGTGTGAGAATGTGAATTGCTTCATCACAGACTTAGAGATTTGTTTAGGCTGGAAAATACCCTTAAAATTGAGTCCAGCTGTAAACCTAACACTGCCAAGTCTGCCACTAAACCATGTCCCCACATCCACACATCTTTTAAATCTCCCCAGGGACGGTGACTCCATCACTGTCCTGGGCAGCTTGTCCCAGGGCTGGACAACCCCTGAGACAGTTTTTGCTTATCACTTGCTACTTGAGAGAGCAACTCCCACCTCCCTCCACTCTCCTCTCAGGGAGTTGTAGAGGTAGAAGGTCCCCCCTGAGCCTCCTTTTCTCCAGGCTGAGCCCCACCAGCTCCCTCAGCCACTCCCCATCAGACCTGTGCTCCAGACCCTTCCCCAGCTCCGTTCCTTCTCTGCCCTCTCTCCAGTCCCTCAGTGCCTTCTTTGCCTGAGGGGCCCAGAACTGGGCAGAGCCCTCGAGGCGTGGCCTCAATGGTGCCCAGCACAGGTCACTGCCCTGGTCCTGCTGCCACACCAGTGCTGGTACAGGCCAGGTGCCCTTGGCCTCTTGCCCACCTGAGCAAACCTGGACTCATGTTCAGCCACAGTCAGCCAGGACCCCCAGGTCCCTTCCTGCCCGGAGCACAGGACCTGGCACTTCACCTCAGTGAAGCTCACCCCACTGGCCTCAGCCCACTGATCCAGCTCGTCCAGGTCCCTCTGCAGAGCCTTCCTGCCACCAATTTAGTGTCATCTGCAGCCTTGCTGAGGGTGCATCCAGTGATGAGTCTAAATCATCAACTACAACATCAAATTTTACTTTGGCTATTTTTCTCAATTACAGTCTTCCACAATTTTCTTAATTTTTTTCTCCTTTTCCCAGGCCATTGAATTGCTCATGTTTAAATAAGAACTTGGTTCATTTTCCTTACATAACTTGTGCAATGATACCTTAGTATTATAATCTGAAACTTGTGTACTGGTTCAATAAACTTTTGCTTGTCCCAAGACAGTACAAGGATTTCATCTTTTGTGTAATGTTCTAGTGAAATAGTTTTACTGGGTTTTCAAAGATACAAAGACATGACTACAGGTTTATGTTTACTTTAGTCCACCTGCAGGCTCAGGATGAGATCAGGTCTTCCTTGCTATGAATACAGGTCTTTTCCAGTTGCTTTGATTGTGTGTTTTTCAGAACATTTTGGAATTACAATCTCATATGAGATGACTTCAACTGCTAGGTGTCTTATAAAACCTAATTAGTTTTCTTTTTCTTCTATTCATCAATAATATCCTAGAAGTGCATTATAAAATTCCTTCTCCTGTACTAACAAGCTGAGTTTATCTAGCAGCCAGTCAAAAAATATAGACATAAAGCTTTAATATTAGCCAAACTAATTAACACCAAAAATTGAATTTTCTTGCTAAAATCTATTGATTTTTTTGTATTATTATCAATGGCAAGTTTGATTTTTTTTTTTTCCCCTAAGGAAACAATTTAGCTAAGACTAGTTAAACAACCTTGAATTTCCATGTGGCTTGATGTTTCAACATTGTCCACATCTGAAAATGCACTGTAAATAATTGATCAGCTGCATAGTTTGTCCTTTTAAGAGATTCTCTATGTATCAAATATGGATCCAATTTTAATTTATATTGCAAAGTGCAACTGGGAGTACTGAAGCTTGTAGAGTAATTAGCTCTAAAATCTGAAGGAAATCAATTGCACTTTCTGCCTCAACTGTTGTCTCAGTACAACAGGAAAATTGGTCTATGCAAGCAACCCTGTTTTCTCCATGTTTAAGGAGTATGGAATGGCTTTATATGGAAGAAAAATTATGTCAAAGACTTGATTCTTTCACTAAAATACACATGTGTGGTTTTTAATGAGTTACAGACAACAGCAGGCATTTTGCATTCTGGTAGGAAGCTTTAATTGACTTCTGAAGGCTTGTATGGAGGAGTTTTAAATTCAGTGAAGCTTGCCTCCACTCCTCTTTAAGGTGTCCACTGCAACTTGTTAGTCATGATCTCATCTATGCTTCCTGATTATTGAGCAAATGGGTGTCACTGACATGTGAAGGCACAAGTAATTTGGTGATTAATGTTTTCATAACACCTACCTTGAATCCCAGGGTTTTATTTTCTATACGAAGACAAATTAAAAATGTACTTTATCTAAAAGACAGGGTTCCTCTTGATCAGTGACTTTGCTCAATTTAGTCTCTTACTTTACTTTTGAAAATAAGCTCGTTAGGTACAGGTTTTTATTATCCAGTTGCTCCCTGTAACTTCGAAAGCTACCCAAAAGGAATTTTTATATTTGCTAGCTGTCAGGCAGTTCAAAGGGACATCTTAATAGCTTAAAATTGAGCTGGATATTATTTTGAAGGAGTGAGAGCAGTAAGTATGTTTATCCTGGCAGATGTGAAACCGGAATGTGCCAAGAACCTTCCATTCTCTTTGTGAGAGGTGAAAAGTGGCTGAGATGTCACATAATGTGATGTGACTTTGAACTTTGCTGCTATGAACAGCCTGTTAGCACTCCCTAGTGATGTTTTTTGAAGTGGAAGTGTTTTCAAGGCACTATTTTTAAGAATGGTAGTTAAGCGGAAAGAGTTGCCAGCTAAATTTCTTACATACTGTTGATTTGGAATCTGTACTTCTATTTGTCATTCCAGATTAGTTAGATGTGCTTGTCTAAATAGGTTCATCTTCGTGTTGTATTAGGTGTAGCTGTTACTGTGTTGTTTCAGATTGCTGGAGTAAGTTATGAATCCCTGTACAAAGTGTAATTTATATGGACCAGGTTGAGAGTTGAGAACTTGTGGCACAAAGTGTTGCCATGGGTAGAACTCTGCTGTAGCTGCAGACAGGCATGGAGAGGGATGTGGATGAGTTTTACTGCCGAGGGTTTGCTTGGTATATGGGATCCACAATGCTGTAGGAGAAATGGGGTTTAGCTTGTGCTGAATCTTTCCTTCAGCATATCTTGCACACAGTCAGAGAATCTGGAAGGGAACAGGGGGGTGGAGCAGAGTGGAGACCAGAAAAGAGGTATTTTACTGCATGTGTATTTTCATACAGGTTACATATATGTGAAACATTTCTTACGCCTCACTACAGATGCTGTGCAAGTGCTAGGGATTCAAATGGCAAGAATTGGGTTTCTCCTACCTGTCTTTAGAATAATGAGTTTGATATCATCTCTTCTGATATAGGACACCTTGATGTTTGAGTCCACAGATAAAAAAATGACAAGCCCCAAAAATGTCATCATTTATGTACACAGGAATATATGTAACTTTGTTCCTGACTTTCTGACAGTCTCTGTTCATTTTCCAGAGATTCAGAGTCTCCTGTGATTTTTTTTTTACTGTGTTGTGTTGCTTACTCGTTACCCATAGTTGTCTGCTCTGTTCAGGTTCTGAGGATTAGAAACTGATATTTTCAGTGCAGCAAGCTACTGCCACACTACCATTGATTAGAAGTTTTAGAAATCAAGAATCATAGAATAGTTTGAGTTGGAAGGAATCTGGGAATGTGTCCAGCCCAACCTCCAGCTCAGCATGAGGTCAGCTGTGAGGTCAGACCAGGTTTTTCCAGGATAGTCTGTGCAACCTGTTAGTTCTACTGCTTGGCTGTCTGTGTGAGGAAGAGGTTTCTCCTTATATCCAGCCTCAACTGCTTGCTTGGGTTGTGAGTCCATTTTTTAATTTCATCTGATCCACTTTAAAATGTGTTAAATGTGTGCCATCTTTCAGTAAGACTGTTGCGCTTATGGTCCTTCTCGTAAGCACCATGAAATGGAACTAGGTTAGCAATAAATGCTATATCAAAATACAGCTTAAGTATTTTTGGGGTGGTCAGAATCTTGATGAATGAATTCTGAACTGATCATACTAGGAACTGTTTTCTCCCTGGATAACCTGGATAACTGTTGAAGGACAGTCTCCACAGCTAATAATGAAAACAGAACTTAAGTTTGTTTACTAGCTTTTCCAAAAGTAGTAAACTAATAATCTATTTTATAATTTGCACTTATTTGTTGACTGAATATATCAACCCTGTATTAAAAAGATCCTATCACATTTTAGCAAGTTTTTAAGGTATTGCATGTAACTTTTTTGGTTGCTGATGATGTTTCTTTGGTTTAGTTTTTAGTTAAGCTAATAGCACTGGATTTGTTGCATTTACAATGAGTTAGAAGCAGTTTGTAGGAGCAAATCAAGAAAGTTTTTGCTAGTTACTAAATTACATCTCAGTTTCAGAAAACTTCTAGTATTTGCTGTCTGCAGCTGGTGACCAGCTGCCAGTACTGACTTCTGGAGCGCAGGTGTTCTCTGCCTGCATGAGCACAAATCCACACAGAAGTGCTTTAGGAGTGTTGGTATCCCCTGCTGCTGGGCTCCACTATGTGGTTTGTGAGCACAGCCCTTTGGTTTCTGCTTCAGAGGGGTATCTGTAGCCTGCAAGAAGTGTGTCTGTGCAGAGTTGGTCACATAAAGAACTGTAGGCTGTGTGAAATTCATTTTTATGCTGCTGTTCAAACAGGGCTCGTGTTGATATGTGTTCTTTAACTGCTGTCTTACTGGTGAGTTTGTAACTTAGTTATTGGGTTAGATTTGTCTTGTAGCTTGGAATAAGTATTATAGAAATAGTTACCAAGGGTAGAGATGCTTTCTGAGGCGACAAATTATGCTGCTCTTCAGACATGATTAAAAGCTCTTGGCTTCATTTAGTTTGGAGCTGTTACTTCAAATAAGAATAATCTGCATGGATTGCTTCTGTTGCTTCATCTGCAAAATTCAGACATTTATAATCTACTTTCCATTCTTTTCTTTTTCTTTCTTTCTTTCCTTTCTCTCTGTATGTACTAGCACCTTTATTTTGGGGGGATTCTGAGCCCCTGGCTTGTTTTAAATCACAATGGATACAGTTTCACCATGTCTCACAAAGCACTGCTTTATCAGGGAGTGCAGTGTATGTCCAGGTGCTCCAAATCATTCTTAAAAAATAAAAGATACTTTTTATTCCTAGATGGATATTGCTCTCATTAAAGTTCTATCAAATTTGTGTATTTTGTACTCCTGACATTTCCTATAAGCACCTCTCTCTTAAAAAGTCAATGTATGGGTGATATTGAAACATAACTTCATATTTGTGTCAGCTTCCTTAAATTTAAATAAGGATGAATGTATGCACAGCTCTCACTATCACAATCTTGGTAGGCCTTTCATTAGAGTCTTCTCTTTGTCTGCATTCTTTTATGTGCCTTTAGAAGATATGTTTCAAAATGATGCACATAGAACACTTCTCTTCTGCTGTTTGAGTCTTATTTTCAGAAATAAGTTAATAAGTGCAGTAATTTTCTCACATTAAAATCCTGTCATTACTTAAACACAATTAATTTCCAGATGCTTTGTGTGTAAGTGAGTAATTTGTCCCCAAGTGTTTGATATAAGCTGAACAGCCTTCAGAATTTAAGTGAAGAAAACTATTTTTATCAGGAACTTTTGGTTTTAATATATGAAAATACTGTTAACTTATGAAAATACCGCACAAGTATGGAATATTAACGAGGCACAATTGGAAAATCAGCAATTCCACGTTGGGACTGTGGCTGTTGAAGCATATTGTGTTTCGCTGTTTGAGGGAGGGTTTATTTGCACACAGTATTTGATTTATATTTGTTGTTAAGATAATTTGCTTTCTTTCAGAATGCAGGGACATTCTGCTTCCTGTGATTACAAAAGAGCTGAGGGAATTACTGGAAGAGAAGGAGGATCAGCAGCTCCAGGTCCAAGAGAGGAAGTACTGCGTTGAATTACTTAATAGTATCCTGGAGGTTCTGAGCTGTCAAGACCCTGTAAGTATTGATGATGATGATATAGAGAGCCCAAGTCTGTAGAAAGCTTGAGCTGATTAGGTAGTAAATTATTGATGATGATTAATCTCTTTCAAATATTTAATACAAGTCAGTGGCGAATTGAACTTTTCTCCTATTTTTCATAAACTTAAATGAAAGGGCAGTTGAGGTATTAAAGATTAATACTGACATCTGAGTAACCTGATCCAGTTGAAGATATCTGTGCTCATTGCAGGGGGTTGGACTACATGACCTTTCAAGGTCCCTTCCAAACATAAATTTTCGATTATTCTATAATTATTTTAATTATTCAGAATAAATTTCAAATTTCATCTTGTTGCTCTCACAAAAGCCCCTGTAGTTTCTGACACAGATGCTGTACAATGTGGTGAGGTATGGTTTCTGCTTTCAGCAGTGTCTGGGTAAAACAGAATACTCTTTACTATATTTCACTTGGAGACTGTAGTTTCTTTCTCAGACTTCTGAAATTTTGGAACACTGAAATTTTCATCTAGGTGGTTCTTTTTTTTCTCATTTGAGAGAATATTGAATTGACTTTTAGTTACTTTTTAACGAGTAGTAGGTTATTCAATGAAGCTTCTCAATAATTCGAGCGATTTATTCTGAGAAAACCTCATAACTAATTACATTAAGAAAGCTGTAATTTCTCCTGTGCTGATTTTTTCTCAGCTATAGTTTTCCAATACATGTGTTCAAACTTTGCAGACTTTGGATTAAGGCAAGTTGTCATTTTGGGAGTTTTTCACTGTGGCTCCTTGGATCATTTCCTAGTAAATGGAATCATTACAGTATATATCTTGATTTCATAAAAATCTTTGTTACTGCAGAGGTTTTTCCATTTGCACAGGGCAATCTTTCCGTGTGTATTATGAGCTATTTGCCTCATTGGTTTAGACTTAAGCAGTTCAGGAGGGACTGATCCAAGGGGATACCAAAGAGGTATTGGAACATTTGAATTTGAAATGTAATTCTTAAGAGAAATGGTGAAAACATGATGAGGCAAAAATTGAAGTTATCATCTCATAAGTCTATAATGCAAAGTAACCAGTTTTGTTACTGTATCCTTTAAAAGGTAAACACAATTGTAAAGTAAGATGGGGCTCTCTGTGTGTACCACATAAATGAAGTTTATTTTTGAATTTAACAGTTACCATCCACAGCAGCAGTTGCTGGCATGTCAAAGACTCATTAGGGCCTACTGAAAATATGGGTTTGTAGCTCATCTTTGTGTGAGTGGGAACATTATGCAGAGCAGCAGAAGAATTGCTGAGAATTTAAAATGCATGCATTAAAAAAATTATATATTGACATTTGTTCCAGAGAAGTGGCATTTCTTCAATAGTTTCTTTCAAGGAAAGTAAACTGGAGATTATCTGTGAGATGTTTGGGTCACAGTTATCTACAGATTGTGCTTGCAAGGAATACTGATGCATTTCTGATATAAGGAGAAAAGCCCCTTGGGGCAGCTTTAAATCAGCAGTGGTATCAGTCCTCTGGAGGCATCATATTCCTGAGTCTAAGAAATATTGTAGATAGTTGGGATATCAACAAAAGAACCAGATGCTTCTGTTGCAAAAAGTCCATACCCTGGCCTGCCTCTGGCAATACAACTGCTGGTCAGAGAAAATACAGATTTTAGAATAAATTAAGGATGTGTCATTAACCGTAACACCTGGGTTTGTAACCACAACAGGAAATGCGTGGCCATCACTTGTAGTTTTTTCTTTCCTTGAGTGAGAATCCATGGGTTAAGATCTCATTTTTTAACAAAACGCTGATCCTGCCTCAGTACTGAAAATCTGCTGTTGAGATGACTTATCTGAAGGAGGAAAAAGCAGCAAAGGAGGGGAACACCACAGTATCCAAGGATCACAGTCATTTCTCTTTGAGAGCCACTACAGATTTCTCTGGAGTATAATTTTATATTTATATATTCCAGCTAAAGTGAGAAATCTTGTTTCGAGGCTGTACTTGCCTTGCAGCAGTAAATACTTTGTAACCTGTAGGCAAATGGAAAGGGTTCACATATGGCCAGGTTATTGTTTAGGCACTGACCTTCAAGATGCCTTTATATGCAGTGTGATCTAGATACAGACAATAAGTTTGGTAATTAACCAAGTCATTTCTGCTGGGATTACACTTGAACCCTAAAATGAATGCAGTTTTCCATTCAACAATTCATTTCTTGTATCGCTTAGCCTCTTTCTAAGAAAATGGATGTTTGACCTGCTGGAGGAAGAAGCTTCAGCCCTTAGTAGCAGCATCACTTTACAATATTAATAACACCAATGCCCTGTCCTATTCCTTCTGCTTTTTCCATCTCAGTAGAGAAACCTGGTTTCAAAATTTTTGGATATTAACTTTGATATTTTTACATTTCATTTATTCTGTGAAAGTCACCAGAAATAAAATGCACACAAAGGACAGGGAAGAACAAACAGCAGTAGTTGTTCTGTTTTGTGTGGTGAAAATTTGTACTGTGAGGTGATCTTTGAAGTTGTTACAGAATTTTTGAAGAATGCATTTTCTTTGTCAAAGGAAAAGATATTTTGGTATTACCAGCTCTGGTCTACTGTATTGTCTCACATTGTTTAGTGAGTGGGAACATGGGAATCATCAGATCCTTGTGTTCAAATGCTGTTTTCTTCAGCTGCTGCCTCACTGCTGGGTTCTGCAGGTAGCTAGTGTGTTGTTAAAAACTCTGTTTTGTGTAGTGTTTATTTTTATGACTAGACAGTCACTGTTGGGCATCTCAGTGAGATGCTGAGATTTGATTTTAAGTTTCCTCTCCAGCAAACAACTTTTGGACATAGATGGCATTGTTTTGGCTTAATCATGTCTAAAATTAGCTTCGTAGCTTGAGACTGTGCTTCAAGCACCTGTGAAATACAGTTAAATCTCAGAACTGCAAGTCATTGATGAAGGTCATGGTGAAATCTGTGACTTTTTGTTTCTGTTTTAATTAAAACCACTTCCCTTTTCCCTCTTTACAACACTTTTTCATGGAATCTGACTGTGCTTCGTGAGGTGACTTTGTCTCTAATCTAACATATATGCTATGCCTTAATATTTACTGAATCAGAACAATTTTTTATTTATAGTGCCTACAAAATTAAATGTAATGGTTAATGCTTTCTCTTGGAATCTACAGTGAAATCTTGGCTGAGACTGTAAGTGCAAGAGAGATGAAGAATCTTCTCCTGTTCTGTGCATTGTCAATAACTGGCAAAAGTTGCATTTTAAGCTGTTTAGCAAATGCTAGCAAACAAGCCTGGAAGCATTTTAGAATTGCAAAGAAATTTCTAAAGCTTTTGCCTAACTTATGGCAGATTTTAAGGCTTTAGCAAAAGAGAGTTTCAAAGGAATGTAGTCAGGAATACTGCATGTCCTTTCAGGGCCTGTTACCTTAAGGTCCTCTGTGGAGACTTTTCAGCCAAAACAATGCAGGATTATGAACCATGGTTTAAAAAAAAATTGTTATCCTTCTATATGTGCCTTTATTTGTATGTGTGTTAAAGAAGCAATACAAGTTACAGAACTGGGTGCACCAGGGAGTGAGCACGCAGGATCTGGTTGGTGTAGAGCTCATTTCCTCTGTGGCTGCCCATAGAGTGCCATGTTTTAGATTTGTGACCAAAACAGTGTTGATAATGCAGAGATGAAATTTCAGTTATTGCTGAACACTGCTTGCACAGTGCCAAGGCCTGCTGAGTTTCTCACTGAGCCCCACGCCAGGGAGGAGAGTAGAGCTGGGTGAGAGTTTGAGAGGGGACACAGCAGGGACAGCTGAAATGAATGCACAGAAGTGTTTCCAAATGGGTACCTCGAGTACAGGTTGTGTAACGTTGGAACTCCCAAGCAGCCATTCAGTGAGCCCCTGTTTGTCCAAATAAACAAACACTCCATCAGAATCTGAAGTGCAGGGTTGACTCTGAAACAGAATTCCTTTTTCTGTCCCAATCCTGTAGTAGTTTAAATAGAAGATGAAAACCAAATCAAAGCTATCTGCTTTTACCTTGCACAGATATTTTGGCAAGAGAGTGACATTTTGCTTGGTTTGGATTTTCTCTTAACTAATCTGTGTACCAATATGTGCCATCCAGCCCAACAAGGACTGTGAAGGTGCTAGAGCTCTGGGAGAACACTCCCTCCTGCTGACCTGCCTGCAGAGTATGAACTCTGATTGTTCCATGCCTTGGTCACCTGGAAAATCTTTTCAACGGCAAAGACAAACATATGTTTTTGATCAGCATATTTAATTAAATGGAATAATACAGTTAATGTTTTCCAAGTGAACATTTATATATGATAATTTAATAAGTTAATTTAGCTCCTAAAAAAATCTTATGCTTAATCAACGGAACAAAGCCAAATGATGGTGGGTTTTCCTATGTCATCCTTTTGAAGAGAAATATGATCTGAAAAAGCACAAGTTGCAGTGGGCTGTTAGACTATCTTCTGGAGCTAGAAGCTTTAAGTTAAAATAAAAGCTGAAATCTCTTGTATTGACAAAGTGTGAAAAGAATTTTTGTTAATTTTGCATTGTCAGTATTGAATGCCTAATTGTTTCTTAAATTATCAAGAAGAAAGGGAGTCTCAGTTTCATAAAGAAACCATTTTATTTCATTTGCTAATGTTTCTCTGAAAATTCAAAGGTCTAGCAGAAAATAACCTTTATGTGCTTGAGCATATGTAATAGTCTTTCCAGGAGAGGTTTGTGATGTGCTACTTGTGAATTAAGAATAGAGCTCATCTTTAATGATGGAGTCAGGGCTAAATGTTAAAACTCATTATGCAATGTTCTGAACTGTTACTAATTATGGTATAGCACATACTGGAATGTGGAAGTTAACTTACATTATATGAGCCCTCATTTTTGAATTTTAAAAAAAGGGAAAGTAATGAACTAATTACATCCCTGTGCTAAGTGCTGCTACACAGTTTTTCAGTTTGGGCTGTTGATATTTTTTTTTTTTATTATAGTGGTAAACAACTTTATAAAACTAACAACAACAAATGTGTCTTCTGTGCAGCCACTCTCAAGTGTAGTCATGTTATAAACATAGGACTGTACCAGACAAAGTGAAATTTTGAAGTAGGAAACACCAAACACAAACAAATTATTCTGCAAATACATTATTCATTTATAGAATATAACAACTTCTGAAATGCTGTGACAGATGAAGAGATCACTTAAGCTTCTATGTGTCATTATCAAAGGATACAAGAGGACTAAATGGTAATAGTAAATAAATTGCTAGGTGTGAGGAAGGTTCCTGTTATGAGGAGTGTGGGCTGATCCAAAGCAATCAGAACAGGAGGAAAAAATGGAGAAAACATTGGCTGACTCAGAGGAAAAACAGAACCTGAAACAGTTTCTCCTGGAATGGTATTGGGGCTCAGCTACCTAAAACGTTATGAAGAACTTGCCATGGTTCTGTGATTGTGGTGTTCTTTCCATACGATATCTGACATTAAAGAAGGGTCTTGGTGGAAGCTACATATCCTTTTCTACTAGAAATTTGTTTAGACTTTTTCTTCCTTGTTGCATGCTGGTTTCCCAAGTTGTCGAGTGATCAGAGTAAGGTCAGTGAAAGTGGTGAACATAAGGTTGTTCCCATTTGCTCAGGGTTTTAGAATAAATAATCAAATGTCCTTCTTCAGGCAATGAGAGCAGTACTTGGGCCAACCATCCCCAGTTTGTGCCCTCCCAGAGCAGCTTGGCTAAATGAAGACAACTTTCTCCTTTAATAACTCTATATTTGTGACTGCCAGCTAAGAAAATTCCTGAGCTCCAGCCTGCCCTGAGAGCACTGACAGATGTGGGGAGCTGTGGGACAATTTGCCTCAATTAACTGTACCAGGGTAAAGTTACAGACTACTC
>NW_008236626.1:2852884-2870401 GCF_000691975.1 Corvus brachyrhynchos
AGTAGATTGAGATGAAATTGGACTGAGATTGGCCACGAGTATTCCACTGAAGTTGCTGGAACTAAGGAACAATGTGAGCAAGAAGAATTAGTGTTTCTCTTTCAGTGGGGCTGTTACATCGTACAGCTTGAACTGACAAAATGGAAATAATTGGGTTTTTCTTACTTTTAAAAGAGATATGATTTTAATACCAGAACTCTGGTTTTTTTCATTTGCAGGCTTCAACTTATCACCATATTCAAGAAATAATGGTGCAGTTACTACGCACAGTGAACAGAACTGTTATTACAATGGGACGAGATCCATTAATTGTGAGTAATATTTTAATGCATTTTCCATGCTTTGAAACTCATTTTATAGTTATCCTGGAAAAAAATGCATATATAGTCTTAGTGGATTTCTTGAGAATTATTTTTTTCAAATTTAAAGTAAGAAGTCTCAAGCTTTAGTCTTTTTGTCATTCAGCTGTGACACTGTAGTCACAGTCTTTTGAAGTGTGGTTGTGAGATTTGAACATTCTTTAAGAGAACAAATGATAAATAGAAAGTTAATTGATATTTGCAAAAGAGAAGAAATTTTTACAAATCTGCATAAAGGACATGGTTTAAGACATTGTAAAGAGTATTTCTACTAATCTAAAGTGACATTTTCTGAGTAAAACGAAAAAAAAAAAAAAAAATCTAGGCATGTGCTGGCACAGAACATTTACCTGAGACTTTTTTTTTGTGGAGGTTCCATGATTTAAGAGTTGTATTCAAGGACAGATCCTGCAATTTATTCAGATTTAAGTACGCATCTCCTGAGTGCTCCCTCTGGATTTAGACTATTCCTGAGAATGCAAGGAATTCGTCAGGAATTCAGAGCTTGCCCTTCAGATTGGGCACTTATGGGAAGATGTTTTCTAATGGTTTGTCCTTGGAGATTTATTCTGCGAAATCATAGCATCATTTACTTGATGATTTTAGCCACAAGAGGTGCATTGTGTGCCTTTTAAAATGCCCAGGTTTTCCCTGTTTACTTCTATTGGAAAGCCAAAATAACAGTTTTAGATCATTGCCAGCCAGAGCACGTGTGTCTCCTGATTACTCTCCTAATAACTGAGGAGACTGATCGAGTTCCTCAGAGGAAATATTTGCCAGTGGTTGCTTTGAACTCCCTGGTGGTACATCTGCAGGTTTGAGACATCACTGTAGCTGTTTATCTGAACTCCAGGCTGTTGTTGTTCATGTGTAACCCTCGGGCACATCCATGGCCACAACAGGAAATGGTTTGGAATGAAGATCAGTGACCCTTTCAGTTCTCTCTAGTGTTTGAAAATGCTTTCTGTACTCACAAGGAAAGCATGATATGAGTGTTGGGGATGACCTAACCAGTCTATTAAGGAGTATTTCCGGATACCATAAACAGCACATGAAGAGGCAAAATGAAGCTGTTGTAATCCTGCATAAAAGATCCATTAGGAAACCAGTAGGAAACAAGCTGGTTACAGTAAATTGAAATGGCTTGGAAAATGTTTCTTTTTTTTCCCCCCTCCCATCTACTGTAATTTCTTCAGCTGTTTTAACCTGAAAAGAACAAATTCAGAGTGAGTTTTGAAATGCAATTATCTTCCTTCTAATTATGCTCATGAGCACCTATGCATATGTGTATACTGGGCATTTTAGAGGTTTTTCAAAGCAGAGTTCCAATAAATTGCTATGTTTTCTACAGCTGAGGCAACACCTCTCAACAGAATAGCCTTTTACATGCAAATAAATTGTTTTTAATGAACAAAAGTCTTTTGTATTCAGAAAGAACTGGCAAAAGAAGCTTTTTCCATGCTCTGTGTGCTACTTTAGTTCACCAAGTTAATTTTCAGGTTTGCTTTAACACTCTTGAGAGGGTCAAACTTTTTGTGAAAGCCTGAATGCTTGATCTTTTCAAAATGAAGCAGATCATCAGGAATTATGTCCTGGAGAATGCTTAGGTGAGTTCAAGCTGCTGAAATGTGGGAAACTGCAAGTACAGGTGGGATACATGGAATTGCTGCAGCTGGACTGCATAGCTGATGTTATACAGCTATAAGTGACATTTCAAATGGGGCTAAATCTATTCCTTCCAGGAGGACAGAAGGTTACTCTTTAGATTCTTAAATCTGTGCTTGTGAATATTGCAATTATTTTTATTAACTTCTGCAGTGTAATTTTCTATAACTTGAAAATGCTCTGGACAGTAATGCTAATACTGATTTATGCTGATAAAAACAATGGTTACAATTTACAAGACCTGTAATTCCTTGCAAGTTTAAATGCCTTGCACTGAAAGATAACCGGATTTGATTTACCTGAGGGGTTTTTTTGCTTTCTGACAGTGATAAGCAGGTTAATTTTCATATTCAGGTGCTCTTTTCACAATCCTCTAGCTTGCTGGCAGAGATTGGGGTTTACAGTTGCCTGGATCTTTTCTTGCTGCAATGCCAGTTGAAGGGAAAGGGAAGGGGAAGGTTCTGCCTTGGGCTTAGCTGGTAAGTGCCTGCTGGGAGCTGTGTTCATGTAATTACTGAGAAGAGTCAGGCTCAGAAAGAAACAATCTCCCCAGGAGAAGGAGGTGGTGGTGGAAAGGTAATTTGGCTCTCTGCAGCTACTGCAGGGGGAGACTTAGTTAAATGCCATTCTTGCCTTCATTGTGGTTTAGCAGCTGAAGGCTTTAACAGCTGCTTGGTTGTTTTCACTCTTAAAACCCCACAAACCCCTGGCTGTTTGTAGCTGTAGAATTGCTTCTAAACTTGTTGTGAAGAGGGACAAGTTTATCATGTGAAACTGGCTATGCAATCTTTACCTTGAATATTTCATGAAATTTAGACTTTTAGTTAAAGGTCATTGTCATGCTGTGAAGTCCTCCTACAGGAATTACAGAAGTCAAAATTATAAACTGTGTAGAACACAGCAATACTTGTTTTCAGTCTTGGCTTGGTTAGGTAAATAGAAATAAATATTGTAAATCCACCATATGCATCTTAAGGGTTTCCTTTAGTACTTTCAAACTTGAGTTTGTTCACAATATCAGTTTAACATGATGAAACAAGTGCAGCTATGCTACACAGAGATGTTTTTAGACAGTATTTATATATAATATTGTACAAATAAAACTTTGCCAAAAAGAAATCTGTGAACTCTGTTAAGCAAAGCTACTCTAGAGCTTTCTCTGTGGGCAGATAATGACCAGAGAAACTATTTCCAGAGCTGCCTTGGTTGGAGAATTTGATATGTTGAAATATACCCATGGTCTAGCTAAAAGCTTACAGCTTTTTCATTTGATATTCAAATTGACATCCTTGGTCTACCTGGAAATGCTGCAAAATGATTCCATGAAATGCCTGTTAGTCTGACATTCATTTTTCTTTTCCCAAAGAACAGCTGTTCCCTTCCTTTGGAATCTAAATATTGTTTATTATTAATTGACTCCTGAAACCTAATAAAAATATCTCACTTTATTTAAAAAGATAACATCACATTTAAAGGGCCTAGAAATATACAAAACATACATCAGATTAAGTGCCATTAGGAAGATGGTGTGTGTCTATGCTGGCAGGATTATTATAGTGCACAAAACCATCACAAGCCCTACATTAACTGCTCTTACATCAGACAAACCAGTATTTTATTCAAACATTTTTAATTTTTAAAGAAAGTGAGTTTGACTCCATCAAACAACAATTTCAAATACAGTAATTTTGGAATGTACTGCATTCTGTGCAATGTTTTATATATAGCATGTATAATTTAAATATAAATTCCTCAGAAGCCCAAAATATTTTCATAATCAAGTGCAGTCAAGTAGCTGTGGTTTGGGTTTTTTGTTGGGGTTTTTTTACAACTTATGGGGGGTTTGTGGGTAATTCTTCCATTTTATTTAAAAATGTGTTTGTATTTCTAACATTTCTTTCCTGCTCTGGGAGCTGTTTATAAGGATTAGACAGTAATTTTGTAAACCAGAGAAACTTTTTGTAGCCAGTACTTTTATCTTCCAACAGTCAACCAATTTCTACTGCTCTTCCAATCTTCACACCATAAATTGTGTAGCGTGTATCTGGTAATTTTTTATTTCCCATAAGAATTAATAATTAATGATGAAAATGTTTTTAAAATATTAAACAATAAAACAAACCCCAACGCTTTCATATTATATTTTCATATAGCCAGATTTCTCCAATTACGTGTTACAAAGCTCTTAAATTTTGATTATTTTATGTTGCTAAGATATACATATTTTTAAATCTAAACAAAACATCTAAGAAGCATTACACTGTTCCTGTTCCTGGTGCATCCGTGACTGACACTTCCCCCCCATTACCTTTTGGTAGAAAAAAAGCCTTTTGTCCCAACGTTCTCTTTCAAGTTTTATACGGAAAGCTTTTTGTGTGTCAAGCACTATGGGAATGACTGGGGGTAAAAACTCCTTGCAGCCTTCCTGAAGGAAAGTGCTCTCACAGCACTGGAATTTCATATTTTCTGTCAAGGAAAACAGATGCCTTGAATGGGGTGAGTTTGATAACTCTGAGCACAGGGAAGGCTGAGAGGCCAAGTGGATGTTCCTGCATGGCAGCAGTGGGAGCTGAGGCTCGGCTGGCCTGGCAGCCTCCAGTGCCTCCCTGCTGCTGTGTGCAAAGGTCACAAACACAATTCCATATCCACATGTGGATGATCCAGACTTGACTGACAGAGAGAACTCAAAAACAACCGATTCAGGAATCTGGAAAACAGAAGCTAATTGTGACTAGGAGATTAAGGATGAAAAATTGGTTACAGTTCTGAATTCCACCAAACTCAGACATTAAAATATGAAATCTGTAAGCACTTAAAATCAGTTTATTTCAGTTTTTTAGGAGTATTGATGTTTCTTCAGGCCAAAAGAAAGACTTAGACCCTTACTTGTAACTACCTTTGGTTGGACTTTCTTAAACTAAAAAGAGTATTTCTGTTTTGCCTAGTTCTTCTGACCCCAGGAATTGATTAGTGCTATCTGGTGAACCAAAGTGCTGTGGTTTGTTTAAATTAAATGATCTGGATCCTTTGAAAATAGATTGAAGGCATCATATGCATTATGTGGGCAAACCAAAAATCAGATTGCTTAAAATGAGTGCTTTTGGTGTTTATCAACAAAAGCAACAAAAAGAAAGGCAAAAAGATTGCTTTTCTATAATAAATTATTAAAAATTGGTTCAATACAGAAAAAAATCTTGCTGGTTTATCAACAAAAAGAAAGGCAAAAAGATTGCTTTTCTATAATAAATTATTAAAAATTGGTTCAATACAGAAAAAAATCTTGCTGGTTTGACTAGTGTTACAGCTCTTCGTATTGCTTATTATTATACTTTACCACAGGGGATATTGGACTTAAAATGTTATTTCAATACACAAGAATAATTTATACACTAATAAATCCTTCACTGCATCAATTATAGAGACTAATGCAAAAAAGAAATGCTGTTGGCACAGCAGCACAAGCAGTGCATGTACTTGAGTTCCCATGTAGTCATTTAATTCTTACCTTTTTTATAACCACAACCTATTACTGAAGAGCTGTTCTGTCTCACTAAAGGCATCTAAAAACATGTTAGTAAAAATTAATTTCCTTCTGAAGAGCCTCTAAAATAGAAGTAGTTTTGCGCCTGTCATTTCTGTACTAACTGAAATTAACATGGAAATGTTTTTTAAGTGTCAGTCCTTTAGAATTTTGATAAATTAAGCCATGACATATTGCATACTTTCTTCTAAAAAATTCGTTTCATAAAGAAATTAGTTCTTCCAGACAAAATTATTCTGTGCAAAATTGTTTTTAATGTATTTTCAAATGTGTAATTAACCCTAAGAATTCAAGGAACAAAGAAGTGTACAAAAAATGTACAGACATTTAAAAGTAACATTGCACAATTGTCATGGTTTAGCATGACATGATACAGGATGACTTAGAAAAATAAGATGAAGCAATTAATCTATGGAATACCCTGAACCAGAGCCACTTCTAAGAAAAGGTCTGCACTACATTCCACTAAACTTGCGTTGGAAAACCTTTTCCCCCTGCCCCCCCATATGAAAGGTGACCATGTTTTCATCAGTAAAATAATAGTATCACCAATCATAAATTGGGTTCCATTGGCACAACCTGTGCTAATGGTAACTTGAGTATTTCTGGAGGAAAGAAGTAGCTGTATTGACATCTGATAAATTCTTTTCAGCATATATAAATTTTTTTGTGTAATACAGATCAGTTCACTAAATATTATTTTTATGTTCCATTTTTTATCATCTATTAATTTACATCTTAAGGCAAAAAAAATCTTGGGATATTTTGGTACAGCAATACAGGTCTTAAATGGACAGACTGGGCAAGTGATTCAGTAAGACAAGTAGCCAGGATAGTTATTCCTCTTTATCCAGCAGCTGTGTGATGACTTCTGAGGAACCGTGTCCAGTTTTAGGCTTCCAGGTGTATGAAGGACATCATTCCTGGAGGGACACCACCAGGACAGCTGTGGCTGCAGCATGTGAGATGAGAGGCAGTGAAAATTGGATCTGTTCAGTCTTTTAGATGTGAAGACTTAGGAGAGAGCTCTTATTATCCATGTAGTTCTTCTTGAAGGTGTACTTGGACAGAGCACGATGTAATGAACACAAATTACAACACAGGAAATTCGGAGTAGATGTTAGGAGAAAACCCTGGAACAGCCTGCCTCAAGGAGCTGAGGATTCTTGTCTTTGGAGATACTCACAACTCAAATTCACTGAACTGGACCGTGCTTGAGTAGGGGTTCAACACAAGAGTTACTGTGACACTCTCTTGTTTTACAACCCCAAAATTCTTTTCAGAAAAGTCCATTAAATGGCTGAAACTTCTAAATGGTGCCTTTCATGATGAACAAATAAAAGGATAGAGTAAAACTTAACCTGAAATTCTTTTGTTTGTTGTTCAGTAGTAGATGACAGCAACAAAAATATCTCAGTGGGGATGTGAAATAATTACAATTGTCTCCTTTGAGGAGAGATTAATTTGAACAACTTAGGTTTCCCTGCATTTGTTCTTGATGATGTGGTTTGTTCAAAGCTCAATGAATTTTTTTGCTTTTAGTCCATGTTGCCTCTAAATGGGAAATGAAGGCTGTGTGACATGCTAACTTTGCCTACAATTGTTTTTTAAAGTAGAGATTTAAACCTTGTTATTTTTGGAAAGTTGAAAAAAAGGTCTTTACAAAGCGTATGAAAGTGTCCTTGGAAAAACATGAGAACTTCCTTTTGAAAGAAACCATTTATTTTCTTGAAAATAGTATCTTCATGCACCTTTATTCAGCGAGATGATTTGAATAAATGCAATTATTTTGATTTTTCAGATACTCTAATTAAACATTCTTAACCTTTGTGATTTCATAATAGCACATTTTCAGGTGTGTGCTCTCAAGCTCTTTCTGTTTTAGTGTCTTTTGAAATGTAAAAGGATGCACGAGGAAGTCAAATCCACCAGAAGCATTTTCTTTTCACCTTTTTTGTTTTTCTCCTTAACTCCTTTTTCTCGGGAGCTGGAGGATCAGGTGGTGGCTTCTGAGGTGAAGCTGAAGGTGGATTTTGCTCTGCATTGTCCAGTGTTTTCAAAATCTGATGAAATCTTCCTTCTTGTTGTCTGAAGTCATATTCTACACTATGGAAAAAAATTGAGAGATCTATACTAGTACATGAAGAATTCCCCCTTTAAAGAGCATGTGGAAAGGCTGCTTCCCTCATCAGAGTAACTTGGTGTTATTCAATACAGCCTGGGGTAAACAGAAGGGGTTTAGGGGTTGTTCCTTTGAAAATAAGTTCACCTCTTAATTTTTTTTTTTTGAGCAAAAATTTTACTTCATGTGAGTTAAGAACTCCAACATTGTGCCCAAAGCGATGGGACAAAAATTAAGGGAGACACAATGAAAATGTACTAGGATGACCTTTCAATGTGTTTTATTCAAAGGTCAGTTTTTGATACCATAATCTAACAGTCACATGCTTGCAATTAAAAGCTCTCACATTCTTAACTTTGTTAAATGCAAATGGCTCCTACTAGGACACAGGCTGGGAACAAAAACATATGAAATTAAGCCGATATGTAAGTCTTTGAGGTAAGTGGTGTTAGTTAACAGGAAAGTAGAAGTCATTTCCTCCATTGTAATCCCTAATTATTATTGATGGCAAACAAGAGCCAGGATGTTAATTAGATAGCAGCAGATGAGTGCATAGAAATAAATGTAAGGCTCAAAAAAAAAGTCAGTGTGGACAGGGACTAAGCAGTATTGTATGTATTGTCCTTATTTCAATCATCTTTTCTGGGCAGGAGAGTGAGTTGTGTCAGCTCTGTCTGCTGTGAATGTTTTAGGAGGCAGGGGGGAGGAGAAAGGTTGTATTTGCCATAACGGGAGGAACAGAGCATCATCTGAGGGGGGTTGGGATGTCACTTCAAGGCCCTGAATCTGACTTTTGCACTGATCAGAAGAAATCTGTGAAGTTAGTCAATATGCAAATCTTTAAACACTTTTAATTGTGAGTATTTTTATATAGAATCCATAAACATCATTAAATAGTGTGTTAAAATTAACTTGAAGATTGTTTCCCTTAATTCATGTGTTTTGAGGTTTTTCATTAAATAATATAACTCAACTGGTAAAAAGAAAGCAGGGGGGTTATTTTCATTTATAAAAGAGTAGAAGAATCTCTTGAACAAGAAGCAATGCATAATAAATATTAAAAAAAAGCAGAAGGAAGTGATACAAAATCAGAGCCTGTTGCATTTCATCAGCTTATTACGAAAACTGCAAGTTAATACCTTTCAATATTCACAGACTAAAATCAGAGCCTGTTGCATTTCATCAACTGCAAGTTAATACCTTTCAATATTCACAGACCACGAGTACTGGAGAGGAAATGTTGGGTTGATAGAAAAAGTAAGGGTAGCATCTGCTCATGTTCCTTTTTTCTGCCCTTCTTCAGAGTTTTAAATTTAATGTTGGAGATATCATCTCCAGAGGCAGGAGGTCAATTCAGTCTTTATTTAATACTGCCTATGATAACTGGTTTTGGTTGCTACTTGCATTTGTTTATTATAATACAAACATTTCTATTACATGATCTGGATGGAAAATCCCAAGGCTGGAATCCCTGCTGGGTCGTTAATAAATCCAAATTTACAGTCACTGTTAGGCTGAAAAGCTCTTTATTACTTTAGTGATCAGTGTAATCCACACGGGGATTTCTGTGAGATTAATGCATTGTTTGACTCGGGGACTGTGTGTGATAAAGATGGTTCAGTGACAGCAACCCAGCACTCCACGTGCAGGGTTTGCAACAGTGGGGAGTGAGGTTCTTCAAGAGCAGGAAAACTGGGAGCAAAATAAAACACCTGATTTTATAATTGCAACTGGGATGCTATATTAGGGGGAAAATATTTGCACGGACATTTTAGGCCACATAAAACACAGGAATTGCATGTGTTTGTCTAGAGCAAACACTGACAACAATTGCTTCTTTCAGAATATTGTCTAATGAACTTCAAGTATTAGTCACTAAGAACGCTTTTTTTCATAACCACATCCCCTGGAACACCTTTGCAAATCAAAAACTGTTGTTTCCTTATTGTCTCGTGTTTGTCTCTTAAAAGCAGAAACTTTTTATAGCAACTGTGTTCTGTACATGTTCTATTAATCATTGCACCATGAGCCTCCAGGCATCATTACCACTGCAAACTACCTGGTAAATCAAAAAGGCCCCTCATGTTTTCCTACTTCCTCTGTTCTTTCCTTTGAGTGATGGTGCTTGTTGTTCAGGATCTTTCCTGCTCTGAAACTGTGTAAAATTAAAAACACGGGGTATTTTTCAGAAGAGAGAAGGCATCCTGTGGTCAAGGGTAGTCTGTATACAAATTCTAGGGAGTGATCTGTTCATGTCTAGTCCCATAAAATACAGAGATTGTTTGTTCAGAGATAATGACCAAGTAAAGGAAATCTGTTTTGTCCTGGACCTTCTTTTTCTTTTTAATGGATACAGTCTGTGCTCTTGGGTATGTCACACAACTTCCCAGAGTATCCAATGGGCTGTGAAGAAGACCTACAGCTTTGTCTCAGAGGAGTTGTGGTGTTTAATTTGTGACATGTTAATTACTTGGAAATTCCATTACCAGAGGTTTAGGACATCAGTGTGGGACTGAGTTGTATGTTGAACAATAGGTTCTAGTGCTGTGTCTAGTTTATTAAGCTCTTTACGAAATTTGGTTCATGCAGAACATGTGTGAAAAACACTTCCATGTGAGTATTTCTATTAAAAAAGTAAAGGTTTAGTGATTACAAACTCTTGAAGATAATGGTCTGCTATTTTCTTTGAAATGAAGGAAAAGGTTTCAACCTAAAAGAGACATTATCTTACCCTTTAGTTTTGTAAATGTAATCAAGTAACCCAAGGTGTGGGTTTTCTGCCTCATAACTGAGCTTGCAGAGATTAGATAATGTCTTCAAAAAATTCCTTACTGAGTGGACAAGCTACATGTGCAGTAAACCAAGACTTTGTATCTGTTGGCTTTTGGGTTGATGTCTGGACAGCTGAAGGCTCCTACAGTGTGTTTGTATAGACACAGCATTTGAAACATGTACAGCTTCCAGAACACGGCCCTGCAAAGCCTTCTGGTCATAAGGGCTTAGCATAAGCTGCACTTTAAATCTGAAGTATCTTACACTCAAATTGCACTCTCTGAAATTAATAACAACTGAGGTGAAAATTGTGGGAATTTTGATTTTATTTTGCATGTTAACATGAACTGTAGCTGTAGCTCACTGGCATTCAGAGAACTGAGAGTTTATCTTTTTTAAGATCTAAAATTATTACAGAAACCCTAGCTTTAAAAACGTATCACACAGAGGAATTTCATCATCAGAAATGGCATCACAGATTTTCAAAGCATGCCAGTAATAACACTGTGAACCTTTGTGGGAAATTTCTGTTTGCATTCTCCCAAGTCCAGTCCCCCTTTCCTTTCAGCTAACACCACTGTGAATTGTTTTCTGCTTGGGGTCAAACAACCACTTGGTCTTTTCTTAAAAACTGGGTTAGTCACAGTTGAGATATTTCATAGGTGTGAGCAAAACACTGTTTTGTGCAACTAGAGGGATGCCCAGCCAGGACAGAACCGTGCGAGGGAGCGAGGTACCTGTAAATGATGCACGCCGTGTTCTGACAGGTGCTGCAGTTGTTGAGGTCCTGCCCAGTGTGGTAGAAGTTACGCCTGGAACAGACAGCAGCTCATGAGATGTGGAGCTATAGATACAATAACACAGCTCTGATTCTTTTATGAACAAAAGCCAGCCTGTTCACAACTTCTGTTAGCCCTACTAAAAATTCTAGTATCAAATTCTAAGTTGGAAGGTTTCTTTAAAAAACCCCAAACCCTATGAGCCTTGTCTTGCACCTTTCCCACTTCATGCTGTTAAGGGTTCTGGTATGAATACCTGTTATGAAAACACATAGACATGAGACTGTTTCTAACAAACACATTTTCAAGTATTTGAAAATCCGTGCATTTGCTGAATCAGTCTGATCTCTGTCCTTATGCTTTCCAGTCTTCCATTGACATGTTTCCTATTTGAGTATAACCAAGTCAGATTTTCACTGTGGATAAGATACAAATTTGGAGTGTTGAGAAAACAAGAAAAGTGACTTTTCACGCTTAACATGAACTAGAGCTGAAATACTTTTATGATGTAGAAATCTGCACTAGAAACAGGTTGAGATTGGTAGCTCATTGTGTCTGAAGAAAGTGTAACACTTATACTTAACAAGTTTTATTTGAATTAGGGGAGATCAGTTGGTACCAAAATAATTTTCTGATTGTTTTGGGAAAAATGGGAGTTCATGTGCATTGTTGTGCTATCTATACAAGTGCTTGGAACATTCAGTGAGATGAATCTACCAAGGAGGATTGAAGCTTCTCATTGGATCTCAGAGAGACACTTCAAGATATTTGACAAATTTTTTCTCTTCAACCATGTGGTAAACGAACAGAAATGGATTATAAATATTGCTGTATAATCTGACTGTGCTTCACTGCAAATTAGTCTTTGCTATGGGCAGATTTGCAAACATAATTGAAACCTGTGCAGTGTCTCGTAGAGAACTGCATGCAGGGGAGAGGGAGTGGGTGTTCTGTTCTGTCACTTCCTGAGGAACCACAGTCGGGTGGGGGTTGGATGAAGATTACAAGAGAGAAATGACTTCTTAAGCCTGAGACATACTTGGATCCCTGCCTCTAATCTTGCTTTTTCCTGAATTTTTGGGGTTTGGAGTGTTGCATTTTTGCTATTAGTCTATCTATGTGGATTTTGTCTCTTGTGTTTAAGCTGTTGCAAATCTGGTGCTAGAAAACCATATGGAGCCACCCTCTGAGGGAGGGTAGCTGGATCTGAATTGTATGGGGGAACTCTTATCTAGAACAAGAATTTTTGTGGGCACAGTGAAAGCTAATGAAAGTATTTTCGTGCTAACATCCAGATGGACATTACTAGTTAATGTTTCCAGATAAAAAAGGTAATATGTATGGAGTAAAATCACAAGCCAACTTGATTTATATTAAATTTTTAATGAGTGTAAATTCTTATTTGAATTGTGAGTTGGAATGTCATTCAACAGAAATAAAAGAAGTTCACTTCAATTCCCAGCTAAAATACTTGGAAAAAGAAAAAAATTCTTCAAAATAAATTTTTTTTTTCTTTTTTTTCCTTCAGAAGCTGTAAGAAAATTGGGGTATATATAAAGTTGTGGCCACAGTTAGTTCTATCTTGAGAGTTCTGCCCATGTGAGAACAAGTGCAAAGCCCTGATGCTGGATGGTGTGAGCACAGCAGTGTCATGCTCTGGGCTATTTCTGCAACTGCACCTACACAAAACCCTCAGTGCAGCCTTCTTGTGATGTTTGCACAGTTTGTGGAAATGTGGAATATTATCTGATTCATTCATTAATTGTAATCAGTAAATACAATTAATTGTAATCAGTAAAAACACGGTGCAGTTTTGCACACATAAGTGATTTATCTACATGCATAAGATGCCTGTGCTAAGCATTAAAGTAAATGTATGGTAACATAGTCTTCTTGTTGTTTCATCTTAAAATAATAAAGTAAAAGGGAACCATAATTCCCTCGATTTTTTTCTGAGTTTTTCAAAGATAAATTGTTTGATGGGTATATACTACTTTGCAACAAAACAGAACTTTAAAGTGTATCCTAGGTGCAATTACTCTAAGAGATGCTGTCAATAGTTTGGAAAGCTCTATTAGGATATTCTGAAATCTGTTTTGAGCAGAAAAATATTTAAAATTCTATTTTAACTTTGTCCAATCTTTAGATGTTAGTTGCATTTTTGGGGGGTTTTTTTATAATGCATAATAATGCATGAATACTTTTTGCAGCCTTGGCTATCAGTCCCTGTGTCACCATACTGACAATAAATAGAGGTCATGCTTTGTTATGGGGGTGCAGAAAGGGGCCGCTCTGAAATCTGAGGGTCTGAAGTGAGTTCTTGCTGACAGCCTTCACATGCTCTGTCCTTAGTTCTCAGTCTGCATGTCTGGCACTCCGTGCGTATCTGACCTTGCCATGCTTTGAACACCCTAAATCTAAATGAAAAGGGGAGTTGTTAAGCTGGGCCTTGCACTGGGTTTAGTAAAGGCAGTGTCAGCTAAAGCCAGACTACAAAGGGACTTGCTTCTCTGCTGAGGCCCAAGCACCACAAAAAGGGCATAAGACACGTTTTTGCAAACTCATCTTTAAATACCAGAAGAGCTGTGTTTTTCAGCAGCAAAGTTAAAAGAATGTTAACATCTACTTTACACTTCTGATGAATTACTAATATTAAAAATGAACCATACCCTTCACTGAGGGCTCTGGATTTTTCCAGATCTTGGATTACATTCAAAAGGACTTTAATCTTCTCCTGGTTCGACTGCAAGGATTCCTCTACAGACTGCAGCCTGCCTTGTAGGGCACAGAGTTCTCCATGTGCCAAGTGAATTTGATTTATTTCGTTAATCTCTTTGTTGCTTTGCAGGTTTATTTCACTCCTTGGTGGATAAGACTTTATGTGAAATCCTTCTAAACAGCTGTTGCACTGGGAAACATCTGACTGGGTGGAATTTTTCTCGATTTCAGTATTACGTGACAGACATGGTTTTGATGCATTGCTGCTGGTCAGTGACACCGTTGGGTGATCTTCACTTGGTAATGTCACGCAGCTGGAATCTGGCTTGTGCTCTCCTGCCTGGTGACAGTCTCTGAGGAAACAAGGAGATGAGCTGTGATTTGATGGAGGTGACAGTGGAGTAGTTTCCTTACTGCTGGCATCTTTGCTGGCTACAGGCGGGTCAGAATCACTTTTCTCCTCTTCCCAAGCAGCAGAGTGGGGGTTACATTCACTGCAGTTCGTAGAATTGCTTAGGCAAGGCTCTGCTTTTTCAGAATCAGATGACAGTGTGCTGTTTTCGTGACTTTCGTTGCTGTTGATGACAGTAGAAGAATGCAGTGAATTACTTGAAACCATGGTTGTGTCTGGTGCATCCAGGGAAACGTTTCTGTCTCGTGGAAAACTCACATGAATGTATTCAGGCACCTGTGTAGACGCAGTCGTCTTGTCTGACACTGAGAAATCATCTGAGTACATCGGTCCATTGCTTTGTGCTTTTGATGATCTTTGACCCAAGCCCACCTCACTATTCCTGCATCCATCCTCCAAGTGATCACTTATTCTTAAGTAACAGAGCTCTGAAGACAGAATGTCTGGTTCACAAAGATTGCCATTTACCTGGATAGAGTTTGTAGGCTCCGCTGGCATTTCTGTCAGTGATTTGCTTACTGTCAGCTTTTTCCTTTTAAAAACTGGGAAGTGTTTCCTGAGGCTGGGAGAAGTTTGTATGGCAATATTCCGAAGCCCCTTCTGAGCCCTTGGAAAAGTTGGAGACTGAGATAGCAAGAAATTGTGATCCCTAAATATTTCTGTTTTTCCAGTTGTGAATGCTGTGTCCCGGGCAGGATTAGCTTCCAGCTCTGCCTTGGTGCTGACACCATCATCCTTGAACCGAACTTGCTGGGATTTGGTCCTGCGGTGCTGGGGGTGTCTCAGAAAATCCGCCGAGTCCAGGCTGTTCCTTTTCAGTAGCACTGGTCGCATTTTCATGCTTTGCTGGGCCATTGAATCACAATTTAAAGTCTGCAAGTAACGTGTTTCTTTGCGACCCATTTCATCTGTCATTTGATCTGTGTATTAATATTGTTCCTAGGATACCAATAAACACCTCACTTCTGGAGCTTATCATTCTTCTCCTTGTTATTATGTATATTTTCAACTGGCATGTTCTCTTTAGGGATCCTCTTTCAAATTTAATTGCTGATTAGACCAAAAACTAAGATAAATTAGATATAAAATTTAAGGAAAGATTTCTTGTAGCTCAGGAATGCAAAAATGCTGCTGCCTGCAGCTAACATGGTCTTTGTACTACAAAATTGCAACAGGCTGTTACACTTCCAGTCAACTAATTTAAAGGTAAGGTTGAGTCTATGGCTTTCCTAGTGGCTCTTATTTGACAGCAGCTCTCCATTAGGGATCCAGCTTTTATTTTCTCATGGACCAGTCACATGTGTTTTATTTGCGTGTTGTCTAAACAAGCATAATAACTTTTGGGGACATTTTCATTTCTGATGCATAGTTTTACTGATGGAATATATCCATTAATACCAAACTGAATTTCTTTCTTTAGAGATAGTTTTTCTTCCTCAGCCATCTTTTTAATTTCCAATTGAAACTAATCTTCCCAAACAGGCAAGGAAAACGTAACCACTTCTGACCAGGGAAAAATACAGCATCCAGTGGGATTCAGTGAGAGACGTTATTGATGTGTGGTTGTTACTGCAGTTCTTGCAAACACAAGGCAGATCATATCCAAGGGGTTGGCTCAGTTCTGTAAACAGGAGAGGTCCAGGCTGAATAACCCATAAAGGCAGAATAGCAGAAAGTGTTTCCTGAAAATAAAAAGACAAGAGTTGTAGCTGAACAAACTGGCAAACGGCGTCATTTTCTTCTGCTGTCTCCCAGTAACTTTCCATCATCCCTGGTTCTGTGACTTTGGCAATGAGACAATTGCATAGAAGCTGAAAAATGCTTTAGAATTTTGAAGTGCCTAAAGTCCTTTTTGTATGAAGTACAATACTCAAGAAATGGATATATATATTTATATACAACAGATACAAAATATCATAGGCCTGAATCTGGTCCCAAATGCAGATCTTTAAACTTAAGTCAGATTTGAAAATGGCCATTAAATCCTGTAATGGATGAAATATCCAAAACTGAACAATACAAATGTGAGTTCTTAATTCAGAGGCAAGTTGAGGGGTTGTTTGTTTGTTTGGTTTTTTTTTTTTTTACTTGTTAATTTTAGTGTTCAGATTTGAATACAAGAATGCAACTAAATTCCCAGCATAGTGGTAACTTATTATTAACCCTGTTCCCTGTTAATTCACTGGTCATCTCATTAGCCTTACTACTTCCATTAGCTCAGAACCTTTTATTTAAGCATTGCACAGATTTTACTGTATTTAATTTACAAGAATTGATGAGATGGGTGCAGTGGGAGAGATCTTTTTAAAGAACATAGCAAAGTGTTATGTAGCATCATGTAACATTTAGGCACTGTAATATAATTTAAACAAAGTAATAATGTGATATTACTCTATTATAAAGTTCTAGAAGAAAATGAGTGTTGGATGATTTCACTGAGAGAGAAATGTCACATAAGATATTGAGGAAATAAACATGTGCATTAATACCAAATTTTACTTTTGTGGTAGGCATGAAGTTATGGAAATCTGTGCACTGATTGTGCAATGGAAACAAGTATCACAATAAACAAGTCCAACAGTTTCTGCAAACAACATTCCAGTGCCAAGTTCTGAGTTCTCATATCATCCACTAATTACCAGAGACTTTTTACAGTTTTGTTTGAGAATTTATCCAAATATTGCAGTAGCATTCTCCCCATCACAGCTGCTGTGCTCCAGGCAGATGGACTACTTTAAAAGTTACACTTGCCCAATTAAATTCTGAAAGGAGCTTTAGAAAGCTAATCCTTTGTGTTTTAAATAAAAGTAAAAAGCCCTTAAGCGTTTTGTGAGAGCTCTCTCCTTTGGCTGTAGAGGCATTTGAGCTACATTCCTGCAATCTGAATTTGAAAATTGCTATTTTAACTCTGTTGATTTTTAGCTACCTTGGCATCCAGTACTCTGGGTTTACTATGAATTGCAATGAACATTTTGGTGCTGTTTATACTAAATCAAGCTGAAAGAAAATATATATATAGCTAGGAATGTTCAAATATTTGGATTGAAAACCCAGACTAGTGAATTTCAATGAGTTATAGGTGTCTGTGCTTGAGTTAACAAATCAGTGCAACATTGCCAATTACTAAGTTTAAATAACATTTTCCCTTG
>NW_008236626.1:2870416-2888045 GCF_000691975.1 Corvus brachyrhynchos
ACTCTTTCCTGACACAGCAATTTAAAGTTCTTGTTTTGCTCATTATTTCACATTGAAGTAGGAAAAATCCTAAAGATCCATTTCATAGAAATGCTTTCAATTTATTAATTTAACTTATTTCACTCATAAAAAAGAAGATTAAGTCAATCTTAAATTTAAGTCTTGTAGTAATAATAACAGTTTTAGTAGAAGAAATTTACTGGGCTTTGATGTTCCATGGCTCCATGACCTTGCATCCAGCTCTCCAGCCTCTTCTTCCACATCCCTTCCCTGGGCAGCTGCCCACAGTCCCAAGGCAATGCCTTGTGCTGTGGCTGCTTTGCTCAATGAACCCCCCATGGGTTTGTTGCAGTCTCTCTGGCCCCTGTTGGATAAGTGCCCTGTGAGGTGCTGGGTAGTTCATGTTGTTTTCAAATGGTGCACATTCCTTGCTTCTCTTCTCAGTGTTCTGGGTATGTGGATCTGACTGATGTTTTTGTGGTTTTTTTTCTTTTAGGCTTGGCTGGTACTATTAAAGAAAGTCTTGACTTTGAAGGTCTCTGCGTGCTTTGCTCACACAATTCTTAGTGGTGGTAGTTACTCTTCAGTGTAAACTTATCCTTGCTCCAGTGTAATTTGTATCCCAGGGTGTAGAAAGTGAACCCTCTAGAAAACAGTCGGGGGCAAAGCCTTCCCCCTCAAACAGCAATGGAACTGGTGTCCAACCTGGGGATTGTGGGTTTGAGTTCTCTGAAATGCACCTACAGCTTAGTTAGACTGCCAGGCAGAGGAAATTTAACAACAAGACATAGGTATTTTTTTATATAAATATTCTTCTATCTTTCCTGCCTCTGCCTTCTCAATTTCTTCAAGAGTCAAACATAGTTTTTTGGTTCATATTTCAGTTCAATGACTGAAGCTATGGGTAGAGAAGTGCAGCTGGTAAGGATAAATGGAGTTTACAGGGAACTGCATGGAGTGAAAAACCATGGAGCAATGGACAGTTGGGATTTTGGAAGAGAGCAGATGTGTGAGTGGTGCTTCTGGGGGGGTTCTGCAGTTTGTGGCAAAAGTTACATTCTTGACATCGTTTTCACCCTCTTTCAGCTGCAGCAGGATACCTTAATTTTCCATTTGACTAACTTGCTCAAAAAATACGTGTTTTTCCTTATAGTGAAAGTGTGATATGAATTGGTGGTATTTTGTTTTTCTTTTAAGCATGTTTTAAAGCCAATATTTATTGAAAAAAATTGGGGCAGACCCCCTTCAGTAAATAAAGGAATTAGGTAAAAGTATTTTGTGGGGGCTTGCAAGAGGAAGATGATTAGTGTAACTTGCCTTCTACTTTTGAGCATCCACACTTTAAATTTCCCAATTCACTCTATGGAAGAGGGTTGGAACAAGTTGATCTTTAAGGTCCCTTCCAAAACAAACTGTTCTGATCCTGTGATTGGTGACAGCTGTAAGAACTGTAGGATAATGCATTCAGACTCAGCAGTTTTCTGTCATGTCTGATTTGTGGTTTGCCCTGTATAACACAGATTTTCTATGATGCACATTTGATGGACATTTTCAGTTTAGAGAGGCAGCTTGCTGTATTTAATTATGGTTTTTGTTTGATAATAAGCTGTTTCCTAGGTGGGAGATCATCAGTTTCTAAGAAATTTGTGTGACTCTCACTTTCCCTTCGTGTTGCAAATCTTTCCAGGATTCCTAAGCTATTGCTGGGATCAGAGGCTGCATGTGGGGGCTGTTGTGAACTGTGTGCTTGTCAGTGGTTGCAAACAGCCTGGTCACTGCAGAGCTCTCCTTCTATGCAGGTTCCCTCCTGCTTTTCAAAACGAAAAATTAACATCTGTAATGTGCCTTTTTTTAGTTAAAAGTCTGAATTAAGGCTTTAAGTGCTTTGGTTTGGATGTTGCTTTTCTTCCACTTCATTTTCTGTCTCTATCAGAAACTTTGGCAATAGCTGTTGGCCAAGCTGCTTAATTTAGTCACAGCTCTTCTTTGCATAAAAGTCATGTTGGGTTTCTTTCCTCAAAATAATGAGAGATGTTGAGGATAAGTTTAGATATGCTTCTGAAATCCCTGGAGACTGCAGTGAAACATACATCACCAGCTAGCACGGAGAGCTAGAGATGGATTTGAAACCATTGCAATTGGATGATGCTGAAAATTGCCTCTTTTTCCTGTCCTTCTTTCTTGCAGAGGGAAATGGATGGAAATGTGCTCAGAGTTACAGAGGAACTGCATGCAAGGAGGCCTCTGAAGGGAATATTTTCAAATGAAAATGGGTGACAGATGCAGAGCCTATAAAGTAGAAACAGACCCCCAGAAGTGCAAATTTGCAGCTTATTGTGATACACAGGAAAAGCTGGCAGGGAACAGGAAGGATGAAACTGCTGAGAGAGATTTTTAAATGGCCTCTGTGTACAGGGGCCTGTTGTTGATCACAACAAGAAGTCTTATTACTTTGGGTCCCACAGAATAAAGCTCAAAGCTATTTATGAAAGTAAATGTGTTTATTATAAGAGATGGAATAATTTGTAGAACACAGTTTTGTACCTGGAGTTTTCTCCAGTGCACAGCTTGTCTTGTGTAATATTATTCTATTTCTTACTCTAATTGGGCAGTACACAGAATATCTGTTCCTGTTGGTGTGCACAGCCACAGAGGAGTTCTCTGGATGTTCCTCTATGTGCTCTGTTTTCCCCCACAGCAGTGGTTTGGTAATGCTGAAGGAACATTGGTTGAGCACCTGAGAAAAAAAGGACTGAAGAAGGCAAGAACTTTTTTACAAATCCTGCTGGTGGGTTTTGTAAGCCACCTCCAGGTGGGATCAAGGTGACTGGAGAAGAGGATCTAACACAGATAAGGAATACAGGGTAGGATGGAAGCTTCTGTCCTCAGAAAGGGAACATTTCAGTGATGGAAGAGATTATAGGATTTTGTCTCTGGTTAATTTTACAGCAAGATTTGAAAATTACTTCAGGTTGGTGAGACTGGGTAGAGAAGATGCTGTGATATTTAGTGCAGCAGAAAATGGACTTAGCTAAGCAAGTTTTAGGGATGGAAATTGAGTGTGGTTTGCCTATAATTTGATGGAGATGATGCAATGCCATTCCACATGAAGTGCTGAAGATGCACTAGAAGATGAAACCATGATGATCTTATCTCTGAAATAACTTTCAGAACTATGGTACTTGAAATTCCTTTATTCTACTTAAATAAAAATAAAAGTTCTTTTCCTTTGAAGAGATGATACATTCCATTTGCTCTCTCAGAAAAACAAAAAAAGGCTTCATGGATTAGAAAACATTTTTATCTCAGTATTTCCTCTGGAGCATACACTGGAAATTGTTCCTGCAAGGTTTAGTGTCAGGAGGTAAGATACAACTTTTTATTCACTTAAGAGGGAAGGATTTCAGTCACATATTTATATACAGACACAAGTTGGATTTTTTTTCAGTGTTAGTTTGCAAAGATGAGTGTACCTAAAACTGAGAATTTTCTCTTGAAGAACTGCTTGAATGCCTACAGGGAGAGGGAAGTTATCCAACATGACAGGCTGGTGAGCTGGAAAGTGTCCAAATACTGGTTCATAGCACAAAATTTCAGTGCTCTTCCTTGTATAAGTCTTACCAGTTGAAAAAATATTGCTAAGTACATGATGTTTGTATCAAAGTATGCACACATTTTACACTTTAGATTATTGCAGGTTTATATTCAGGCTTAATAAAATGTTAACAGACCTACATGTAGATCTATAGGTAACCCATGCATAGGCAGGTTTACACCTTGTGCTGCTTTGGAGGCCACAGCATTTGGTTAGAGACAGATTAGTTCATAAAAATGACCTTTTGAACTTTCTCTTTGGTTGTCAATTATATTGGCTATGCTTGTTAAAACAGCAAAACTTAATATTTTTTCTCAAGTAGCAAACTTAAATGCTGCATTTCCATGGTTCCTATGTGACAGGTTGTCACTGCCCAGTACCTTTCTCCTGTTGAGACACTGTTACAGGAAAAACCATTTAGAACCAGTATAAAGTGCTCACTGTGACTTCAACACTTGAGTTGTTTCCATCATTACAGTATTTATTTAATTCTAAAGAACAAGTTCTGAGTGTACTTGCTGCAGCCCCTTAGCTTTCAGTTGGTTTCTGGGGGTTTTTTCCAATTAATTTATCACTTCAGATCAAGAATGACATGGCAAAGCTGTGTCCAAAAGTATTTAGCAGTCTGCTGTGCTGCAGCTGTGTGTAATGCCTTGTAAGCACTGTGTGTTCAGTTATGATTCTTCAGGATCTCCATAACTTTTTTTGCCACTGTAGTATGTGGGAGTATTCAAAAAATGTAAGGAGTCAACTGTTACTCTCACTTGTCTCACAAACCTGGGTATATGGGGAAGCAGTGAGAGAAGAAACCATGCCAAGCTCTTGCTGAAATACATTGTCCCATGGCTTCTGTTTCCTATGGAAGCACTGGAACCTGGGTGGGAATATTGTGCCAGTTCTCATCGTGGTAACAGGGCTGGAATTTAAAATTGCATCTCGAGGCTTTTTTACCTGTATTCCACCAGAGCAGTGAATGACATCAGGAATGCGAGTAACTGGGTATTTTGTCCTCCAGAGATGTATTTTGTGTACTCAGCTGAATATACCTGGCTGTGCCTCTTCCTGGATGCCAGTTTTGAAAAACATTGTTGGTGTGGGGGAATTGAACTACGGCTGCTCAGACTGGGTTACCACCAACTGGCTGACAGTAACTGCAGGAGAGACTGGAAGTGTGCTTATTATTGGCTTTGGCAGGGTGTCTGCGGAGACTGACACTTCCCACAAGCTCTCAGCTTCTGGCACAAAAAGCTACAGGTGGAGGGGAAATGGAGGCTGGGATACAATGAGCTGGGGACTCCCCTGAGAAAATCTCTGATCAGTCATGACCATGGCTGTTTTCAGCGTCAGAGGAAGCTTTTCTCAGGCTTTATCACTGTGCAGGGTAGTCCGCTCAGTCAGTCTGATGCTTTGGCACATCTCCTCTTTGAATGTTTACAAAATGGAGCTGTGATAAGGTTGGTAGTTCAACTTGTGTGTTCTATGTGAGTTCTGTTTCATTCTATCCTTAACCTGTTGGTAGTTCAACTTGTGTGAAGTTCTGTGTGAGTTCTGTTTCGTTCTATCCTTAACCTGTCAGGAGCCAGAATTATCCATTCTGGAGGGGGACTGGTGAGGAGTAGACCAAAAGAGAAACCTCTGTTTGTCTTGAGTCTCTGCTATAAGTAATTTCACATCAAAATACACCAGCCTGCTGATGTTGGAGAGGTCAGTGACGAGTATTTTGAGGGGTTACAATTAAATAGATGAGAATTGCACAATAAGAAATCTTTGCACATGTTTGTTCTCTTCTTCTGACTTTGCAGTTGCAAATTTTAGTTCTGTTTTATATCATCAATAGTGAAGGCATTAAGGAAATCTAAAATTCAGATTTATAAGACAAGTATTTGGGTAAGAACACAACTCTTAGTGTCATGACTGTCTATTTAACAACTCAGCAGCTTCGTGCTGCAAATGAATAACAGGAAGGGACAACACAGGTATGTTTCACTTGTGTCTGGTCTGCTGTGCAATACTTCACTCTAAATCCATGAGAAAGGCAGCAGGTTTATTCTCTTTTATGAGCATTGTAAAGGTAGTTTTTAAACTTGTGTTTTAAGTCTGCTTCACCAACTTATCCATAATTCTCTGTGATTTTATTCTTTCGTTTTATACAGCACTTCTGTCCTGTATATTTAAACAGTCTGTAGTTTAATGTTGTTTGTGAGGTGCACAGATTATTATTATGCAGGGCAGGTGCCTTTAAAGATGAACTGTAGCATCATTATTTCCTGACTATTACCTTTTCTAAAGGTAGAGAGAAGTTGCTTTTGAAAAGCCTTGCTTTTTGTGAGGAGAGGATTTGAAAGATTCCCACTTAGTTAATTATTTATAGCCTGAAAAATAATATAGCCTTACAATCGCTCTCCAAGCTTAGCTCCACTCCCCATGTAAGGAGCACCAGGAAAATGAAGGTTTCTCTGCAGCTCATGCTTTGACAGAGACACCCATTCTAAGTTACAGCATTATTACCATGTGTAGCATTATTTTATGTTATTAAAATATTTATGGCTAGATACTGGTTTTTCTTCAAAGCAATAGAATAAAAACTCAGTCAAAACTTGTCCCACTGGGTAAGACAAACAACTGGCTAATTTGTTCTTCACACTTTATTCAAATAATATCCTTTTATTTTTACTTTTTTTTTTGGTGGTTACTGCTGGCTTGGGACAGATTATGAAAGCCAAAATCATCTCAGTACTAACAGGTACTGAGAAATGTAGGAATATGGAGACTTCAAAAAAATGCTAAGCAACTTTTTTTCCTGGTACTTAAAAGAAAATGTATGTTTCTTCTTTACACAAAGCTTGTTTAGCTTCTCATGAAGTTGGAAACGGTGTGAGTTACCAAAGGACTGTCCACTTGTCTGGAACTCAAATGTCCTTGATGCCTGAAGGGCTTAGGGTGATGTGTTAAGAAATCATCAGAACTAGCAGGATGGATTTAATGTTTTTCTCTCAACCTTGTAATTAATTGTTTCTCTATATTCAGCTCTTAATCTTGATAATGTTTGTTATTTCTTAATATTAAAGAAATATTAATGTAAATAATTTCTTAAATATATAAATTCTCAATGTAGAGAAACTGAGACTCTGCAGTTTGAGGTTACTGTTGGAGATGCCACAATGCTCCCAAGTTAAGGGCTGAGGTTCAGTAGCTGGGGGTCTTTGGCACAGTGCATAACTGCCTATAGAAACAGAGGATGAAGGAAATTCTGTGCAACTGTGGTGTCTTAGGAGGAGGAAATAGTGCATAATGAGATAATAATTATGATATTTGAGAGGAATTCAATCCCATGGCAGAAAAAGTGAGGTGATGATACTTTACCATGTGCTGAGATGGGGAGAGAGAGTGATCTGGTAACACACTGAAGTGTCACATAGATATATTTATCTCCTGCTGGGCACATTTAGAATCAGATGGATCTAGTGTCTGGTCTGCCCTGGAACACGTCCAAAGAGCAAAGGTGCAATCGTGGTTTAAAGCAATAAATCACAAAAGTGTAGATAAACATTTCACTCTCCTCTTGGGAAAGGTGATGCTTCACCTTGCTGAGTTTCTAAGACAACACCAGAGAGGGAGGGAGGTGACCCTTTGATGACCTACTGATGGTCACTAAAGGAAAGATGAACATCTCTGGACACTCCAAGGGCTCTGAACCTTGCTGGAGAAATGAACACCTTCTCTGGGCAACAAAAGCTCTTGTCCCAGTGATGCCAAGGGCAAAACAAAAGCCTGGTTGTTTCCTTGCCTTTTCCCATTTCAGGTATTTCTTAATATCTCTACCTCATAACTGATTTTATATCTTGTATAAATTCAAAATTTTAGCTTACAAAGTTATATTTAGATCGTCAGAGAAGTCAATAATTGATGATATGTCTAATAAATCTGCAGTGTCCTGAGTTGTGTGGCACCTGCTTGTCACTCAGCACTGGGGTTTTTGTTATTCAGTCTTTACTGAGGCTGGCAGTTTGGAGAAGTCCCGAAGTTGAATTTGAGAACTGCAATAAGCCTAACTAAAAGGCTGCATGGAAATAAGTATCTTCAAGAAATTTTTGTCTGCTCAAATTATTTTTCCACAAGTGAGGGCAATTAATTTCAAAGAAGACAGGAGATAGAAGACATGCAGCATTCTGTATGAATTAATAGAAACTTCAATTCCTTGTATGTTTTGAAATATGTGAAGTCCTTAGAAAATAATATGCAAGTTAATTGCATAAGCAGATGCATATTGCCTTAAATGCACTTTCCCTGTGCTTTCCCATCCTCTTCTAAGCATAAGAATGAGGAATGGCCCAAGTAATTGAGTATTTTACATGATTGTATCATCTCTAGTTGGAGAAGAAAAGAGCAATCTCTGAAGTGGTTACATAATATGGAATATCGCCTGCCCTGTCTCAGGAAAAAAGATGACCTTTCTTCCTTTTTGTATCCCTGGGATGATCTCCTGGGACCTGTTAGTGAAATATCAGCAATTTTATAGAAGTTACTTCCTTCCTTCATTATTTCATATGTTGCCTTAATGGCCCTGCAATGAGGTTATTTTCAGAAAATTGTAGTGTTTTTTATTTTAGAGAATAATTTCATTGCAAAAGGTCTCCTTGGGAATAGCTTCAGGTTCAACTTGGCTAAGTAGCAGTGTGATTCAAGCAAAATACTGAAATGTATTCCTGTGTTATTAAGAAGGCAGGTAAAACATGAAGAACTTGGGCGTGGTTGTGTCTCACTTCAGACATGACTGAACATGGAGTTTTTCCAATGTTTTTCAGAAAAAGTTAAACAAGAAACCAAATGAGTACCTTGCCATGAAGCTGAGCAAGGCAGGCAACCCAGAAGCTGTAGAGAGGCTTGGGTTAGAGTTATCATACAGTATGTTAGCTGCATAAAATTAGGTGTGTGTTTCAGGTTTTTATTGCTTGGTTGGTTTATTTGTCTTGTAAAATTAAAAACAAAACAAAACCTTGAAAAACATTGATAGAATCCACAGAAATGTTGCCATGTGTAATCTGTCAAGATTGCTTTGTTTTTCCCCCAAGTCCAGAAAAAGAGTTATGAAGCAGGAAAAAAAATCTAACTGGCAGCCTGAGGGCATGTGTATCCTTGTATAACAGGAATCGACCTAGTTCAGCGGGAACATCCTTTCCTTTTCTTAAAAGAGTAAGTTTCATACATTGATAGAGATGTTTGTAATCCTGGTGTCACTTGTTTTGAACTGATGAACTTTGAGAAAATCACAGTATTCTCGGAGCTATTTCTGTTGCAATAACTTAGATTTCTCTTAGCAGCCTAACAAGGCTTATTTTCAAACCCTTTGAATATCCCCAGGATATTCCACAGGTTTGCACATCAGGCTGTTTCCCCCTTTAGCTTGTCTGGAAACACTGGTGTGCCCAAACCTATGGGGACACCCCTGATGCAGGACTTGGAGCCAGCAGCAGGGAAATGATTTGGACAAGGGCTACATTTGGGGTTTTCCAGCTGCTTTCAGTGGCCAGCCCAAACCACTCTGCCAGCCCACTGCCCACATCCTGCACACTGATATTCTCCAGTTTCTTTGCCACCAAAGAACCCGTTCCCCACACACTGCTGTGAAATCCTGGACAGTGTTCTTCAGTTCAGCAGAGTGCAAGTTCTTTTTCTGTCCTCTCCCAGATGCCTGGGACTACATTACTGGTTTCCTGTTTTCATGCTTGAATGCTCTGTTCTTCCAGAGCATCTGTGCCTTGAGCTGTACAAACTGCTAGGGCCGACTTAATGTCCTGGAACTCTCTAATTGCAGCACAGGCAGTTAGACTTTTATGATAATCTGGAAGGGGTAAGGGAACTCCACTACTGCTCCTGTATTTCAAATTTCCTCCTTCTCGACTGCCTTATTCATTCAGCATCAACCTATGAACAATATTATTTCTCCTCTTATTTGGTTGTGTATATATATATATATATATACACACACATATGATTTGGAATTATTTGCTAAATATTATTAAAATATTTTAATGTTTGTTGTATTTCAGAGTCTTGGAGGTCAAGACCTTGTACCAAGAAGAGATCAAATAAAAGACACTTTTACCTTATGTGACTATAGTGCCATTTAAAAAAAGACAAATGGCCTTGGTCTAGTAGTAAATGCTTTATTTTCATATTTTCTAAATATAAGAAATTCTGTAAGACATTTTGCTTTTAAGAGAAATATTTAAGAAAAAAATATTCTACATTACTGGATTCCTGACACAGAGCTCTGCAGGCTAGGAAACCTTGTTTTAAGATACAAAAGATTAGCAGCTTCCTTTAAAACAAAAACTGAGCAGAACAAGTTACTTTTTTTTTCCTTCTTAATAAACATACTTTAAAAACTGATCATAATCTAAATGGAAAATTTGATTCCAGTCCCTCTAGCTTCCCAGACTCTTGCCTTAATATTATAATGTTGCAGCCGCAGTTTGGAGAGTCTGACCAGGAACAAGATCCAGGACTAGGAAGCTGTAATGCAACATTCAGCTCAATGGATTTATGTTAACTATGGGAAAAGAATTTGTTTGTAGAACAAATCATAATGGTATCAAGATATAAGATATCCCTTCAAATATCTTGGAAGTTCTTTTGACTGTGTGATGGTACAGCATCTACCAAATGCTTGTTCTGTTCTTCAGCTTTACAGAACTAAAAAGACAGAAAATTACCTGCATCACAACAGGTCCTTTGGTGTCAGTGAACTGTAACAAGGGCGAATCTACAGACCACGATCTAATCAGCTTTTATGAGCAGCTTCAGTAGTACAGACCTGGAACTGCTGTTAAACCCGATGGCACTAATATAGAAAATACAGTGGAGGTGTAGGTTGTAATGGTTCTAATCATAACCTCTTTTCTCTGTGTGTTGTTAGATATGTACTGATGCTCCCACACACTCTGTATTGCAGTGACTAATCATAAAAATAAGAGACTATAAGACTGTTCAGGAGATGCAAACTAAATATCAGAGGCATAACAAATAAGATTTCTCTGGCACTCTCATTGATCAAGTTTGCTTTTATAAGGGTGTGATTCTGCTTTTGTTTGTTTCCTGCTAGGATTGCAATTCCCTAACATGTATCTACACTCATTATTTCTGTTTGCTTTGTCCAGGAGAAGGTGTTGGCACCCTGGCTTCTTAGCAAGACAATCTATTTGAATTTTAGTGATGAGGAGAAATAAATCTCTGTAAATAGCCTTGAATATTTTGGCAGTAAAGCAACACAAAGAAGTGTCTTTTCAGCACATAGTCATCACCCTCAGAAGGAGTTCAGATGGTCAGATGATGTGGCACCACGAAGTATTTTGATAATCACGTTTGCAAAGTTGTTGAAAACTGTTTGAAGCCCAGTTTGTGTTTGGGAAGACCTGTTGTAACACAGTGCTGTTACATCAATACTCACCCATTTTTCTGAGGAGGGTTTATGCTTGGGGTTTTTTGGGGAGCAAGTTTTAATTTCAGAATAAGGACATAATCTGTTGTCAGTGGGATTTAATGCCAGGGGAGCAGAGGTGCCTCCTTTTACCATCCTGGTGTGTTTTCCAAACAGCCAGGAACAGGAGTTCTGTCTCGTCCCGTTGTGGGTTTAGGATTCGGAGGCTCCTGGATTGCAGTGATTGAGCAGCCAAGGGACAGTCACACCCTGATGGAGCCTAAGGCAGGGCAGTCTGAAATTCTTTACCTTTCACAGGCTTTTGACTGGTTTTTCTTTTTCTCATTTAAAAAAATGGAAGAAAAACCAAGAGCTAAACTAATTCCTTATTTAGTTATTCAAAGAAATTTCAACCCTCATTTTCATTCTACTTTTATTGTAAGTATATAATAAATCCAGCTCTCAGGCTGGTGCTAGGTTATTAAAGGAAGATTCCTTATTCGGCCAGAGCCCAGGGAAAATGTGTTAGAACCTCCCTAAGAAAGACAGATTAGCATATGCACAAATAATTGATGCAGACAATGCTATTTGGGAAATTTCTATCTGTATATTATCAGAGTATAAAGATTCTCTGTTTCTGTTACATTATAATTGAAATTAAATCAACTGGGACACAAGTGACATTCCTCAAAGAGACCCGCACCTGAGGAGGATGCACAGTTGGCTGTAGGTTGTGGAATACCCATTGACAGGACATTCTGTAATTTTTGGAGTTTTATCCTTTTGTCTTTAGACACGTGTTTCCACGGGGTTTTCTTTTACTGAGAATTCCCTATGCTTCCTGTTAAACAATTTACCCAAAATTCAATGTGAAAAGCTCTCTGTTTTAGAAAGATTTGGAGTTTTGCTATGAATTTTGGTTTTAGCCAGTTACTCTGCTAACCAGACTCTAAGACATTTTTCAAGCTTAAAAGTGGAGCCCACTGTTACATAACAATTAAAAATTTAATAAAAGCCCCTACTGGATATAATTTCAATACGAAAAATATTTCAGATACAAATTAAAACTGTTCTAACAGTTGCTACTTGTTATTAATCAATCCTAGATAAACACAGTGGGTAGACTGGTTAGTGTAATGGATATGAGTTGTTGAAAAATTATTTTTATTAAGCCCTATTTTCTTTATAAAATCAATTTAAAAGTAAGAGGGAAGTTTTTGGAGTGATATGACTTTCAACAGTTTTAAGCAGAACTATTGTGACAAAGCTTTGTTTTAGCCATTCACAAATATATTGAATTAATCTCATCTCTGATCAAGTCATTGAAATTTAATTTAATTTTTCTGTCTTCAGTAAGCGCAGCTGAAAAAGACCAAAATCAAATAGAGTGATTTAGTTCTGGGAATACAGGAGGTGGCTCTGTTTAGTTTTAAGGAAGTGAATCATCATCCAAGACATTTGTCTTCACATTGTATAAATTTAAAATACATGGCTTAGCAATAAAAGATGTTACTGCACTTTGAAGAGCTTGGATTGCTCAGTTCTGCTCTTTCTGACCTCAGGGTTGCTCTCCCTTGCAGCTGCTCTGTTCTCTGCAGTCTCCTGTTTCCAGGGCAGGAAACTCTTCCCCCAGCCCCTCTATCACTTCCTGCAAGTTCCCAAGTTGGTTTCCAGTCCTTTTAAATGAAGAGATTGGCCAATCTCTTGTTACAGTTAATAAACCATGGATGGTATTTTTAATCTTACTCTTTGCCTGTACTTTGTGTGTAGCTCCACTGTTTCTGCGGGATACTGATTGCACCACCTCTAACGTGGGAATGAGTGCACCAGGACCCTTGGCAGGACCAGACCTGCTCTGCCTGCTTGGCTGCCCATCTGGTTTAGTGGCATCAGGGCAGTGCAACAGCAGTTGGAATAAGAAATTAGGGAAATGAGCAGCCTGACAGCCTTGGGATACTGGGGGTTCTCAGTGGACATCTCATGTACCAGGGCAGGGAGTTCCTTCTGGCCTGCGGGACCAGGCTGGAAAGTAGCTGAAGTGATGATGGGAGGCAATCAGTGGCTTGCAGAGGAGGAGGGAAGAAGCTGCACAGATCCCTGAAGGCAAGGATGGAAGATTTCATCTGCTAGAGCAGAGCTGAGGTCGGAAGTGTGACAGCAGTGCTTAAGTGAGTAGGTGAAACAGATCATTGTGTTTTTTGATAAATGTGCCTTGAACAAGTTAGTTCTGTTTCCAAGCAATGATTTCTTGTTCCAAGTCACAGCACCAGTTCCAAGTCACATCCATATTCTGGATTGGAAGGGATTCACAGGGGTCATTGAGTTCAACTCTTTAGTGAATGGCCCATATAGGTATTAAACCCACAACCTGGGCACTATTAGCACCATGCTGTGACCAGCTGAGCTCATCTCAGTTCCTCTGACCTCACTGATTAATGTTATCCATAATTTGTTTGCAAATATGCCTTGGAGATGAACACAAAGTTAGTATTACAGGAAAAGTAGTAAATTACACAACTGTGTTTGAACACAGACTTAAGCAGAAGTTAAATCTATTACAGTGGAGCATTCATATCAACCAGAGACAGTAGCAGAAATTCTGGAGTGGATTTATGGCACAAAACCAGCCAAAAAACAAAACCCAGCAGCAGCAAAAACATTGTAGAGAATGAAAAATCTTCTTTTTTGGAATATTGCTGGAAAATCAGTACAAAGTTAAAAATCCACCCCTCTAAAAAAAGGTAGATGGCAATGGACATATTCCATGAAAATCCAAGCTACTTTTATGTCCTACCATGAACCATTATTTTATTGCTTTTATCTATGTATGGAAAAGTCTTAAATGAAATAATACTGAAATTGTTTTGTTTGTCTAACTTGTAACATATCTTAAAATCTGCTGTTACTCTCCCATTGTGCTACAAAATTGTTCTGTATTATTCTACCTGGTAGTCTTCTGCTTTCACAGTTGTACATCCTTTTAGCTAAACTTTGTGAATGTAAGGAAAATGGTAGAACAAGCTAAAACAGCCCAGCATGTTTTCAGTCAGAAATCCAAGGCTGTCAGTGAGATGCGGAAGCAGGACCTGTTCAGTCAGCTATAAAACACAAGGAGACAGAACCAATGAACTATATGAACGTATAAATGGAAAATTAAAAACCCAAACCTACTAAGAGTAGATGAATGTTACTGTAAATGAATTATTAGTACAATGTGCTCATTGGCAAGCTCCACGTCTGTATGGATTGGGAGCTATTCCCCATTTCACATGTAATGAATACTCGAGGTTGTTGCATAGCAGCCTGTCCTAATGTTTATGTATTCGTGCCTTTCCAGCTAGAAACAGTACATTTTAGGACTGCACATGCATTGGCAGGGACATCTATTTCTGGAGAGAAACAGAACTACTGCATTAGCAATTCTCTTGAAATTCTGCTTATTTTTCCTTACAGACTGGTATTATTTAGTATTTGCATAATATGATCAAGATGTTTGTTTCAACCTCTACATATGCCATAGTTCTCAAGGTTTAATGGGGTTTTCTGAGGAACTGTGGCTTCAAGCTACTGTGGTTCTTTGTTGCATCACTGAACACCTTCCATAGTTGTAATGGCGTTGCTCTTTAGCTCATGACACGGGACAGCTGTGATGACTCAATTGTTCTGAGAAGATGGTATTTTTGGAGACCTTCTCAATAAAAGGCCTGTGGTACAACATAAATATTGATGATGTTTAACACTTGATTAAAATAGTTGGTTAGTTTTTCTTCAATTACACTCAAGATGACATATTTATCACTTTTCCTCCAGAAAGATGTTTGTACTTATTTCTGAACAAAGAAAACCCCAACCAAAACAGAGAGAACTCTTTGGCCCGTAGAAATTCTTGGTCACACTCTTTATGTGTGTCATTTCTACAATTACTGTTTCTAACATGCAATGCATTTTGAAACTTCTGGCTTATCCGAAAAGGGAGTTCAGAATTAAATCTCATCTATGATTGCTGCAAATACCACAAAACTGTTGGATTGTTTGAATAAGTTTCTTTGCCCAGTACAGAAAGCATAAACCATCATCAGTGAGTGTGGGATCACAAGTTGTGAGGATGGTGCAGAGTCCCTTTACCTCACTCCACGTGTGAGGGTAAGCAAAATGAGCATGTCCATGTGGTTCTGTGTTTACACTCAGGCTCTGTGTTGGTAAAGTGCTCTATTAATGAGCGCCAATGCTACTTAAGTGCCTACATTAAATAAATATCCTCCTGAGTCCTTCCAAAAGTACATCTGCATGAGGATTGCCTACCCTGCAGCCACTGAAACACTTCTACTAGATTAGGTCAGAATGTAGCTTCATTCCATGTTATTTCTCTTGTTTTTTCAGTGCATTTGCCTCATCCTTGTGCTGCTGCTCTATTTGAAGTTACTACGGCAACCTGTCACCATCTGCTATTATAAAGTGTGCTGGGGTTTAGTTGCTAGGTGTTGAAGTTTGTCATCTCACTCATATGATCCTGATGTTCCTCAGCTGTTTCTTTTCCATCCACAGCTAATCTGCACTTTCTCAGCAGTGCAAGAGATTCCACATCTTCCTGCCTGACCTTAGGAAGCCCTGTTTGTGTTACAGAATAAGTCTGCCATTCCTTTTGATGTGCCTTGTATATACTCAAGCAAAACAACATTTCTTTTACCTTACCCACTACTTCACAGTGTTTATACTAAAGCCAGCACTTTAGTTCATTTAAATATGGTATTAATTATGCGGGGGGTTAAGTGGACAGAGAATTTGAATATTTCCTCCATATTTTCTCCTCTGTTTTATTTTCATTTGACTGCCTATTTACTCGTGTTCCTGCTCCTGACAGCAGTACAGCATTCACAGTATCAATTTCCTAATTTCTTTACACATTTTTTTCAAGTCTTTCAGAAAACTGGATAATTAAAAAAACTGAGTTCAGTGCTGTATCTATTATGGGTTCTTTTACATTTATAAGGAAATTATTGTATTGAAGTTAGGAAATGTTTTATTAGATCTCTTCATAGTTGTGCAGAGCTGTTTCTGGGGTTCTTTCTGTTCATATTGTCTCAGCAGTCAAGTGTTTACTTTGATACGTTTATTTTTTATACATTTGACCTAGTTCTAATCAATGTTTTCTGCTGAAATTCACAGGCTAAATCCGAACAAACCTAAGCACAGCTAAAACGACTCCCTAGGATTCTACCTGAACTTCACCTTGTCTGCCACAACCTCTTTTATGCTATTCAATTCCTATGGACAGTGTTTGACAATGAAATAAGTTTTTTAATAGACTGTTGTGTGATTCTGAATTTCTTCTGCCCATCCCATGAACACTCAGGCTGTGTCCCGGTGTAAGAGCTGGTTCTTGTGCAGAACTTGCTGTATTCACAGGCAGTTCATGCTCTTTGCACATTCCAGTAAGAGGCACTTAAACCCCAGAGGAGAATTTCAGTGGATACAGAGAGATCTTTGCAGGTTTGATCACAGCTCTGTAGAGCCCTGTGTTATCCCTAAGTTCTGCCAGTGAGAATGGCAGTGCTGGGGGTGCAGGGGCGCTTCAGAGATCCGAGGCTGCCTCTGAGAAGCGAATATTTATTGCTGCCATTTGGGGATTAGGAGGGAGGGGCAAGCTTTAAACCTATAAAGATGCTAGCATATGATTTCTGATAGTTGAGATTGCTGGCAAGAAAATGATTAAAGATCAGACAGTATTTGTATTTCCCTGCTTTACAGTTAGATGGAAAGGATGGAGGAAGTTTTTGTAGCAAACCATCTTTACTGTCACCTATTTTATTATCATTCAGTCCAACTGATGTGAATTTGACAGGTTTGGTGCAAGGTCCTGGCCAGCAAGATACGATCTTTGCTTATGGCTCTTTTCAATGCATGTCATCTGTTAATTTTAAAATCACCATACACAGTCACTGAGGCATTTGTGCTGTACCATAATCACAGGCATAGCTAGACACATTTTTTGAAGTTGGTTTTAACAAAAGAAATAACCTTCTTAAAGTCTTTATGCCCTTAAGCATCATAATACATCTATTCAATGCTTGTGAAGAAATGCTGCTTATTTCAAACAGTGATTATTTAACTTGAATCTAGAGAGGCATTTAGTGGTGAATGCTTAACTACTAAAAATACGAGCTGCTTTTCGTGTCAATTCTCTAACTTCTGTCAGTAATCTTTTTTCAAAATCAAAACACGAGAAGAAAACCCCCACACAATTTCAGCACTGAATCCTTTGCAATTCATTATTCCTTTCAGCGATGCATTTAACACCACAGCAAAGATTTGTCTGCTCCAGAACTGTAAAAGTGAAGTACTACTGCAGGAAACCCAGCATTTCTTTTAGAAGAGCATCAGTACCCGAGAACACACGATTTCTTACCTGAAAGCTTTTGCTTTACCTGCAGAAAATGAGTCTTCTTAGCCTTAAAAAGTAGGCAAGGCTCTCACTAGCACTAAGGTTACTCCGACAGAAGCTACGGTATGTCCTTTAGGTTGTAATTTCACTGTTTGTATGCAAGAAGTGCGCTGGGTCTGCTCACGTAGGAATAAATAAATAAAGCCCCGGCAGCGCGAAGCGAGCGGCGGCT
>NW_008236626.1:2888062-2906188 GCF_000691975.1 Corvus brachyrhynchos
GGCCACGGGCCCCAGCCGAGACAGGCACGGCTCCCTCCGCTGGAATGGGGACAAAATGGTCGGGTGCGACAGAGCAGCCCAGCTGGGAAAGCTCGTGTGCCTCTGGCTCTGATTAGCAGCGGGACAAAGCGAGCCCGAGGGACACCGAGAGCCTGAGCAGCGCCGGGGCCGGTTCTGAGCCAGGACAGTGAAAAGATCCAAGGAAATCTAGAAAAGGATTTTGCACGCTCATCGATTTTGTTGTTAAAATAAAGCGAAGCGTTGGAAGCAGGCTCGATTTTAAAACGAGAATTAAAGCATCAGCAAATGAAAAGGAATCAATAAGTTGGGAGCTTTACAGTATTAAAGGAAAACTGCAGATCATTGAACTCACTATTAGTACTTGGGAAAGAAGCGTCTTTGTGACTTCCAGTAACTTAGAGTGAAAACTTAGAACTGGAAATCATGTCATATCTTTCAGCATTTAGACTTGGGAATTAAGAAAGACTAAATACTTCCTTTTGAGGAAGTTTGAAAGAAGTTTTGAGATATGAAGGTCATAAGGTTCTATAGAAGTTCAGGAGTCCTGTAATAGCTGGTTAAACACCTGCAGAATGTGAAAAATAGCATTTATCGCACTATTTCTTCCTGTGAATAATAGAATTATTAGAAATTAGAAAATTTTGATTCTATATTTTCTTTGATATTTGATTCTATATTTTCTTCCTATGAATTCCTAATGGAAGAATCATGGGGAACATCACATGCCTTTTAGGAGTCTTAAGGCGATATCCAGTTGTACTTTGTACAAGTTTTCTTGTCACAATGTGTTTTCCATGTGGTATCTCATTAATGATGCAGCTTTCTTACAAGAGCCTGTCCCTTGCCAAGGCAGCTTTGGAATAATCCTTTTGGAGTTCTTAGTTTGTTTCTTTCATCTGGGCTTGCAAAAGCTTGACTATTGTTTATTTCTACATGCATAAAGGGATTTTTCCGACATTTGGCATACTTCAACTTTAGAAAGAGTGCAATCCAATACCTTAAGTAATCCACAGGTGTTGATTCTGTCTGGTTTGCTTTCAGAGTCATTTTGTGGCGTGCATGACAGCGATCCTAAACCAGATGAACGACCAGCATTATTCAGTGTACATTGAAACTTTCCAGACAAGTTCAGAACTAGTGGTGAGTACTAAGTGATCATGGAGTTGATAGTTTTAAGTATTTGATTTCCTGTGAAAAATCAGACAATTTTTGGGGTGTTTCTTGTCTGATTCTTCCTAGAATGAATTCTATTGCTGTACATTTTTTGTCTCTGTATTGTTGCACGGCCTCCCTCTTCTAGTTGTGCCGCTGGACAACACTGTAATCAGAAATTTGGAAAGGCACAAATGTCTCTGTTGATCCTGGCACTGAGGTGGTGATGTAACAATCCAGAATAAGTAATGGGATCTTTGTGCAGTACTCTATTGAGGATACAGAAAAGAAAAAGAATAAATCCACAACAAAACAACAGCAAAACTTATCCTCAACTAGTTGAAAATTCCCCCTCCCCCCTTCACACACAGTGATCCATTTCCACTTTCGTTTTCACTATTGAGTCTACTCCTGGTGCTGGTAACATTGTAAGCTAAATGCAATAAATGCCCTATTCCTGTAGTGCATCCTTTTATTGCAGTTGTTTCTGCCATAATTTAATGGTAGTTCAGGTACACTGTAGCCAGAAGGTTTCCATAGTCCTATGTCTGTCCTTTTACACTCCTTGTGTAGCTCTCAGGTAAGTCAGGGCAGTGGCAAAGGTTTGGATTGCACCATCTGTAGTTAGTCCATGGAGGCAATATCTGCACTTGTCAAGAACTGATCCCTTTCCTTCCTTTCTTAAAGCCAGAGTGGTGCCATAAATAAAATTGTAAATGTGGAGTAAATGGACTAAAATAAAAATCCTGTATTTTTCAAATCTATTCATTCTTTATGCATAGTGAAACTGCTCTCCTAATTCACAAAAAAACCCCCAATTTTACTCCAAAGTACTACAACTTTTTCCTTCCATTCATTTATGCCTTATATTTTCCTAAGAGCCCTGCATAATGACATCAGTGTAATGGCTTTTAGCTTCCATTTGGAATCTGAGACTGCTGTTCTACAGGACTTTGGCTCCAGTCTCAGGTTTACTGATAACACCAGGAATTCTTCTCTTGACTTCACTGAGCAAAGTGGAACTCCCCATCTTGGCTCATTAATCACACAGAAACTTCAAAGTGTGCATTACACAGCCCCAGCCTGACCACATTTTGTTGTTCCAGGACTTCTTGATGGAAACGTTCATAATGTTCAAAGATCTCATTGGGAAGAACGTTTACCCTTCGGACTGGATGGCCATGAGCATGGTGCAGAACAGGTAAAGAGGGGAGGAGGACCAGTGCTCCTGTTCTGTGTGCCTGTGGAGAGTGACTCATTTCGTATCTTACAAAACATTTTTCAGTGCAGTCTAGAATTACTTTATCATTCCAGTCTGGGGAATGCCAAGAAGGTCATCTGAAGCAATCCACTAAATAGCTTGTTGCCTGTGCTTTAAGTCCACTTTTTAAAATTTATTTGGGTATTACCTTTACAGCTGAACTTATTCTGGTTTCTTGTTTTCAAAGAAAAACTTCGAGTTTAGATGCTGGATTGTATTATGAAGTGAATACACTTTTTAAGCAAGACTTCTGTTGACAGTGACCTGTACTACCTTTATTTTAGTTTTGTAGAGATGGTGGTAACACTGAGTTTTCTAGAAGTTGCAGAGGGACTGGTCTAAGAGTTAAGTGTCAAAAGTGCATAGGTTTGAATGAACTTAGTCCATAGATGCTGTTTATTTGAAATGTCACAGTTATACAATTCTTCCACTTTTATAATATATAAAAAGAGAGGAAAGAGGACACTCAATAAACTTGATCATTTCCTGAGAGTGTTTGGTCTTGAGAAAAAGATTTGCCAATAAAGTTTACAGTTTTGTGATATCAGATTTTGATATTGGATACATTTTAATCTAGGATTTGAATGGAATGATGTTAAATGAAAAGGTTGGTTGGGGCTTTTTTTGCATTCTGTGGTTGAAAAGTGAAGATTATGTTCTAGAGGGTAGTGATGGTTCTAGTCAGGTGTCCAAACCTCACTTTGTCACTCATGGATGTTAATGACCATGCAGAGGGATCCCTGACCCCTCTTCTGAGGTGGGCAGGTACAGATGTGCTGGTGGATGTGTAAATTCAGGGAATATTTTGTACTTTACAGTAGTTTCATCCCTCTTGTTTTTCTGTCTGAGCTAGTCTTTGGCCTATAAGGCAAAATCCAACTCCTTGCACATTCTTATGTGGCTGCTGCTGTGATTGCAGTTAGTTTTAATGTACCAAGGATTACTCTAAAAAATATCAATTTGGTACTAAACTACCTACAGTCATCTGGCACATGTCAGCACATCAAACCTTTCCTGTGTAAAGCTGTTTCTCTTATCTAGAAAATGCTGTTGACACCCACCCTATCCACAAGTATAGGATTATTTTATTCTGTATGTGTGGGAAGTGACTGTCCTTGGTCAAAGAATGTCTTTGGGGCTTGGGCTTCACCTGGTGGTGTCCGTATTGCCTCAGGTCCTGACAGTAAAAACTGCTTTGGGGGACTGTATGTGTGTACATCTGCCTCCTAATGACTCTGAGCTCTGTGGACAAGTTGTTCCAGGCAGGTTTTGTCACTCTAAGCTTTATCCTCTGTAAAGAAATAAGTTAGCATTAAAAAAAATATTGTTTAGAAGCTATTTAACAGTCCTCCTGTAAACACATTGCTTACCTAAAATGACTTGGCACTGTTTATACTCCTTGATTATGCTGCTGTTCTCTGGAATGCATAAGGAAATGAGTTATTGATCTTACTTTATGTCTTAATTTTATGTTATATCAACAACTGGGAGTGAGGACTTTTTATCATTCTTTATAGAAATTTGGTTTTGTTTTTTCTTTTTTTGGATTTTGGGGGTTTTTTTGAGAGAATGGATGTTCCACGAGATAAATTGAAGACTAATTTAGTTTTGTAGATTTGTCTTGTTAACATTCTTTACCACAAACCAGAGAAGTAGCACAGAGAAGAAGTCACAGGGGATCAGGCTTAGGTCTCTTACAGTAACACTGAGAGAAGAAAAAGAAATTAAAACAAAACCCCGACAAACCAAACACAAAAAATATCAGCACAGTGCAGGTTTTGCATTCTTAACTCCCCTGTTGTGAACAGGAGGCTCCATGCAGGCTTTTTACTCCCTGAAGGAGCTGTTCTGCCTCGAGTCTCCCCTTTCTGCCTTTGCAAAGAGCTTGGTTAGGGCTGTTGGGCATATCTGTGGTGTGTGGTGTAACCTGGCCAGGGGCAGGGTGGAGCTGGTGGCACTTGTGCCCTCCAGGTGTGCAGCAAAGCCTGGCAGGCTCCCCTGCATGATTGGGTGTGTTTTGTGGCTTGCAAGGAAAGTGGGAATTGGAGGAGTTTTGCTGTAGGAGGGACTGCAGCACAGAGAAGTGAAATCAGTACAGAGACAGAGGAGAGGGAAGAGCAGCACCAATACTGCAGGTCTGGTCTTGTTTGCTGAGCAGGGGCCCCAATTCCTGTCATATGGAAGTAAAGACAGGCAGTGCCTGAATGATACCAGGGATATTTCAGCTAAAAGTTTGATGTCTGGCATAGATGGAAGCAAACAATGAGAGAATGGTTTTTACAGGCTCCAAAGGAAGGGAGAATGGACACATTCCTGTCCAGGAGAAGCTCTGGTGTATGGGTTGAATGAATTGGAGTAGAAGCTTAACTGACTAAACTTAGTTATCAAGCTTTGCCTGTATCAGGATGGAATTATTTAACTCAAATTACTTTAACTCACTACTATAAACATCGTGCTCTTTGCTTCCCAAGCATGCTCAGGCTACCAAAGCACGTTTGAAGGAGGCTGAATCTGTGTGTACTGGTCCCACTGGACAGGCAGTATTCAATGAGCAAAAGAGAATGAAAAGGGGGAATAATAATACAAATATAATAATATAATAAGAAGAAATAATGAAATACCTTTTCTTTTTTCCTGTTCCCCCCCCCCTCCTTCCATTAACAGCAAGATGGAAAGAACACTTTTTTTACAGCATGCTAGGTGGTGCAGAACACTTTGGGAAACAGTAACATCATCGTTGAGGTCATGAGGATATAATATCTGAGTTATTTTTGTGATCCTCCATGGTGGATTTAATTAACTTTTGTTCTAATTAAAGTTGCTTACTGCATTCTTCTTATTATTAGTTTCTACTCCTTATATGTGCACTTTATTCCACTCATGACACTTAGATATTGGCTATTAACTTATTAAAAGCAGTAATTCCTAAGTACATGGCATTTGTGGGGAAATGCTTAGCTGGTTTAGCTAATACCATATAGTCTGTCTATCTTTCAGCAGTTCATAATTTTAATTCAGAGGGATATAATTTCTCCCAGGAAATTAATGTACTTTATTGTCAACATGAAGTGCATGGGGAGTCAGATTTGCTGAAGAAGGAAGAGTTAGCAGGGTTAGCAACTACAGGGAAAGCATTCACATCCCTTAGCTTGTCCTCTGGGCTTTGAAAGGGTAATTCCTCACAGGGAGTCTGAAAGTATTTGATCTTATCAAAATTAGTGCCTGGGATCACTTGGGTTGGTGTCCAGTCTGAAGTGGCCCAGTGAGCACTTTGTTTGCATGTCCATTTGGGTAGTGCTGTGAGCCTTTGGCTCACATTATATTAAGGTATTTTAAAATAAATGGAAACAGTGTTTCACCAGCACATTTCAAGGTCGGATCCTACTGGGTGGAAAAACTCCTGCAAGATAACACTGTAGGGTATTTTATAACACTGGTGGTTTGGCTTTTTCTAGAATATGTTTTCATTACCTGTGCATCTGAGTGTTTTCAGACATCTGTCAGAGTCAAGTCTTCCCCAGTGCTTTTTAAGTCTAACTTGAAAGGTTTAGCGCTGCAGGTATTTGGCAAAAGAACTGGAATTGTTGTCAATTTTCTTTCATTATACATACCAAAAATAGCTGCTTACTTGCTGATGAGATGCTTTGTAACACCCTCCAGGCGTGGTTCTCATGGAGCTCACACCTGGAGCACTGTTATTAACTCAGCCAAAGCTCACTGTGGCTTCAAATCAGCGTCACCTGCAGCCCCAGGCACCTCAGCAGTTCTCAGCCTGCCAGGGCTGTGGGCTCTCTCGTTGTCCTGGTCCTGGCCAGGCAGCAAAGAGAGGCAGAATAAATTCCTCTTTGATGCCCAGCAAGGGATTGCTGGGACTTCGGTTCAAGAGAAGGACAGTAGGGATTCCAGGCCTGGGTTTTGTTGGGGGTTTTTTTGTGTTTTTCTTTTCATAGATCATCAGAGAATGGCTCTGTGACTTCTGAAAAATTTGTTTTCCACATATGTATGCATGTTGCTGAACACAGCCTTGGAATAAGTGTCCAAGGCCAGGTTGGACGGGGCTTGGAGCAACCTGCCCCAGTGGAAGGTGTCCCTGACCATGGCAGGGGGTGGAATGAGATGAGCTTTAAGGTCCCCTCCAACCCAAACCATTCTGTGATTCAATGAGCTCAAGTTGAAAGGGAGAAAATCCCCAAATTAATTAAAATATTTGAGCTGCTTCTCAGTCTTCTATTTATCTGTTGGTGGAAATAAAAGCTTGTGATATTTAAAAACAAACAAACAAACAAAAACCCCAAACCAACCCCCAGGTGAATAGTTTAGGTTACTTTTACCCTGAAAGCTGATTCATTTATGTAACTAAGGTTGGATGACAGTGTTATGGTTTATTTTGTGCAAATAAGGCAGAATTTAGAAGGCTCATCTGCTGCATACAAGTAACTCTTTTCTTTGATCTTGTTTTCCTCTGCAACTTTTGACTGATTTAAACATCTTCTTATAGAAGTGCAGTTGTTTTTATAAGGGCTTGAATTTTCGGGGGAGCAGAATACATTTATACACAGGCTTATGGCATATTGCAGGACTTCATAATTTTAATGTATGAAAAGATATTTTAAGCAACAAGTATAAATGTCTAATGCAAATATTCTTTTATGCACAGTTGCAGAAAAGGGTAAATAAGGTATTATAACAAGTGCAAACAAACGTTACTGTTTAGTCATAGATTTAATTGTGTACAGTGATAGGATGTGTCCTTGGACAGCTTGGTTTTGCTGTGAGACTACAAATGTCCTTGCTGAAATGCAGTTTCCCTGTTAATATGAAGTCCCTTTCAGAGGGAAATTTATTTCTTTATTGTTTTCCATGCTGGAGTATTTGGTACACAGTGCCTCAGTGTTCTCAAATTTGTATTCCTGCCCATTAAATCCAGGCTCCTCTGTTTCCTCGTTGTCTTTCTCAGTCTCTACAAAAGTCAGCATTTGTAATCAGGCAAATGGCATTAAGTTAGTCCTGGGGCAATGGGGCAAGGCAGGTGAGAGCAGAGGGAGTTGTTTCCCTGGGGACTGTACTTCCCTCCCAGGGAGAGTTCCAGCTGTGGCTGCTCCGTTCACACTCTGCTGGCAGCTCCAAGCCTGGCACAAAGAGTCCCTTCCATCTGCAGGTGCCTGTGCCAATGTCACCCTGCCTTTCCGTCCTTGCATCTTTCTAGCTAAATTCTGCTAATTCTGCTCTAGCTCTGCATGCTGCTGGTGGTTCTCCATGGTGTGGAATTATCTGCTTACCAAGAATCTGAACACGTAATTATGTAGTGGTTGCAGCAGATAATCCGCTCAGCAACAGAGGCAGTTGCCCATCGTGGTCATGGTACAGAGTGGATGCCGGGTAGGTTTTAACTGCAGTCATTTATTTAGTCTTTTATCTAAAAATGCAGAGAGAAAATATGCAGGGAGATACCCCATTCCCACTCCCACTGCAGAGTGTCTCACCTTTCCTGGTATCAGCTGCTGGGATGCTCACACTCCTAGGCTAAGAGCTCTCAGAACTAAAAGTAAAGTCCTCAGTGGAGAGAACAACTCAACACAAAAAAAAATCTTGGTAATTTGATGTTCTCAGAAAGTCAGTGGGATAAACTGTTACTCTCCTAAATACAACTTCGACTTGCAGATAGAAACCCCTAAGGTTCGTTGCTATGTGGCCTGTTATAAAATGCTTTCTTATGTTTTCATGTATTTTAATTTTAATAAAACATCTGGGGATTAAGACAACGAGGAGTACTTTCCCCTCTATTGAATATATGTGCAAATGAGTAAAAAACATTGAAGAGATCACCCACACAAACTGTTCTGTGTCACTACAGAAAAGACTGAAATTTCAATATTCATAATTTTCATCAGTTGTAAGTGCAGTTGAGCAATCTTTCTGTCTTCCTCTTTCTGAGTAGCTTTGACCAGAACTTCTTATAATTAGAGTTTTTCAGGAAATAAAATGTATGCAGTTTCCTTGTATTTAACATTATTTTGAACAGTTAATTTTCATATTTTTTACCAGAAGCATCACAAAATAGCCCTGCTGGTGTATTATGTATTTGCTGCATAATCATCTCTTTTAAAATTCATAGTCTGCTGGTTCAATGCAACAAAAATCAGTGGAAGAATGGAGAAGTAATTTTGCAATCATCAGTTCAAACTTTCTTCAAAAGTGAAGGCTGTGGAGTTCATTAGTGTGTGGCATCCTGACACAACCATGTTAAGACCTTACATTCATCTTTAAGAACCAGGTTTCAGCTTTGTGTCTGATTCCCATTCTTGATCTAGCACTAACGACAGCATGTGATTGTTAATTTTTTCATTAATTCAGAATGCTTCTACTATGCAAAAAATTTTCTGGAATGAGCAAAAAAGCAAAGGAGACTGAAGTGAGAAGAAACAATATAAGCAAAATTACTGAAAGTAATGAGGTACTGAAACCTCTCTGAAATTTTCTTAGAGCCCATTCTGACAGCTCTTCATACGCTTCATTTTCAAACTATGAAGTTTCTTAGAGTTCAAAACATCCCATTTCCAGGAGTTTGGCATAAAATGTGTACCTAATATGCAGACTTGAAAATGTATTTTGGTTCCTAAATGAGAGCTACAAAGCAGGTTTTGGGTAGATGCTGAAGGAAAAGCTGCACACAAAGACCTGTTGGCCAAGTCAAGGGTCTCACATGGAAACTTGGCTTGTCTGGCACAAAGCCACTGCACATTCCTGTCTTCCTCTGGGAGTTCATTGTGCTGCTGTCAAAGTAACTCTGACACAGTGCAGCCTGCAGTGTTCTGGATGCTTGGCATAGCTGTTTAATGTAAATTTTCAAATCATGCTAGTAAGGAAAAAAACGCAATGTATAATTGAGACAAACCCCAATGTTATAATTGAGACAAGAGCAGGCAGAGCACAGCCATTTTGAAGCAGTTGCTTTCTGACTGTGTTATTTAGTTACACTCTGGGCGTACATTGGAAAAGAATTTAGGAACATGGCAGTGGCTTTATCATTAGAATTCAATATGAATAGTTCAAGAAATTATTCTTCAGTCTGTAGTGAAGCTGAGTTGACACAAGGGAGAAATATGATGAAATTATACTCCTTTCTTTGCGCCACTGGCCATATTTTTCCAGTTACCATGGAAGTGGATTTCTTCCCAAGTGTTGCCATTATTGTGCTCTTCATAACTAGGTTTCATGTAGCCACGAGGTTTTTAAATATTGCTTCCATCTTGCATTACCCTTCATTTCTAGATCAATGATTGCCATATTATTAGGAGATAATTTCTGCTCTTGCTTTGTGAAGATTTTTGTTATTACCTGTTCACCTGTAGTATACGTGTCCTTTAGTGTCTCCTGTCACACTGATTGCTCGTTCTGTGTATTTTGTACCATCCAGCATTAGTTCCTAGTTGCCATTCACTGCTTCAGTCCTTTACAAGGATCAGCACTGGGGTTTGGCTCTGACCCACTCTTTGAATCTTCTGATTCTGTCATGTGCCTTCTTCTGCTTATTCTGCACACAACAAGCAAGAAAAAAGGTGACAGAAGCCTACAGGAGAAGGGAATCATTTGACTCCAGCTGCTTTTCCCTTGTGTTTGCTTCATGTTACAATACCTATCAGGTGTCTTCTGCACAGCATTTTATGAGGATGATACTAGGAAGTCAATATAAGTTATGTACGAGTATTATTTTGGCTTTGCTATTCCCTGCTCCAGATTTCACAGAATTGGCATAATGGCCAAACCATGTCTATCAGAACTCAGAAAAGATCTTTAAAAATATAGTCAGTACATCCTCCAGGGTTTGCAAGAGCTTCCCTCATATTCCTTGTCTGTTCAGGTAGAGGATTCACTGATTAAAGCGCTGACTAATCAGTTTTGGGGACTACAAAAAACACTGAAGTTAGTGGAACTCCTTCTGGCTTGAATTTTGGACCAAACTCTCTGAAGGAAAAGCACTTAGGGTTTGTGAGAAGAAGTTCTGAATTGTAAAAACTGTCCATGCCTTCACTGGCTTTTAGATGTGACTTTAAAAACCCATATATGCCATCATTTTAATGGTTTCTTTCAATAAGTTTTCATAACACAGGAAATACGCTCTTTTAAACTTTCTTTTTCTGGGTCTGATTATCCAGTAGAAGTTTGTACTTGATTCATTTTTTCCACCTGTCATTACATCAGTGCAGTCACGGCTTGAGGAGACATAGCAAGCATGAGTTTGAGTTGATGCTCATAAATACCTAAGTGAATTCATTCAGCCTTCACCTCAGTATATGGGTTACTCATCTCAGAGTTGAAGCAGTGAAATCCCAAATTTTCAAGTCATGTGAACCTGAAAAGACATTGAAGAGCATCTCACTGCAGTTGGGCACTGCTTTAAAAGAATTCACATGTAGGAGTCTGAGACGAGGTTCTAGTCGTTATTTTGGAAATGTTTCTAATGCTGTATCTGAATCATGCACCTTTCCCAAAATAATGTTGTGGACCCAGAAGCGTTTCTTGTTTGGAACAAGGTGCACAAAAAGGCCAGCTTTTACAAAGCCACTAAGAACAGTCAATGTGAATGTAAGGGTTTGTTTGTTTGGGGTTTTTTCAGGGGGGTGTTGTTTGTTTGTTTGTTTTATTAAGTCCTCTCTTTGATTTACATTGCAAGAAGCTGACACAACAATTCCAACTAGCTTGCTAAAAATAGCTTGGAGTTGCAGATCTGAATTTTAGATTTATTACCTATTTACACTTCAAAAACAAGGACAACATGCAGACCTATTTCACTGTTAGACAAAATCATCATCTTCTGAGAAATAGCCTTGAAATCCTATTTTTATTAATATGTTGTTTATGAATACAGAATTCTTTCCTTGTTCCATCTCAATCCCTCTGTTTTATTTTGAGGGAGAATCAGCTTGAAATCAAATCTTTATCTTAGGGTGACATGAATTTCCAATTTTTTCTGTCTTAAATTATTTGTCTACATTACTTAAGGTACTGTTCTCCCCTGTTAAGAACAGACATCTAAGTGTGTGAAACTGAGTACAGTTGCACAGGATTCTATTCTTTGGGCTCATTTTCCAGCCAAAGTTTTGGACAAATGTCTCTGACAATACAATAAAGCAAAGCAGAAGCAGCAGGAAATTCAGAGAGAGAGAGGAAACAGGAGCAGTTGAACCATGGCAATGTTGTTGCTGTCCTGAGCCGAAACCCTGCCTTTTAATATCCAGATTTAGCCCAGAGACTTTGGACTTCGAACAGCTTCCCTAAATCTTCAGGCCCAAGAGTTTTATATGAGCTGTACATTAGAAGCATCAATCCTCATAAACTCAGGAAATATCACGGAAGTTATTGTGGGTAAAGGAATTTCAGCAATTTTAAATCACAATTATTTAAATTGATGAGAAATTAAATCTGTAGTAAGTGTAGAAAAGTTATTGGTTAATTAAAATTAATGGAAAATGTGACTATTTAGTTTAAGTCTTTAAAGATTCATGTTTAAAATTATATTTTCTCTGTTTTTTTCATCAAAATCTCTAACTATTTTAGAAGTACCTGTTTAGTTTCGTACTTGTGGCTACTTAATTAATGCCCCTTTTTGGTGAAAGGGGAGACTGAGGCAGGACAGTGAAATCATTGAGGCATTGGAAGGAGCCAGGAATAGCATTCAAACCTACTGCCTAAGTGACTCCCAGTGACAGGAATAGATACACCCTTTAGGCAAAATACAAATATTGGGAACTTGACAGCCTGGAAATATTGCATGCTGCCTGAAAATGTGTCATTCCAGTCTGTCAGATAAAAATATTTGTGAGAGCAAAAGGGATATTTACAGAAGACAGCTTACATATAATTATATTGTATAGAATCCTGTAAATATTTTTAATGTTTTCTGTGATTTCTACAGGGCATTAAATACCTCAGTATTTCTCAGGTGTCCTTGAGTTTTTTTCTGTACGGCTAAAAGCAAACCACAAGCTTGTCACAAAACTTTTTATTATTACACACAGTAATATGTCAATATTATGAAATAGATTTCCACTAATATATTTCATGTGTGTTTCAGTTATGGTTATTTCTACTCTATCTTGCATGATATTTCTATTTAAAGAGTAAAGTACTAAAAAGTGTGGGAGTTTTTTATTGCAAGAAAAATTATTAGCACCGTACCAGAGTCTGCCTAAACTGGATATTTAGGTGATGTGTTTCACCATGGTGTTGGAGTAGTGTGGAAATCCACAGAATCTGGGAACTAAAAAAGTCTCAGAAATGGAAGACACCTCCTCCTACTCCAGCCAAAAAACTCTGAGTGAAGGGAAATGCTCCTCCCTGAGCAGCTGAAGCTCAAGAAGTGCTTATGTGACTTGGCAAGAAATAAACTTTGTAAATCAAAGGGTCTAGAGCAATACAGAGATACAGAAAAGACACAACACTCAAAAGGCCTTGACCTAAAACTCCTGTTCTGAAGAATAATGATGATGATGACACAGAACAACGTGTCTGTGATTCTGCCAAGCTGTGTGGGGTTTTGTGCTGCCTAAAATAGATCACTCTTTCAGAATTCCCTTTTTTTGCAACATCTTAAACCATTTGTGTCAAGTATCAGGCAGCTTTGAGGAGATAAATGTCCCTGTGTGAGTGGAGCATCAGGGAAGAATGTGTTTATTTCCTTGTGGGCAGTGTGGGACAGCTTTCAGTGGGAATCACATTTAGGAGTTGATTACATAAAGGTGGCAAAGCAAGTTCGATAGGCTGGGAAATGGCAGTGGGGGCACAGGGCAGCCCTGTGAGTATGCACACAGAGAATGAGAACTCTCTGTTCAGCAGAGCAGTGATAGCCTGCAAGGGCAGCACTGAGCAAAATTAGATTTCTTGAACTGGAGGAGATTTGATGACACTCGGCTTTTCACAAATCAGCCCCTCAATTCAGCTGGCAAGATTAGCTCAGCCAGAGCTAGAAGATGAGATCAGAGGATGCCCTGGACCACAGGGAGGAAGCTCAGCTGAGTGTGTGGGATGATGCTGTGGAGTGACACAGCACCATCAGAAATCTGTAACCTCCCCCTGCCACAGCTCCTGCAGCATCCCTCTGGTCACCTTCACAAAAAGAACTTGGCAAGATGTGACAACATGCGTAGTTACTGAATTTCCTTGATCACATCAGCAGTTCAGGGGAACGTTACACAGATGGAAAGAAATTCTTCTTTAGGTTTTCACAAAGAATATTTACCTCCTGGAGAACTTCACCCACAACAAGGGATTTCACTCCAGCCAGTCACTGCTCTAATGAAGCAGGGAGCTCCTTTGGGTGATTGCTCAGTGGTTAAGTGGGATTCCCTGTAGTAAGCTTGCCAAAAGCTGAACTTTCGCTTTACCTCCCTCATTAAGAAACTGAACTTAGGCCTTCTGATTTCTTTTTTTGTGATGAGACTAAAACTCCTTTCCCTGACTGTTCTGTTTCTCCAGTGGCTCACAGACAGCTGCCAGGGGACCAGTGTAACAACACAGCTTGTTTGCTGTGTTCTACCAGCCTCCAGTGACCAGTGGCATTTAATTGTCCTCCCTTCAGTTTAGTCTTTGATGTGTCTAATCACTTCTGAGCCAGTATAAAATTCAAGCATTTGCAGCATCCTGTAGCAATGAGCTGCAGAGTTGAACAAGATTAACACAGAACCTGGGTTTGCTTCTTTTGGATGCACATTCTGGTTGTGTTCAGTGCTCTCTGATGCTTCTCAGAGAAGCTGTGAGCACTCAGTCTCTCATCTCCTTGGTACTTTCGATTTTATAGCTCCTGTCACCTCCCTCCTCAGTCACACCATGTCCCCTGACTGAGGATCATTTCTGCGTCACATTTATTTGCTTGTTTTCTTCTCTCTTGTTTCTTTTTCTATTTGTTTATCCTTTTGAGATGCGACACCAAAACACCAGAGTGATTCCAGCACAAGGACACAACATTCCTTTGACAGTCACATATGGATATCCTGTGGTTTCTTAATCTTTTGCTGATAATCCTAATTATTGAATTATTGCTTTCTCTCATGCTGCTAATCACTGAGATGGTGGGGATTTCTGGACCTGGCTGTTACAACTATTAGATCTCTTTCCTGACTGGGAATATCTAGTTGACAGCCAATCATTGTATTTGAACAAATAGGATTGGTTTTCCCTTGTGTTCAGCTTTCTCTTTGCCCCTACAGTGCTTTCCATAGAAATATTTCCATTTAATAGCTTTGAAAAATCTACCTATGAAGTGGAGTCTAATGATCACTTTCAGTCAGTTTACAATTTTGAAAACAACTAAATTATTTAAATAAACTTTGTAAATATTTAAAGATACTATTGATTTTTCTTTTACAAATGTCCCATGCTGGGAAGTCAGACAAGGAAATTAGCTTTAGAAACATGACTTAATCACGTTGCATTAATCAGGAGCTTAAACAGGTGCTGCTTTTCAGAATAGAAGGGTAATGTTCATGCTCTTACTCTTGGAAGAAGTAACTGTATAGGATTTTGAATCTGTATTTTCACTGTTTTGAATGTTTTTATAATCTACCCGGGGAGGAAGCTGGACAGAGGTGTCGTCCTGCCCTCCCCACCCATAAGAGAGCTGAAAAACTGCACTCAGTATCTTTGAAGTGGCAAAAGTGCAGTTGCAGCTCCTAACTAATGATGTGAGCACAGGAGCTGTTTCAGCTGTCAAACCCCCAAGAGGAGGTGATGCCACCCTTGTGAATGATCTGGGTTTGGCAGAAGGTAACATTGGGCTTGAAAGAATTGCTCTCTTTTCTCAGGAATGCAATGTAGTGTGCAGCAGAGGAAGCAAAACTCTGTCGTCTGACTTTTCCAGTAGAAGTTGAGAAACTTTTTGATAGTTGTGTAATTTTTTAAATGGATAACACTATAAATCCTGTGCCACTGGACAGATTGTCACCTGCTGTGCTCAGGTGTGTGAGAACTCTGATGCTCCCAGTGTGTTCAGTGCCAAATGTGCTTCCACCAACATCATACATGGTGGGTATTGATTGCCAGATGTTACATTCATTTATCTATATCACTGTTTTTCCTTTTTAGGGTGTTCTTGAGAGCCATCAACAAATTTGCAGAGACAATGAACCAGAAATTTTTGGAGAACATGAATTTTGAAGTCCAAGTAAGTATTTTGGGTTTCTAGCTGAGCCAAGGCAGTACATGCAGGTCAGCCCAAGCCCCTCCTGGTGCTGTGCCCCAGTATCAGACAGGTTGTGGATCTGAGTGGGGCAGGACTGGACTGTCTTCCATGTGACATCAGAACTGGGCACTTATTATTTATAATAAGGCACCCAACCAGCATATTTTCCTCTGTGACTCTGTTCAGGACTGGGAAGCCACAAACTTGTTTTTCTTAGCCAGCCAAGTGCACTCAGAAAGTCAATCTCAGACATAACACACGGAGCCTCTACAATGTCAGCGCTGTGGATGTAGGACAGAAGGAGCTTAACTTTGCTGATTCCTAGAGTATTTAGCACTTAGAATTTATTTTTGACTTGTAGTCTTCCTGACAAGTCTATCTCTATTTATGCAATTTCATTAGTTCTTTCTGTAATAATTTTTAATTAGGGTTGGTTGGGGTTTTTTGTTTGTTAGGTATCATTCTGTGTAACTGAACTATTTGGTTATGCATTTTACCACCTTTGGCTTCCTTTAGATAAGAATGAAAATGCCTGTAGTTTTCACGTTCATCAAATTGGTGTTAAAATGTAAGTACACTTTTAGATTCAGGATTTGTCCCTAAGTGCTGCCTGATCATGGTGTGTAAAATTATTCTGTTCCATTCTTACATAAAGTTCAGGGCTTTATATTTTGCAGTTCATCTCACAACTTTCAATCTGTTTTAAATGATTCCACTTGTCTAAAAACAGTTTGGGAATTGGTCTCTTGGTCCTCAACACAAAACACCTTGGTCCCAAATAGCTGCAGAGCTATGCCCATGTAGGGGTTACACAGGAAGAGTTTGAAAGACAGTAGTGAAAAGAAAGGTAAAAGATTCAGTTCACACTCAGTTACAGTGGCCCCAAGTAGGAAATGCAGAGCTTTTTCCTGCTTTATTTCATTAAAAATGTTTTACCTTCAAAAGATGTGCTTATACAAATGTGCATGTGTATAATATTAAGATTTTTAAAGATGTTTCTTCCAACAAACTTAAAATTTATTTTTCAGTAAATATCCCTGTTGGAAACTCTCAGCCCCTTGACATATTTATGATACAATCTGTCTAAGGCTCTATCAGTTTATTAATAAGAAATTTGTAACTTATAATTTCTATGGCATTTGATCACTTATTACTGCACAATGTGTCAGTAATTTTTAAAAGCAGATAACAAAGGTCTGAAAGACATCATGTGCAGGATACCAAAACCACACAGACTATAAAGACTGTATCTGTCAAAGTTTTATTAAGGTGTACACTGCCTTTTTCAAACATGAAAGCAGCAGTTTGATCTGGAGCTTTTATTTCAGCTCTTTCCTGTGGCAATTCTGTGCCTTCCAAAGTGTTATCAAACAACCATTGGAACGTTGTAGTTCCACAGTGCACCTTGCAGTTCAAGGGAATACATTAATGCTCTTTTATTCATGACTTGTCAAATATCTGGAGGCTCTGAGTAAGCTAAACAATGTTATAGTAAATAAGTGGAGCCCTGTAAAGAATTGTAATACCCTTAGAGTCTTCATAAGAGGCTTTAAAGTACAAATCAAGGTGTTACCTTACTTTTCTTTCATGGATAAAAGCTCTGCAAACCTTCTAAGAGTTCCCTAAGTATACCTATTTAAAAAGCTGCTACTGGACTAAAAAAGGTCTGAATAGTGCAAAGCACATTGTCTAGTATTCTTAATTGTAACTTTAATTTGATTTCCCACCGTATTTTTTTTATATTTATACACCTTGGCTGTAAGCAAACCTGAGCAGTGGTTAACTCAAAGTAAATGAGAAACTCCTGTGCTTCATAAAACAGTTCACCTTGTTACTGTGTAGCTGTATTTCTATTTTTATTTGCATTTGTATAGAAAAACTGTGAATTGGGACAAAGAAACTTGTTTTTTCTATTTTGATCTGAGAAAAAATTTGGAAGTAGCATAACTATAAGGTTTATTAAGAGCTGCAGCCTGATGATCACACAGCCTGTTCATTCCCACTGCCAGCCCCAGGAGCAAAGGCAGCCCCACACATCCCAACCCCCAGGTGTGTTTGGGGCAGGTCCCTGAGCCTGCTGCAGGAGGAGCTGAAGGGGAAAATAGAGATGCACATCAGTCAAAGTGTTATTTAAAATAAAAAGGTGTCGCACATTTAAGTTCTGTGTAAACAAGTGCATGATTTATACTGCTTGCAGGACAGTGTTTTCAGATCAGATTATTAATAGCTGAGGCAAAGTCTTAATTAAAAGAAAAATTTGAAAACTATTGAAAGCCCAGGGAAATAGATCTGAGGATTTTCACTTGGCTGAGTGGTTGCATGGCAATAAATAGGAGACAACGAAAGCAAACAAAGCAAGTCAACTGTGAAGCAATTGAGCATCTAAAAAAGTGTGGTTTAAATCTACAGAAATGCAATGAAGAAATTTTTTGCTACTCTGGTGGGGCTTGTTAAATGGAGAAAATAAAAAGGGTTCCTGGCCTCCTTCTTATTTGCAAAGCAAATTGCTTTTTTC
>NW_008236626.1:2906390-2923465 GCF_000691975.1 Corvus brachyrhynchos
AAGAGGTGTTACCATTTAGGGCCTTGGTAAGGATGTGCTGTACCTGATCAGGAGTGGGTCCAGTCCTTAAGTTTAGAACTCAGCATTGCCTTTAAGCCATAGGTTCAATGCTGAAGCTATTGCATACAGAGAAAAATACCAACCCCCTGCCCAGCACAGCAGTGAGGGCTGTTACATTTCCTGCCTTAGCACTGTCATCACTTGGGTTCACCAGGCCCATTTTGGTAGGGAGTCCTTCCCTAATCCCAGAGTTTTGACACCAAAGTTGTCATTGCACTGGGCAGGCTGCAAGGGCCACAATGGGCCTTTGGGTTGGGAGTCTTTGGTCTTGGAGGTAAAAAAATAGTCTGCTGTGTGAGGTTTTGTCCCTGAGTGGGGGTGGTTTTCCTTGGTTTGGGTTTTTTTCTGGATTTGCACACAGCGTGCACGAGGGGTGGATTCAGTACATCAGTGGCACTCAGAGGTTGTGTCCTGCAGAGATTCTCCAGTGTCAGCACGGAGCAAAACTCAGCACAATAAAACCAGGTCTGCCTGGAACGCTTCTATTATAGAATATTTACTGTTGTGCTGATAAAACAAAGCTGTTAGCTCCAGAGGAAATAATTTTACAGGAAAGAAAGGAGTGAAATTTCATTAAGCAATTGCCCAAAAATAAACCATGAAGTAGGAGTGAAGGAGGGCTCCCAATATCCACAGTGGCTTCAGCTAGGGCGTGCCTACAGTACAAACAGGGACAGAATCTTGAATAATGCATGACTCTGCATTCTTCAGTACTGAACATAAACTGGAACGTGAGGATTTAATGCACAGAAATCTGGAGTTTCAGTAGGAATTACTGGAATAGGTAAAACCTCTCAATATTTAGCAGTTTCTATTCTATTCATGTCCCTGTATTTGAAACAGGTTATTTTCTTGCATTTATGTTCGATACAAAGAGGTTATGTTAAATATTGGAGCAGGTTATCTAGAAAGGCAGGGAATATTTTCTCACTTCAGGATTCTGAAGAATGAATTCAGCAGTTCACCTGTCTGAAGCAGTTTAGCAGCTCTTGCCTCGGCATGTGCAGCTGGAGCAGCTGAGCTGGCAGGTGTCCTTCAGGTGCATGTTCAGAGCTTGCAACTGGGAGAAGTCTGAAGGCCTGCAACTGTGGAAAGTATTACAGCTTAAGACTGTATTCAGGATGACCATGTGGAGAGAATATAAGGAGATTTATTGATGGCATACAAGGAAAAAAAAGGCAACCACATCTGAGGTCAGACTTTTCCCTCAAGACCATGACAATCGACATCTTATTGCTTGGGGTTTTTTTAATTTGACTTTTGTTGCATTTCACGTCAATAAAAAGTCTGATCTGTGTGATTGCAAATTGCTTATTTTTCTCTTTTCCATCTTTTTGTTTGTTTGCTCTCAATATTATTTAAAATAATGTTCACAAGGATTCTCTTAACTGATTACAGAACTGTCTCAGGCAGCCAGTGTCCACACCACCTCCCGACACTGGTGCCCCAGTCAGGACCATGTTATATAGTTGTAAGAGGATTTGTTGTGGGCTGCTTTTGATGCTCCCTTTTCTCTGGAGGTGGAGACTGTTGGTGGTGTAGGATTTGTTACCAGCTTCTCATGGTAAAGACAAGGGAAATTCAGCCACTGGCATAACATCCAGTCTTAAAGGACATTGCAATTTTGGGATTTTTGTTGGTTTGTATCAAGTAACAGTTCTTTAAGGATTTGCCATTTTCAGATGTGAAGGTTGGACACCATGTCCAGACCAGTGCTTTGCAGCTGGGCTTTTGCAGGGCAGCAGAACAGATACACCATCATAATGTGTGCATTCTGGATTTAGGAGCTGAGATAGCCTCTTCAGAAAAGGCTTAACAAACAAACAAAAATATTAAAAATTCTGGAATATGTTTTTGAAAAAGTCATCCCTGAAGGTCACCCTGGTGTCTTTGGTTTAATTGTAACAAAAACTGGGTGATTTTCTGTACTTACGATACATCCATGGTAACCTCAACAGCTGCCTGAGAAGATGTCATCTGTGGTAAATAGGACGATTCCGGGACATTTTTGTCTCTGTTGGCAGCTGATGTCATTGCGAGGCGTTACCTTTGTCCAGAACAGAGTATTTTACTCTGCTGGCACTGTCCCCTCCTGGCTCCACCACCTTTGCTTTGGAGTCTTGCTCTGCACAGGAGGAATTTCCACGCTGAGAGGGAACCCTCCCGCCCTTGGTGGCACTTCCTTGCCGTGGCTTTTGTGCAGCATTTTTTCGGGAATGTCGCTGATTGGAGCTGGCAGCGTCTGACACCTCCGGGGCAGGGCAGAGTGAACAAACCCAAACCATTTCGTTGTGCTCGGGCACAGCTGATGTGGAGCCTCCGCTCTGGAAATGCAGCGTTACCGACTCCTGCTCCTCCCTCCCTTCCCCCCATTAGCACTGTATTTACAGGGCATTAGAAAGGATTGTACTTCTGAATCTGTGCTGTTACAGCCATTATAATTCATATATTAATCACCTATGCCACAGAATTTTATTATAAAAGGCATAGTCCAAAATCTAATATCAGTCTGATTTGAAAGAAATTGCTTATTTTTTGTGTTTTCCTGTCTTTCTTGCATGTATTAGGCTCCAGCAGTAATGAAATGTATTTCAACATCACAAATAGAATTGTGCAGCTTGGTTTTATGTTAAAATCTTCATTTAGAAACCTCAAAATCCAAATCCTCAGTGCATTAAAAATATACAGGGGAAAAATACACACTGTGCAAAAATCTGTGTATGGCAGTGACAGACATTGTTGAAACCATGCAGAGGTTAATAGGGAATGAAACCATTGGGAAATCCAGCTAGCACTGGCTATACTGGAAATATTAAAGAGTTATATTTTTATATATTATATATCATATTGTGCATTTTAAAATTATCAGATTACAGAGTTTGAAATTTACCTTTGATCCTTCCACCAGCAAACATCTGGTTTTAGAGGTGTGTGGAAGAGGCTGCAGCCTTTACTCCTGGATAATTTTTTAGGATAATTACCAAATCTCTTCTTTGTGAGATGGCTGGAAATTTTCTACTAAATTAATTCTACGTTTTCCAATTTGACAGCTGTCCAAAACATCTTGAAATGTTGTTGGGGGGTTAAGAGAAAACAAAATGTGTCTCATAAGAATAATTTTTCCATTTTTAAAGTCTGTTTCTATATGTTTTTACTTTAGAGAGAGACTATTTTGTCTCATAGGGTTTTAGTCTTGGTGCTTAAAATCTTGTGAGTCATTAATTTGAATATGCTATTGAAAGGATCCCATTTTTTCGGCCGTTTTGGGGTACTCTGAGGATGGAAGGAAAAGTGCTTTATAAATAAGGTGATTGAGTCTGTAGGGTGTGTCTCTGACAAAGGTGGCACTGAACTTGGAGCTATTAAATGAAAAAATAGGCAGTTTAGGAAAAAGTCTTCATTTTCTCCCCACAATCTAGAACAATTTGAGAAATTTTCCATTTCACTGGTATAATTGACACATACAGACTGTGGGCCCTGCACATCAATAAATACCACTTGAAGGGGCTGAGAACTCTACACTGGTCAAAATAATCTCTTAAAATATTTGGTAAGAGAGGAAACTAGGCCTTTCAGGGCATAAACAACATTTGTCCTGATGAGCAAGGCTCTGAATTGGCTGCAGAATTGAGTTGCTGTGTCTGCAGCAGGGCCAGCTGTGCTCTGGGGCTGTGGCTGCTCACACAGACACAGACACAGCGCTCCAAGGGCTTTGAGACGAGCAGCTCAGCTGGGGAGAGCCTTGGCTGGGCCTCCAAGGGAGGAATAAATTAATGGCAGGGGGATCTACAAATGATAGAGGACATTTGAGAATTGTATTTGTTATGGGAAATGTCTGTGGTTCTGGGTGTGGTTTTGTGTGTTGGGATCTGTTTTTCCTGGTTATTTGCACACCAGAGTTTTCCAGGCTACAAAGGACAGAGGCCACTTAAGTTTTGATGGAACATTTTGTTACCAGGCTGTTTAGTGTGGGTTCCCAACCCAGGCTTGTATTGCACCATACAAAATGAAGAGCTCTGTCCCATGTTTTGTTCATCCGTTGAATCACCACTGAATGCATTTCCCATTGCCTTCTGCTCTCTCACTGAGCCCTACCACTGCTTTTAGCTACAGCTGCATTTTCAAGTGTTTAAAGCTGTTGCTGACAGCCTAGAAGCTTCTGAAAATTGTGTTTCCTTCCTTAAATTTGTGTTTCCTGGGGAAGTTTCTCTTTTCCCTTTCCATTTCCAGCGTGTGAGAAGCGCTTCTTTTTGATTGTCTGGAGAACAAGTAATTTGCTTTCAGGAATGAAGGGTTGTGCACTGGAAGCACGGGGGCTTTTTGTCTGCTTCAAGTACACGACTCAGTACTATCAGCTGTTATTTAGGGATGTATTTTGTCCTTCTTTCATGTGGAGAGCTCTTCACAAATTACACTGGAATTTCATACAAATGGCTGTTGAATTAGGATCCGAAGAGGAGGCAGGAGATGCCTTTTGAAGTGGTGCTCAAATGCAGTGTAATTACATCGGTGCCTTTAGCTCCAGATTGTTAAGATTCACCAGCATGTAATGTGTTCCCCCAGTCCTGCTTTGGTTCAGGGTTTAATGTTGTTGGCTAATGAATCTCGTGTGAATCTTTTTTTAGCAATATTTATTCAGCTGCTCTGTTATTAAAAGCAAATGTGTAGTAGTGGTTATTAAAATTCATCTTTCTTGCTTTTCTACTAATTGCATAATACTAATGATGTACATCTCTGCATAATATAAAAATCTCATATTGCTTGCATCATTTGGTTTCATAAATTATTCCACATTATGCATCATTTAATATTATTCCTGCTTTCCTCAAAATTATTATAATTTCCTTATATTCAATTTACAGCTGTGGAACAACTATTTTCATTTGGCTGTGGCTTTTATTACCCAAGATTCACTACAGCTAGAAAACTTCTCCCATGCAAAATACAACAAAATCCAGAACAAGTAAGTAAAACATATACTTCAGCTTATACCTTCAATTTTTTAGTGAAATTATAAAAAAGGCAATGATAAAAATACCTTTGATATTCCTTTCTCCCTAGGTATGGAGATATGAGACGTTTAATTGGCTTTGCTATCCGTGACATGTGGTACAAACTTGGTGAGTAGCAAACTGAGCTTCACTGCAACTGAATCTGTCACATAATGTTTGTTCCATTGGAAAATATCTGACATGGAGTGCTTTTGTAAATATTTCTGCTATTTGAACTTAAAATATGTTTTCACTCCTGTGATTAAGCTTGGAGTTGACATGAGATACAGTTGGACTACCGCCAGGTTTTTATTTAAAAGAGAACTCACAACCTTCTCTCAGATTTCAAACATGACTGAAATCAGATTTCAGAAACCTTATTTTGCAGGAATTGAGACTGGGTAAGTTTTCCCTGAGAAGGTTACTGCTCAGCCTGAACCTATGGTTCTGGAAATTAGGAGACTCAGATCTGGAATCTGTTTGAATTAAAATTCCCAAAAAGTTTTTACATTTGTCATCTGGCCACGTTCTTCTGCTCCTTCTGTGAGAGTTTCTCATGAACTCCTTTGGGATCATTTCTTCTTAACTGAACTTGGGTAGAATATTCATTTTATCTTGGAAAATTTTTGCGTGACATTTGTGTTGAAAATTAACATGGCACACGTTGGAGAGGAACATCAGACTCAGAACTCTCCTTAGTTATGGAACAAGTCTCACATTTGTTAATGAGAATGTTTTTGTCTCCTTACAAGCTTCAGGCAGCATTGACACTCTCACACAGGTCCTTGTGTTTGCTGCTGGTCTGCTCCACTTATCAGGGCAGTGTTTGGACCATGTCTGAGACCTGGTTGAGTGTTTTGTAGATTTGGGTGTTTGTTGGACCATTGGTGCTACAAGATAATTCTGTGTGGGTTTAGCAGCTGAGGTGTATGGATGGTGTTCCTGTTACTGCAGGTGATTTTGATGCATTGGTTTGTTTGATTTATTGTTGCAATATCTAATTTTATTCAAAAAGCCAGTAATGGTTTTCTCCTTCATAGAAAGGTTACACCATGTGACATTTCCATGTGGTCCTCTCCTGCTGACAGAATCTGGGGGGTTCTTAGGGTGGTTTACTACTTTCTACTCTAAATATTTATAAGGAGGTGTCAAAAGCTGAAAAACTGAACTCTTCACCGAAAATATCGACTCCTCTGGCATTCTTGCTTATTCCTGGCACTGAATTGTGGCATCTTAGAAGGAGACAGTATCCATTCACATGTCCCCAGCTTTTGAGAAGAAACAGAAAAGAGTGACTGAGTTGCAAGACTTGACCAGCAGAGCTTTAAATGATTGCAGCTCCTAGATGTTTCCCTAAAACTATTTGGTTTTCTCTTCAAATATTCAATTTGTGGTTTTGTTGCAGGCCAGAATAAAATTTGCTTTATTCCGGGCATGGTTGGGCCCATCTTGGAAATGACTCTTATTCCAGAAGTTGAACTACGAAAAGCAACGATCCCAATTTTCTTTGACATGATGCTGTGTGAATATCAGTGGACAGGAGAATTCAAAAAGGTAATTACAAATATCCTGCATGAAAATGCATTTAAATGTCATGTTCTCAGTATTTCTGGTAAATGTTTGTCAAGCGAGCTTTTCTGCTAACACAAAGTGAAATCCCAAATATTAAGAACCAAAGAAACAGCTTTTGTGCAGCAGGTGTAGGATCTCCAGGAGGACTGAGTTGGATTTAGGCAAAACTTGTTGCAATGATAGCAACAAATAGATGGAATAGGAAATAGGGGCCAGGAGATTGCAGAATCTTCATCCAAATTTTCAGGATTTTACTGGAGAAGGTTCCGAGCAGCAACACTTACATTGAAGTCAGCCCTTCATTAGATAGGAGATAGAGTTAAATGACCTCTGGGGATCCTCTATAACCTAAATATTTCCTTATCCCCCTTCCTTGTGACATAGATATTGATAAGCCAAAACTTCCAGGTTTTACTACAGTATCAGACAGGAGTAGCAGTGAACAGTTAATTATATTTTATCAGATTTATCAGGAAACTGTAACTTTTCTAAATGTTTATTGTGAAAAAAAAAAACCACTATGAAGAACTGAAATTCCTGGAGTGTTTTCTGCAGTCATTCTGAAAAGGAAAAAGAATTTTTAAATCACAACTATGAAATATTTTTGATGGATGGAATAGAAATAGGGATGGTGGGACAGGGCACTAGAGATTGTAATCTAAATTTCCTGGCACTGCTTGCTGTGTCTGCTTGGGCAGTGGAGTATCCATCCCTGTCTGACATCTCCATTCTCCTCAATCTCTTTGGGCATGGACTCCCTTTATTCTGTGTTTGCACACTGCTTCCCACAGTAAATGATAAACTGGATATTCAGCACAAATAATTAATTCAGAACAATCTGTGTAAGGAAAATGACAAACAAAAAGGCATCATTTTAGACACATGTAAATATAAATATCTCGTATACCCAGCTATGTTTAATACTTTAAATCATTTGGGGCATTTCTGTGTCAATGAAGTGTGGAACAAATGAGCAGATGGAATTTCCATTTTGGTCTGTATTCCACAGTGCAAAGCTTTTGGTTCAAGGCCAAGATTAAAAACCACTTTGTTTCTGTGCATCTGTTCCCTCCGTGTCCTGATAGTCCTATATTTGCCTTCTTAAAAATGTTTTCCTGCTCATGGCTTATACCTCATCTCTTGGGAGAGACACACAGATCTGTACAGACAGAAATCCTGAAAACTCATCAGTCATCCTGCCTCATTAACAGGAGCAGCAGCTTGGGAGCCTGGGAGAGGCCAGGCACTCCAGTGACCACTGAATCACTTCTCCTGCCATAAAAATAAGTTTCAGGTGGTATTTTACAGTGACAAGGAACAAGGACATTGGGTTTATTGCAGCTTAAGGAAAAGAGAGAGTTTTCATCTGATGGTGCAAAAACTATTTCATAATTGAGCAGCTGAGTCTCATTGGACTCTAATGTTCTGCTTTAGGAATTGTGATCATTTGCTCATCAAGAATCATGGGGTTTATCCTCTCCTTCCCTATAGAGGAGGTAATTAAGACAAAGAAACTTGCTTCTCTAAGTTTAGCCATTCTGGCAAGTTTTTTAAAATACATATTTTAAAGGAAAGGTACATTAATTTTTATGTTTTAAAATTGTTACCATCTTCATGTAAAGGGCAAATAATTAATATGAATGGCTAATTATTGGATGCACAAACACTGAACTCTAGGTTTTGCTAGTGGACAATTTTCATATGCAGATTGACATTTAGTAGTATAAAGGATTTTTTTTTAAAGCTTTAGTATAAAATTTTGAGAATGACAACATGTTATTTCAAGAGTGCCTGGGGCACTCAGGAGCCCAGAATGACATTCACTTAAACATAATTTTGTGGAACTTTAAAACTAAATAATTTATTTCTAATCTAATCTTCTCTAATGAGAGAGGAGGGGGAAAAAAAAAGCACAAACAGAAACATCTTTACCAGCTGAGCCTGTACCAGCACAGGAACCAGAGGCTGTCTGGTACCTCCCACACAATTTAATAACCTTTCCCAAAAAGCCTGTGTCTGTTAATGTGCCCTGGCGCTGTGCTGGGGCAGGGCTCTGTTCTGGGGAGGCACAGGGGGTGTGCTGGGGCTGGGGGCTGTGTCCTGCTTTATGCACACAACATACAGGCAGTAAGGATATAAAGTCATTGAAATCTATCAAGCAGGAATTTTATTTTATTTAGCTATTTCTAGGAAATCGTCTAATCCCAGAGAAAACAAAATTCCACCTGTGGCTCTCTCAAGAATGACTTGCTCCACATGCATATTTAATGGCTTGGAATCTGTATGTAGGTGTAGGACACAGTAAGACATTTTCTTGCAATCCTTTCTTCTACTTTGCACATGTAATTTCCATTCAGCCAGAGCAGTGTTATATAAGCTTGTAATTTTAACTCTAACTCAAGTCGGAGAGAGGGAGCCATTAATATCTACTAATTTTAGCTATCAAGGCTCTGTCTGTCATGAGCTCAGAGAGCTGGGAATCTTGGAAAGCCAATTTATTCATCCCTCAGCGTCTGTGGATAGACTCAGTCCTGTAAATGGATTCCTTTCTCTTGCAAATAAAATGAGAAGCTTGTTGCTTATATGTTGGACCCACAAGGTTAAAAAGTCCCACCCTGCAAATGCTGATAACCCACCTTTCCTTTCCTTGAGAGATCAGGTTATGCATTTTATTAAGACTTCCCAAAGGAAGACACATCACCAAGTGACCTCGTACTGCTTGTTCTAACTGTGAGCTGAGGCCAGGAGCTGGAAAATGCTTGCCTAGAAAAAAATTTAAACAAACAAACAAGGAAAATTAGTTCTTTGCAGAGTAAATGAAAATATCATTTAAATAAACATGGATTTGAGTTACATTGTGGATTTAACTTGGCTTAGGAAAGATTAATTCATCTGTGTTTATATTTTTGTTCAAATAAATCATTCTGTTTGTGTTTGGTATTTTCAGTTTAGTATCTCTCATGGGTTCTGCCAATTGCTGGAGCCATCTGGGGAAGTTTTCTGTGTTTGCTTTCCTTCCTGACTGCTGTGGGACCATTTCAGAAAGCAGTGCTGGCTGCTGCTGTGTGCTTGGGCTTTCCAGACTCATGGTTAGAGGACAGACATCGATTCTTAGTGAGCCTGTGACAGTGTCCTGTTGTTCTGAGCCCTCACAGGTGACTGAGAGAGTGACCGAGGTGTCCTCAGCAAGCTCCTCTGGCACAGGAGATTTATTTACTGTAAATAGCCATATTTATTTCTCTCAGTTCTTGAAACCTTGTTGTGTGTAAGAGTTTCAGAAAGATGTGAGATCAGCAGCAGAGACTGAGTTTGTGTGGCCTGGTGCTTCAGACAGATCCATGTGGAAAACACGGACATGTTTTGTGCTTTGGTATCGAGGTGTGTTCAGAGCTGGGGAGATTCCTTGGATCTGTTAGAGAAGCAGGTGGGTTTAAAGCTAAATTGGTGCCAGTGACAATTAGGCACACTCAGTTTAAGTGAGAGGAGAAGAACACTCCAGAGTTTAATTTTGGCACAGAAACATTAAAAACTTTATTCTGTTTTTCTGCCAACTTTTTTTATATGTTTCGATCCAAGCAACTGATTTTTTCTCTTCTTGCAGCTTGTTGAGAACCTGCAGGAAAGATGCTTAGGGAGAGTTTTTTCGTTCAGATCCAGCAATGTGAAATTATTGCCTCTTTGAGAAGTAATCAATTCTCTACCTGCTGAATAAGTACTAGGAAGGATTTAAGAGGTGAACAATTTTTAACTGGTGTTTGACCTGTACTATATTCACAGATTTGTCTTACTGCAGTAAGCCCACAGAAAATGGTTGGATTGGATGTTTTTGCTTAATATTTCCTTGTCCTGAAACTGCCATGCACCTGTTTTACCCATGTTAAATACTAATACACATCCTGCTTGCATATTAGAATTAATTCAGAGTCCTTTAAACTTCTATTTCAGCCTGGATGAGACAGAGTAATTTTATTTTCTTCCATTAAGCTATTTTTCAATGACAGCTCTTTATTCTCTAATATTAGTATAATGTGTACTGTTCAACAGGCAGTCTTTCATTTGTATTCTAATTACAGAGAAAGAACCAATATTAGAGCAGCAACACCTGCAAGTAACAAAGTGGTGGAAACAGCTCCTTCCTCCCTGCCCTTTCCAGAGGAGTGTGTGCCTGCACTGCCACTGCTCTGAGCCCAGGTTTTGCTCTTGGTGTGAGCAGTGGAGAAGTCTGGCTGCTCAAGACACTGTTTCAAAGCTCGTTGGAAGAAGCAGCAGCTGCTTCTGTTTCTGCCTCAAGAGTGGTTTGCAGGATCAGGGTGACAAACAGATCTGGGTTGGACACTGGAGGAAAAAGGGGAATGTTTGGCCTTTGTTCTTGAAAAACAGTGAATCATTTTTCTGGGTGGAGAGTTTGAATCACAACCTACTTGAAGGAAGTACATCTAGTAACATATTTTCATTTAGAATGTGATGTTCTTTAAAACTGAAGAAATTCTAAAAACACATCTGAAGAGATGCGTGCCCTGCTTGGTGCTCTAAGAGGAAGGACTGCTTTCCTCTATGTAACCCTGGCTTGGCTTCTTCAGCTCAGAGCTGAATGTTTTGCTAAGGATATATTTAAACAAGGTAAAATATTTTGCATTGCAGTTATCTGAAAGCACCATATCTGAAATATTACAGTAATTCTTTGTACCATGAAAGGCTTCTGGTTCTCTGATGGGATGATCTGGATCCCAGCCTGCCAAAGCTCTCAATTACACAGAAACACTCCAGGGAAAAACAGAATTATTCATGTACTGACAATTGTGTGAAATTTTGTATCAAAGAAGAACATGAAAACTTGCTGCATTAGCACAGTAATGAATTCTGTCATTTTTACAGTGGTTTTAATAATTAGGTCTTGTAAAGCAACTGAGCTTTATTTCAGTGTAGGTCTCCACTAATGCTCTCTCTGTGCCTCTTGATGGGTTAATGACTTGTCAAGAACCCTGAGGTAGATCTTTCCTACGACTTCTGAACAGGGTGCAGCTGTTTGCACGAGGACAAAGACTGTCTGTAGCTGCACACAGACTCTGAGGTTGTGCCTCACAAGCCCAGTGCAGGGGATGCTTTGTGAAAATCTGTGTCCAGGCTTTCAGCTGTGCTAAAAGCCCAGACCAGAATATGCTGAAGCATTTAACTCCTGGGAATATGCGACATAATTACACAAAGGTACAGTTTTGATGCCATCTTGAAACGTGTTGGCCTCTGGATAGTTGCTCAAGTGTTTTGATTTTTTTTTATTCTTTCTTTATTAGTTTGAAAATGAAATCATTTTGAAGTTGGATCATGAGGTGGAAGGAGGACGAGGGGATGAACACTACATGCAGTTGTTTGAGTCCATGTAAGTAGTGCATGAGAATAAATACAATAAATGCCTTCAGGATGTGTTTCCATCTTACTGTTTCCAGTTCTCAGGTTGGTAACCTCACCTAAAATAGAATCTTAGCAACTTTTTTCATTAAGAGACTGGAAATACCATAATGATTCACTACCCCTGGTTCAAATTGCAGTTCAAATTTTGCTCATTTAAATTATTTTCCTGGTTGCTTTTCATTGTTTTGTGCTTCAGCTAAATTATGCAGAAGTTATACATAACCTGCATTTTAATACATCTCGATTGGACTCCAATAGATTATTGTCTGAATTTAAATAAGGCTTTGTGATGTCATGTGCATGTTTTACTTCCTCAAAGCCTGCTATGCTGTATGGGTTGTGTGTCCATGTAGGGGTAGCAGTCTTTGCAAAGTCACATCTCTCATCTGATGAACCATGAAAGCTTTGGGTACACACACAGGGGACATACAGAATCATTATTCTGTTTCTTTTTGCAGCATCTTTTATCAAATTTGAATGTTGCTGTCTAGTTTCCTTCAGGCTCTCCCTTAGGGTAAACACCACTGGTATTTCAGTTTATCATAGGGAATGTTTTCTGGACATTCCTACAATGTCTCCATCTATTTTGAAATACTACATTGCCTTAAAGCTGTAGAGAGCATTCAAACCAAGACTTTATCTATGCAAAAAGCAAGGCTTCCCTCAGATCTTGTGTATGAGACTCTTTGAAGCTCACTCTTTCTGAGCTGTGTAACGTTATTTGCTCACCTTGTTTGCACTTTGCTCTTTCATTCCAGCTCTTTTCTTGGAAAGTGGAACTATCCAGTTAAACCCCATCTGTCAGCAGTGCAGTCGAGGAGTGCCATCAAACACAGTACAGAGCTTTTGATCTCCCTGCCTTCCCAAGGCCCCCTTCTTGCTCTGACATATCTGTGGCACTGTCCCACTTTCTAGAAGGCCTCAAGTTCAAAGTTCCCACTTTTCTAAAGATGACACTTCATCTTATGTTCAGATACTATTTTTCCTTCCATCCTTGAAGTTGGTGAATGACGCCTGTAGATGGAGAGTTGAAGCAGAGGCTGGTGACCTGCCTGTGGTAGGACCTGTTCTCTCAGTTGGTTTGGTTTAAATATTCCTACCTTCACACCTTTCAAAGCAGGGATTTCAAGCCTCTGTTCCCAGTTCCCTGTTCCAACTGGAAGGAGACACAGTTACATTTGGTTCCACATTTATTCATTTGGTCATATTTTTATCAGCTGATCTCCTAGAACTGTCTGCACTCCTGCACAGCTCCAGGTGTCACCTGAAGGCAGATATTTAGCAGCACTCAGTGACTGCTGTGCTGCTGCTCACCTCTGCAACCAACATTTGCCCATGCTGGTGGTTGCTGGGAACTTCTCCATGCCCACAGTAATGAACTAAACAGGTTCAACAGAAGTTTAATTAAGCACTTGCATTTGTTGCTAGACCTAAATGTTAGTGCAGCCCATGATGGGGTTGTGGCCTATCCCAGACAGCACGGAGGGGAAGCTGGGGTGATGTGGGGCAGGTGAGAGGCTGTTCTCAACAGGCAGAGTAGACAAGGCTGCCCTGCCTGGGGAAAGGCAGGAGAATCAGTCCAGCTCCATGAACACAAGTTGTGCCACTTGTCCTCAGGCTCAGAAAATGAGTTCTGGCATGTTTTAGTTACTAATGTAGGCACAACAGGAAATGGCATTTGGCAGCTTTCCAGTTCCCCATCACTGCAGTGGCCCATGATATGCAGTTGTTTTTCTCAAGCTTTATTGCAAATATTTTTTTATTTAAAATTTTCATTTTTTTCAAGCTCTGTTTAAAAATTCAAAGGTTTCTTGCTCCCTCCTGGAGGTAAAAAAAATCTTCTGAAGTTTTATGGTCCTTTTTATTGGGATTACTGTATAAAGCTGAGCAATACAACTTTTTGAATCTTCCCTCAAGAGACAGGTATTCCTCTCTCCTGTTTTTTTGCAGTTCTCCTTTATGTGCACTCTGGTTCACCTTTCTTTAGTGACTGGAGTGATGTACTTTGTGCTGGGTGAGACCCAGCAATAGCTTGTGGCTTATGTCAATGTTTTTCTGCTTGCATTGGGAAGAAATGTGATGTCTTAGTGCCTCATGTTCATTGTGCACTCAGGAAACGTTCACAAAGCTCTGTCTTGTTTGCTGTTACTCCAGGGGAACCTGTGGCAGAAATCCATAATAGTCACTTAAACAGTGACTGTACTTTCCTTCATTAGTGTCTCACACTCTCTCTGATACTTGTATATGTAAAATAACACCATTTTTTCTGTATAATATTCCAGTCTCCTATGTGGTTCTGAGGCTTTCTTACTTTCTTTCCCACAAACATCATTTAATGTGCTCCAGCCTTTTCTGTCAGTTGTCAGCTCTTCAGCCCCTTTAGTGTTTCCATTCCATTTGCAGTGTATTTTATAAGCCATGTGTCAGTTATTGATTTAAATATTTCCATTTCAGACCAGAGCAATTGGAGTATTCTGGTTGTATCTGCTGGCCTCTGACCCTCCTATCTTATACAATATAAATGTTCTTTCACACATCCATGTACACATTCCCTCTGTCTCAGCACAGTAACTCCCTTGGAGCTGCACAATCCAAGGAATAAACTTTAGATGTTGCTTTTACTTTGCTTGAGTTGGGTATTCTTGACTTGGTTTTATTCTTGGGTTTTCTGCAGAGGTTCCATTCTAGGCCAGAGCTTTGAGGATTTCTTTGCAATTGAAGTCAATATGAATATGTATTTTCTGAAGAAGGTTCAAATAATTATGAGGAGTAAAAAAAAAATATTTTCTCCTATTAATTAAAACAGTATACTTTGAAATTAAAATTTTAAAAAATATTGTGCCTAAAGATTAATAATAAATTATTTTTTTACCTGGGTGTCTGGAAAACAATGATATAGAGCTCAATTGATAATTAAGCACTAAGAGGTCAGAACCTTCCCAGCTACCAATACACAGCAGGGCTTCCTTGGGGAAAATTAACTGCATCTCTGCCTGACCCAATGCTTGCATCTATAATTATATATGTGAAAATATATGTATGTATGTCTGTGTGTGTATATATATATGTAATGCAGCCTGTCAGAGAGAATCCCAATGGAAAACCAGAATGTTAAGTAGAGGAAACAAGCTCTTAAGCAAAGAAATAAAATAATCCTTAATGAGATGCAGGTAATCACTTAATGATGTTTAAACAGTTAAACTTTGAAAAGAAAGCTCTGACAGTAAAGTGAAATCTCTACTCCTAAATCACTTCAGCACTTTGTAGAAACAGTACATGCTAATGTTTTGTTAATGTAAATTGAATCTGATGGTGCCAAAATATAAAATTCCCTTTCTCCTACTTTCATCAAAAGAGATCAAGCTGCTCTTTTCAATCTGCAGAAAGTTGATTGTCTGGTTGTGCTTATTTCTCAAAGTAAAATTACTCTGGTGATGACTTTTTTGAGCTAAAAAAATTGTAATTTTTGTTCATTTGAACTTTCTACTTGCATGTAACAGTACAAAGAGAAGGAAAGCATTTTTGCATTTTATGCTGTGGAAAGTACAGTATTTATTGCAATAGTGTGACATTCCAGAGACTTGAGTTTGTGATAGCACAGATGCAGGTTGCTCTGTCCTGAAGGTGGGTACACCCTTGAATTCAAAGTCATTTTCAGACAGGAAAAGTAAATGTGGGGGTTTTTTTCCCTTTGATTTATATGCATCTGTCTTCTGGACATCTAAATGACCAACTCACAGAGGGAATATCTGCAGTTGATTTAGGCCTAATTCAGTATTTGCCTTCAGAATGGTACCAACTTTTCTGTGTTTGCAGCCTTATGGAGTGTGCCAAGCAGCACCCTGGCATTTTCAGCTTGGTGAAAAGCTTTGTGAGCCTGGTGAAAAAGCTCCTGGAGAGGCTGCTGGATTACCGTGCCGTGATGAACGACGAGAACAAGGACAACCGCATGAGCTGCACCGTGAACCTGCTGGTAGGTTCTCTCCTGGGATTCTGGTGTGAGGGGGGCAGAGCATTAGAATCCATTTATTAAACATGAAGGTAAATCTCCCCAGGGACAGGAGTGGGTGACAACATTCCCTAGTGATTTAAACTCTGAGGCAAGAGATTTTTATATGTATTTGCACAGTAATATGCATAAGTCTGAAAGCAACGTTCACCCTTTTGTTTTGTTTTGTTTGTATGCTTTATCCACTTTGATTTTGTGGATAAATTAGAAAGTTTGCTGCTCACATGCCTGTACCTATTGGTAGGCTTAATGGGACACTGGGTTCTTGACACAGTCAAGCTGTGATGAGCAACTGACCCACTTGCTGCTTCAGCACCTCTGTAGTTACAGTTTTCAAATGTGGGCAGGAAACCTGCAAGGCACCCTTGCAGTAGGGTGCCAAGAGGTTTGAGGCTCTGATGTGGTCCTAGGCCACTCTGTCTTCTTTTCTACCCCTGTTTTGTGATGAGGATATGGCATACAGAGATTCCTCCTCCAGGAAATTCCTCAAAGCCGAGGAGGAACCTCTGCCACCTTTGAAGTATTGCACTCACACACTCTTAGTTCCTCAATAATCACTGTGCAATGTGGTATAAATTTCGTCAGCTCTTCAAGACACAATTCTTGTCATACCTTTTGCACAGCCTTAGCAACTTACATACCTGCAAACATGTTATGGTGACCAAAAAATGAGCTTTATTCCTGGAACTGGCCCCTTTAGAGGTATTGCACAACAATGCTCCGTAACTACAGTGCTACACATCTGCTTCAATACATACCAGCTTCCACCAAGTGTAGCTGGAGTGTGTGGTTTATTATGTTCATTCGTTTGGATAACCATATTTTCCTCTTCTCCATTAGAAAAACCTTCAGTAATGATTTCATTATGAACTATAAGAAGTATATGTATGTATAAAAACATACATTTAATTAATAAAAATATTAATTGAAGCAGTAGTTCCAGGTTTAAACTTCAGATAGTCTGTAAATAATCTGTTTCTCCTGCAGTCTATGCTTTCTAACTAGCAAGAAAGCAAAATCTCAGTGTGTGTGTA
>NW_008236626.1:2923739-2944002 GCF_000691975.1 Corvus brachyrhynchos
TATATATATATATATATATATATATATATAAATATATAATTTTATTAAAGGTCATTAGGAGGTAACTTTAAATATTTGTGTCCCTAGAATTTCTACAAGAGCATTAACCGTGAGGAGATGTACATCAGGTATGGCAACCATGCTATTGGATCTCTTTTGGAGAGGGCAATAATATTGTCCTGTGAGTTCTGGTTTTATTGTTGCGCTGTGATTTCTGTACTTAATGTTACTTTACCATCCACAATGACTCTGTGGCAGCCCTGGCCTCATCTGCATTCTCATTCTGTTGTTAGCTTGGCCTTCAGCAATTGGGAATCTATGCTATGTATTCAGCAAAGGCATTTTTTCCCCCAAGAATTAACTTGTAATTGGTCAAATCACTCAACATTCATTGTCTATTGTCTAAAATTAAGGAAGTACAGATAGATTTGAGGTTTGAGGGAGGGTGTATCATGCATTTAGGATGGCAGAGAAAACATTCTAGTTTTGTAGAATGGCCCAGTCTGCTGAGTGTCCTTCAATATGCAGCACTCCACGGGCAGGGCTGCAGCTGAGGCTGTAAATTTCTGTGAGAGCTGCAAATTCCTTCAGATGTGACATGGCCTCTTGCTGTCTCCAAGAGTTCTGCATATGGGCTGCAGCAGATCTTGCTGCTTCAAAAGCTCCCTGTTTCTTGCCTCTCCTCCCCTGCAAAATCTGCAGAACAAAGCCCCAGGTCCCAGCTGAAATGAGCTCTGGAGGTGGTTCAGAGCTAACCTTGGAGCTGTGAGGCGGAGGGGCTGGGGGGCAACAACGCTGCCCCTGCGGGCATTGCTGAGGGGAAACTTTCTGTGGGGCTGGCAGCTGGGAATGGGAGTGCCTTGAACTGGCACAGCAGGGTGGCAGAGCTCCCGTGCCTCAGAACTCCTGGTGTGAGTTAGAACACAGCGTGCAATTTTTCTTCCTGGCTGCAGTAGATGCAGCTTGAGCTCCACGGTGGGCAGTGGTTGTGCTGGAAGCAGCAACGCTGCCCTGGGGATCACAGAGAACATTCAGCTTGGAGCTCTCCTGCCCCCAGCACCTCCCGGGTTGTACAGCGCCTGTTCTGCCTTCCTGGGCTGGTATTTTCCACTTTCTCCGTGCCCCTGTTATCTGCTGTGTTTGCATCTGGAGAATGTGTGCCTGCAGGTAAGCAGTGCTGCAGGGGAAGGCACCTGTCCTGAGTAACCCTCCAGGAATATTGCACTTGGAGGCCTCTCTTAGACCTTGAGTGCAGCAATCCTTCCTCTGAGGAGGAGCTGACCGCAGCTCACAGGAGGAGGACGCCTCTTTCTCCTCCTTTTGTGCACAAAGTTTCAGCACACAAAGGAGCACAGCAAAGTGTGAGCAAATGCCCAGAGCCTCAACCCCCCTCAGTGTCCTTGAGGACGCTTTGGGGAGTCACAGTGTGACATTTACGGAGTTTCCTGTTATCTGGAACATTTTGACACTCAGTATTCCAGTCATGTCAGTATCCAGTCTAATCCTTGCTCTCTCCTCTATCAGGTATTTGTATAAATTGCGAGATCTTCATTTAGATTGTGAGAATTACACAGAAGCAGCATATACCCTTCTACTCCATACGTGGCTCCTGAAGGTTAGCTTTTCTAAACTCAATGTAAAATTAAGCTTTTGCAATTTTAAATTTTAATATATTAAAGTGAATGTCTTATTATCTGATTTACTGCATATTAGTTATTTTCCACAGGGGTATTCAAGTTTCTGGTTAGAAATACTGCAGTAGGTCATACAAAACTAACATTAATTGTTGAAATTTTATTTTCAGTCAGTGAATAAAAGCCATATATTGCTGAAACTAAATATGGTAGCAAAAATAGTTTTTCTTTATAGTGAGAACATTGTGTACAAATGTAGTTTTCATTTTGGTAATTTCTAATATAACAGTTATGAAAATTAAACACAGTTCCAGCTATCACAAAGGGTCACCTAACTTTTAATTTTAAATAATATGGATTACATAACCAAGTTGTGTTGGCTTTCTTTTGTAGCTGGTAATTAATTCTTTTTCAGTACAAGTATTGTTCATTACCAGTGTAACTGACAGTATCAATTGAAATGGTCAGTAAGATCCATTTCCATTACAATGGAATATTCCAAATTTAAATGCTCTTCAGCAAAAACGTGATACTTCTTATGGAATTTACTTTAGTGCAGAACTATATAAATTTGTGCTTTTTTGCTTAAACTTCATTTTGATTTTTTTATGATTGTACAAATATGAGGTATATTGTATGTCTTGGTATAGACAAAGATAATAGTATATGAAATATTTTAATACAAAAAATCAAAACTAAGTCAGTCAAGATGATAGCACTGAAAAAAAAGGAACTAATTTTCTCACATGGATTTTTATATAAAATTTGTAGGTGGGACAAGGATGGGCAGGTGTAACATTTTAATATATTTTTTAAATATTATGTGTGGTGCTGTATCACGTGAAATACAGCATTTGTCTGACGAGGCAGTGAATACAATCCCTGTGCCTTTCCCAGTTTGTCTGAGGATGGGTAAAAAAGACTTGGGAAGAAAACACTTAGAAGAGCCCAGGGGACCAGACCTTGTGGCAGTGGGGATTTTGTTGTGAAACACTGAGCTTTAAAATTCTTTTTGATGTGTTCTCATTCTCAGTGGTCAGATGAACAGTGTGCACCCCAAGTCATGTCAACAGAGTTCCAGTGCTCACAGACCTACAGACACTTGAAAGAGAATTTGTATGAAAAGATCATAGAATACTTTGACAAAGGAAAGGTAGGTCTGGAGAGTTCTTCCCTTCCAAATCTCTCTGCTGTGCTGCTCTGAATAGTCATGTTTAACGAATGTGCCCTGGATAAAAAACATTGGTGAGGAAAAGCTTCTTTGAAATGTGGGTCAAGTAAAAATTGTGTCCTGCAGGCTTATTCCCAGAGTGTATCCGTTCCATAGGAGCATGTTCCTTCAATAACCTCGTTCACAGAGAAAGAGGGCTAATGTTTCAGCACATTGTCACAAGCATCTCTGTCAGGCACCAACAAAATACAATAAAAAACGTTGAATCTACTTCCCTTTATAAAGAGAAGAATATGGACTACACAGATTCCATTTCGAAACCACTTGGCCCTTATCTCAAAAAAACTCCAGACAGTTCAAAATAGACATATTTGTTTCAGAGAGGACTAAGAATTGGATCCTAAAATTAAAATGTAGTAGATTGATGTTCAATACCTCAGTTTAGTTCAATTTAAGACAAAAAAATGTTAATAAAATTACCTGTAAGTGCAATCGTATTAGACCTGAGAATTTTGGAAATAAAGCAAAGGAGAAGCTCTGCAGTGCCAGACAATTAATCTCGTGACCCAATGCAACCTTTAAGTCATTATGTCTTGTTCAGCCAGAGCCAAAGGTGCGATGGGGAAGACAATTCATTACTGTTTCTCTCAAAAGTCCTTCCTATAACTTACAAGGTAGAAAGTTTCAGCTTCTCAGGTTTTCTGTTGGCATCTGCAGTAACTGCACTGCAGCAGTGCCCACCTGCTGTCCCAGGAGAACCCAACCCTCCCAATTCCTGATGTGCAGCACCCAGCACTCAGATTCACACCACGGCCAAGGACCCAGCTGCCAGGGCCAGGAATACCTGGCCAGAGAGCCCATGGCACCACATGAGAATGGCCTGATGTCTGACTGGCAGTGTCCTTTCAGCAGCAGAGAATTCTGCTCAGGGACACCTTTGTGTCCTCTGTTCTGACTAGGTGAGGAGACAGAATTTGAGAAATATCTTCACAAGAGGGAGTTTGTTCCTGCTTTAAGACCACTTTGGTGAAGTGCCCAGAGCAGATGAGAGAAGCAGTCCTGGTCTTTCAGTGACCATCACTGTAGGAGGCAGCCGTTGTGTGGAAAGAAAGAAGCTGCTACTCAGGGCAAGTGGCAATTTAAGACTTGTGGTTATTTAGCTGACGAGAGCTGTCATGTACAAGGCTCCCAATGATTATGGATGCTGCAGGATGTTTTGTGAAATGGTGTGTGTTTTAAGGACAGGCAGGTGTCACCCCCCTCATAAACTGCTCTGTGCTTGGGGTATGTTCTGAATGTTATCACCTCAGTGATTTGCTCTTTTTTTTTTCCTTTAATGTATCTGAAAGGTAAGATGATTTTTTTTAAATGTTACTCTAATAATAAAGTAGGTTTACTTATTCCTTCCTGTAATGAATCATAAAACACTTTTATTTTTTAACATTAATCTGCTTTCCTTAAGTTTATGATTGCCCTGAGTCTTCCACTTTAAATGTGCAGTTAATAAATGACTGCACTTTAAAGACAACATAATCAATAAAACTGCAGTTAAACTCTGATGTATTAAAAACTCGTTTTTTGGTACTGAATTTACTTTTTGAACGTGTGGTTGCATTGCAGATGTGGGAAGAAGCCATATCTTTATGCAAAGAACTTGCAGAGCAATATGAAAAGGAAGTTTTTGACTATGAACTTCTAAGTCAAAACTTGGTAAGATTATATATAGATCTTCAGATCATTGCAGTCCAGAAATTAGTGCCTTTCAGCTATCAGACAGCAGAGCTGCCTATGAGCTTGTGCTCTACAATGGATTTTTAATTCATTTGTTGAAGAGTTGCTGTTTCACTGTAACAATCCAGTGGTAAAGGCTCATAAATGACTATTGGTTAAAGTTGCATGAGCATCTGTTTATTGAGGTATTTTGAAATGTCTGTAGATGAAATAAACATGTTCTCACCTAGGGAAATTTAAAGGCAGCATTTTGAAGCCGCTGTACTGCCTTAGAGTAGAAAGAACACCTGGGTGAACTTTTCCCCCTAAATTTTTCTTTAGATTTTACCAGCTTGGATCTTGACAAGCCTGAAGAATTCTATCCTAATCAGGACTGTGGAAGTATTACAGCACAAGGAATTAGAACTAGGTCCAAAGGCTGGAAGGAAATTTTTGAAGGGAAATAAAATATTCAGTTATTCATTTTCCTTTAAATTTAATGAATCCAAAAAATTCCAGCCCCACAAACCATTTTTATTTCTACTCCCAATATTTCACATTTGCATGATTTTTAACAAATGTTTAGGGCTCATTCCATAGATATCCCTGAATCTTCCACAGAGAAACTGTGGAATCAAAACATGGTGTTCCTGAATGGTGCTGTGTGTAAAAAATGCGCTGTGTGTCTTTTGCTCTGTTTTTATCATGAACTAGAAGATATTTTTGCTAGTTTAAGTTGCAGTGCTGTGTTCTCACAGACATAACACCTAAATGACACTTGGTATTTTATGGAAGAAATTGTTCTAAGCCCTTTATAGGGTGTGTGCCCTTAATATGAGGCTACAGTAAAAACTGGAGTTGATCCCATACTTTGGGAAATATTTGAGGCAGGGAGTTTCTCCAAATGTATTATTTCAGTAATTCTATCAGTGGCCAAGGATGACTTTGGTGTTTTCTTTTCTCCTAAGTTAAGGGCAAACCCAGTTTTGAGGCCAAATATGAAGGTTGAAGCCATACCCCTTTCACTGTGTATCATATTTGCATATAAATGTAAACAGTGTTTAACGTCCCCCAGCAGCAAACTGTGTGATAACTGATTATTGCTACAGCTCATCAGCTGAGAGCTGATAGCTCTTGCTTGTGTAGTAGAGGTTAAAAATGCATAGATAAAACCCCCAAACACAAGTAATTACAGTTGGTTTTGCTTTCAGATCCAGCAAGCAAAGTTTTATGAAAACATCATGAAAATTCTGAGGCCTAAACCAGACTATTTTGCTGTTGGATATTATGGCCAAGGATTCCCAACATTTCTAAGGGTAAACTTGTTTAAATTCTTACTTTTTCATGTATTTTCATTCTTCTTTTCTTTTCCTGTTTTCCTCATGATTAATGTCCAGATTCCTTTTTTGCCCTCTGATATGCATTGAGCTGACATATTCATACCAACTGTCTTGTACTGCTCTAAGTTTTTTCCTGAACTGCAACAGTTCCTACTTTAGGACAAAAATGGTAAGTTTGAGCTGGTTTTATTCAACATATGCTGAATCTACTCTGTTTTCTTTACTTTTCTCCAGTTTTGACTACCATGTAGGAAATCCAGACTCCAAAGGCTCTTTTTTTTTCAAGAAACCTGACAAACTAGGGAAGCAGTGCACAACTAGGTTGTACCATAGGTTTTTAAAAGGTCATTGTTTTAACCACAGTAGTGCATGAGTTCCGAGCATAAAAATAACCTAAATATTTGGTGTTTCTTACTACTAAAACCCCTCTTACATACAACAATGAATAGGGTGGCTTTCTTCACACTTGGAAAGCAACGAGAGGCCCTGATTTTGAAGTTTAAGGGCTAAAGCTGCCTTGAAAACACTGGGAAAACAGTGAAAGGATGCACCAGTGTTATTGTTTTCTGAGTAATAAAACTCCAGGGTCTCTGGAGAATCAGTGCTGCTTTCCAGCACCTGGTAAAAATGGTGTTTGGCTTTAGAGTTGATTAATATTCAAAAACCAGAAACACCCATTCCAAAATCTGAACACTGCTGTGCCTTTGTGCCGATTACCACGAGCCTGTAACTTCTGCCTCAGCACCACCCAGCCCAGGAAATAACTCCTTATTCCTTGCAGAACAAAGTGTTCATCTACCGTGGGAAGGAGTATGAGAGGAGGGAGGATTTCCAGGCCCACTTGATGAGCCAGTTTCCCAGTGCTGAGAAGATGAACACGACTGCAGTGCCCGGAGAGGATGTGAGGAACTCTCCTGGTCAATGTATCCTTGGACACTTGGGAGATTGCAGAGGAAGGAGGGTTGGGAAACCTTGTTCTTAGCATGAGCTTATCTGTGTGAAACACTGATTTCCTGGAAAGGTTGAAAGTTTACTGATGTGGCAGCTCAGTTTGCAGTTTTACTTACACATCCTCCATGTCTTTTATGGTTTGTACCTAAGAGAGCTGCTGTTTTTCTAGCAGTTCTAAGGAAACTGTCTCTTTCATTCATCACAGAAACATTTAGGTTGGAAAAAACCTTTAGGATGGAGTCCAGCCAAAAACCTTGTTCACCCATGTTCCCAAGTGCTGCATCTACATGTCTTTTAAATCCCTCCAGGGACGGTGACTCAACCCCTTCCCTGGGCAGCCAGTGCTAGGGCTTGACAGCCCTTCTGGGGAAGAAAATTCACTGTAGTTCATACATGGTTCAGCTTTATTTTCTTCAAATGGCAAAACCAGTGTCACACACTTGAAGAGACTCAGTTTAAAGCAGCAAATTGTCTATTACCTCCTATTCATAGCTGTTGTGTCTTGATATTAAATTCATGTCTTCCTTGAGCATTGCTCTGCCTGGCACCACACTTTGGTATCACCTCTCTTTCTTGGCAGCATAAACATGTCCTAAGTCCCTCAGAAATTTTTTTAGGAAAATTAACTCACAAAAACTGTTAACCAATTTTTAGAATGGCATCAATTAATCTTGGTTAGAATAACACTGATTATCTTCTGATTTGAGTCATTATTGACTGAGCAGATATGGGATCACCTCATTGTATCAGACATTTTTTATTTGGATGCTGATTTTCCTTTGTTAATTTTCAAGGTGATGTTGTAACACTTCACATACTCTCTTGAGTCTTTTCTGGTGGAACCTTCTGGAGGAGAAAGGGAATACTTTCTTTTCACACTGTTGGGACTGAAGTGGGAGTATTACAGGCTTGTCTAAAATAGTACATTAGGCTTGAAAGCCAAGCTCTCCCAAGTCTGTCTTGCATCTTAACTAATTAAATTTTTTTTGGATATCACCTGCTTCAGTCCTTAAGGTAAAATTTGCTCATCTATTCACAAGGAGAAGGACATAGGCACCACTACTACACTTATGCAAAAAGATCTAACCAGAGGGCATGAGTTTCAAACATACTGAAATGTGTAAGAATGTGATATATTTACTTACAAATACAGCATTCAGATTTAAAAAACAGCACTTCCATAGAAAAAGGAAATCTCAAGTAAAAGGGCTGTTCAGTTACAGATTTCAGAATTAAATGTTAACCATCATGACTTTATTCATGCCTAAAGCTACACAGTGAAACTGTTAAGATCAGATATGGTTGATGTTATTTTTGTAAGTTGCCTGAGCTTAAAAATTTAATGAATGAGTCAGTGTGATAAATTCTGCTGCAGATATTCAAGCTCAGGAAATAATAAAAATATGCAGTTCAAAATTAATATGTATTCACTGGTTACTACCGGCAGATTTTTCCTTTTTTAGCCAAGGAAATGCCAGAAACGAAACCCTGAACACTTCAGATTTTTCATCACAACATGTCTTTTTTATTATTATTATTATTATTTCCCTTGTAGCCTACAGTATTTCATACTAATAGTTAATAACATGTCCTTAACTTTCACAATTTCAGATATCCAGTGTTTTACAGTGCAGCCAGTCCTGGAGGAGCAGCCTAGATTCAAAAATAAGGCAGTGCCTGATCAAATCATAAAGTAAGTGAATTTCTGTAATAGATAGTGTAGTGAAAATCAGTCCATATTCCTAAACTGACAATCATTATTTTGTGAATTCAGTCATTTTCCAATGAATCTTAGAGTTTTTATTGTCTTAATTTACTGACTTATGTATCCATAGAATCAGAGAACAATTTGTGTGGGAAGGGACCTTCACAGGCCACCCAGTTCAATCCCCCAGGGACAATGCTCAGAGCTCCACCCCATCTCTCTGGGGTATTCCCCAGGAATTTCATGAGAGCCTGTACCCATCTACCACTGAAGAAATAACTCGTGGATGCAGGGACAGAGGTGGAATCTGTGCTTTGGGTCAAAGGTACTGAGTTTTCAACACGACTCAGACAAGTGGTGGAGACAGGGCTCTTGGATGTAACTGGCAGTGTGAGAGTGGTTGAGTTGGAGGCTCTTGAACAGAAGAATCTTGTTGTGTCTTGTCTGGTCAAGTGCAGAATAACGGTGGCAAAATGGTTTCTGCTGGTGCTATGGAGTATGGGTTTTGTAAAGGAATAAAGGAAATGAATTGACCAAAGTATTTTGAGAACAGACTGGCCAAGAGCTGCTTCCAAACCAGTTGTGCCCTTGGTCTGCAGCCCTCTCTATGGAATCTTTACTGAAGTAGCAACTGACTCAAAGGGGAAAAATAAGAATCACCTCCCCATATACAATACAGTAAATAAAGCAGATCCAAGCACAGGTCTTGTGTGGCAGGATTTTAAAATAAACAAACGCATAAACACCAAAACAAAACCCTACCCAAAAAGCCACAAAAAAATTGTGGTCCTAATTTCAACTTGATTCATTTTCAAATCAGTAACTGAAAGGCAGATTATAAATGTGGTCCTGTTTGACCAGATTTCAGCGTAGAGCCAGCCACACTTCAAACTGCTGCTGTTTATGTAGCCAAGTGTTCCATGTAGAGTATAATCTCTGCTCATATGGGAGATTTTGTAATGGTTTGTCTCAGCTGCAGAATTCAACCAAACTGCTGATAGCATCTGGTCTTGGAGATTTATTTTTATGAGTGTACCTTATTGGGCATTTAATTGTTTGTTACATTAGGCGATGAGAATGCATTTATTCTATCAAAGAGCTTCAAAATATCTGTCCTTTCAGATGGAACTGCATAAAGTGGTCTGACTCAGTGTGGCAGTATTTTCCAGTTACTTTTCTTTACTGATGAAGAAAATCTTAGCAGTTTGGATCAGAAATCATAGTTTCCAATGAGCTAACACACCATGGTTTGCTTAACTCAGATGTTTGGGGCTTCTCCATTTGTTTTTCTGGGCTTTCAAAATACAGTTCAGTTTTACTGAAAGAGATTTCCTAGATTGTTTTATTTTTCTCTGCAAAATTAGCTTTTACTTAACATGGGTTTAAATTTAATTCATCTTTAAAACAAATAATAAAAACCCAAAGGAGAGATTTTTCTGTGGACAGCAAAATACTTAGCCAAAACTCTGCAGATTCAGTACTAAAAGTCAAGTGGTTGCAAGTTTAGTGGAAAGGTGTGCTCACAATGATGGAGAATGAATCATTGGCTGACCATAACTCAAATTTGCAAAGGATCCTTTACATTGGTGTACCCCTCTACAAGTACTTATATACATTCTATTTTCTGTCACAAGAAATTGTTATTAATGGCTTCGGTTGTTTAATTTATTGAATGTTGTTCAGCATTGTGAGCAGGATTGTTAGACAAGATTAAACTGCTTTGTCATGTGCCATGTTCCAGTCCACGGGGAAAATACCAGCTCTGCTCAGTCAGTTGTTTTGAATGAAAGCGACTCCTTCCATAAACCAGGATAAAGCTGGCACGTGCCACAGCAAGAGGACAGGAGAGGAGAATTCTCTAGTCCTCCTGTAGATTTGAACATTAATCTGGAAGTTCTGGAATATTTACACCTGGGAAATACACCCAGTCACAAGTTGAAGCTTAATATTTGTAAAATACTGTGTATTGACCCTGATCTGTAGGTAAAGTGATGCTTTCTGAGTTTCCAGTAAAGTCCTTTGTCATTGAGCAGTAAATTTGCTTTTAATTAAGAACTCAACTACTCGAAATATTTCTCTGTGATAACAAGATCCATTAATTTCTGGGTTCTGTATTTTACAATAGTCGTTTTCAAATCTTTCAGCTTTTATAAGTCAAACAATGTACAACGGTTCCACTATTCAAGACCAGTCAGAAAAGGATCTGTTGACCCTGAAAATGAATTTGCTGTAAGTAAATTAATGACAAGGTGATGGATGTAGTTCTGGTAACTGTGACTGAATTGTGATCCTAGCTCCTTTCTTAGGCTCAGATTACTCATTACAGACACTTTTAACTTTAAGATCTGGTTCAGAAAAACCAAATGCAAGACTTCTCTACTTCAGCATGACTCCTGTGTACTTAATTAGACATCACTGTTTCAGTTGCAGGTAAACATTATGTAGTTAAGCATGTTCAGCATGTTTGTGTTTAGCAGTAACATTTTCTGGTACAGATTTTCATTATGAAACAAGGTGACATGTAAATAAATATCAAATGCTTTGCTGCTTGTGGTTTGCAACACTTCCATCAGCTGCCACCCTGACAATGAGGTGAGTGTTGCCTGCTTTCATCAGTCCTGTGCAATCTCGACTGATGAGAGAACTGCCTGTGTCATTTTTACTCCCATGCCTAATGGCTGAATGCTGAGGAATGGCCCTCACTCTTCAAATAATCTAAGAAATCTATACCACCATGAATTACTTTTCAATGTTAAGCATAAAAATGTGGTAAGTTTCTGTAATTTCACTTTACAGGTGTCTGCTATTTTATGGTTTGTTTTGAAAAGCATCCCATCCGATCCTTATGGCTAAAGCTGGGCTCTTGGCATACTGGTGGGAAAAGCCTTTTTTTTCCAAAATGTACAATTTCTGTTATGTGTGTGCTGATTAACAGAGTCAACACTTTCATGTAAGAGCTTCCTACCTGCTGTTAAATCAACACTTCACACACAAACTCTACCCTGACATGCCAGAATGTATTGTCAAGACTCAGGATGCACCTTGACTTCCTTTCCAAACTAGAGAGGTTTGAGCTCCTATATACCTTGAAATAGTTTTACAAAAACTAAATTATTGATGTTTTCATTGTTGATGATAATAGATAAGATGCATGTTTCCTTCAAAGAGGTGGGAATTGGGATAGGTGGAAGTGTCTTCATTACCTCTGTTATGGTGTTTCTCAGTACTGGCAGTTTTGATGAGCTGATACTGAAATAAGGAGCAGTATGGTAAATGAAACAGTGTCTATTCCAAACTATTCTAAAATACCAACAGCCAATCTTGTTCAAAAAAGAAAAATTAGAGGAACAAAAACAAAGTCAGAATGCTGGCAAGTTGTTACAGGGCTATTACTGCTTTTAATTGCAGAAATACCTTTTGAACATGAAGGGAGGAAATATAATCTGGGTAGAGGCGAGAGCAGTTTGTTCAATGTCAGTCATTCCATCTGTACTGGCAAAAATAGGAATACAGACTAAAAGATTCAAGGGCAATTTTCTTTTTCCCATGCTTTGTGCGGGCTCTGTGCCTGAAGATGGCCTAATCTGAAATCAGGAAAATTATTTGTGCAAGTTGCTGTGCTAGATTAAATTTGCAGTGTCTTTTTATGCAAAAATATGCATGTTTTCCATCTACATCCATTTCACTCTGACATCTCAGAAGGCAGAAAAGATTAAAGTTTCAATCCTGAACTATCATTTTCTCCTGCTGTGTTTTTTTAATAGTCTATGTGGATTGAGAGGACATCATTTGTTACAGCCTACAAACTTCCAGGAATCCTGCGCTGGTTTGAGGTGGTCACCATGTCACTTGTGAGTATTAACGTGCTCAGAGCCCATCCAGCTTGCAGCCATTGAATCCTCATGTCCAGGCCAGCTTGCAAAACCATCACACAAGGCTACTGTAGCTTATTTTATACATACAAAACTTGTTATTTACCTTTAATTTTTCTACTGTTCAATACATGATCAACATATCTTATGTCTGATTTATAGTTTCAGGACCAAGTCCTAAGAGAATTGAACTGTGTCGGTTTGCTGAATTGCAAAACTGTTGTTCATTTGTGGGATTTTTATAAAACCAAAAAGACCTGTTTATATCTTTATGAACCTTAGAAGTCTTTTGTCTCTTACAGTCCACAATTAGTCCTTTAGAGAATGCTATTGAGACTATGTCCACGACGAATGAAAAAATTTTGATGATGATTAACCAGTACCAGAGTGATGAGAACCTCCCTATTAATCCACTTTCCATGCTTCTGAATGGAATTGTTGATCCAGCTGTTATGGGTGGCTTTGCTAAATATGAGAAGGTAGGAGCTTTGGAGTCACTGCAAAGAACATTCTCACGTGCATCATTTCATAATCCTCCTACATCCTTTGTTAAAGGGGTAGCGCAGTGTGGATGGGGAATAGGAAAGCCATAATTCCATCAGTTAAGGGATCCTCATATCATCCTTTCCTGGTCACCTCTGTCTTTGAAAGCAAACCAAAATAACTGAAGCCATTAATTGATGTAAATCATGATACTCCAAATCTGTGCCTTTTTAGTTTTGCTGTAAACTTAACAAAAGAAATGATAATTGGGTTTCATAATAAGGGTCTCAAACTCAGAAGTGTTGGATAAAGACCTAACACATTTTAACCAAAAAGAGCACCTCAGCTCCCAACTGATAGAGGGAGGAATTCTCACCAGCAGCATCTGGCTAAGGACCATGCAGATGTCTCTCCTCTTTGATGACCAATATTATGATCACCAGCTAGGCTCTGTGGATTAATGATTGATTTCTTTACCTGTCAAAATGATGGACTGTATTTATTTTTATTTTTTTTTGTGTTTAAGGCTTTCTTTACAGAAGAATATATCAGAGACCATCCAGAGGATGAAGAAAAGCTGAATAGGCTCAAAGATCTGATTGCTTGGCAGGTAATTTCTCACTGACAGCCACCACTGAGGCTTCACCAGTGGCTCCTTTGTGCCATTCCTCTCTAGCAGGAGAAGATAGCATTGAGATGATTGTATCATTTCCACTTTTTTTTACCCCATGAAACGTATTTTGTACACATCTGGAATGGTTTATCAAAAGCCACATATAACAGGCTACATTTATGGTTAAAAGGGCCAGGATTTCCAACTTGGGTTGTATTCCTGAAGACAAAACTGAGAGCATGACAAAAGTCATAATGATTTCATGAATTTGTGGAGTTGGCAAATGTCTCACACTCTCTTGGGAAACAACTCTTTCCTAGAGTATTTGCTTTCTGTGGAGGGTTTTTTTTCTTTTCTTTAGAAACCTTAATGGAGTGTTTGCTTCTCTCAGAAATTATTTTCATGCTCAATGACCCTTCAGGATAACTGCTATGTGTCTTCTGTGTGCAAATAGCATGGAAGACTATTCAGAAATACTTTTAAGCTCCATCTCCAGAGGAGAACTGAATATTCTCCCTATACTGGCAGCACTGAGGTTATTTGGGTTTACTCTTTATTATTTTATATATAGTGTAGATATGATAAGACAACCAGCCTGCAGAACCCTTTTGTCCTCAAGGAGGAAAATGCACCTATGGGAGGTAGTGGCAGAAAAAACTCTATTTTTGCTGAGATTCAAGGGAAAATGGCTCTTCCTGTTGACCTGATAATGATAATGGAGCAGAGAAAAACATGACCCCAGAAATGATCCATTCTATTTCCATTATCTAGTCCAAAATAGAAATCATTGCTATCAATAGATAGACAGAGGGATGGTAAGAAATAGTGAGATTTCATCTGGGGTTTTACTACCAGAAATGAATGGCTCAAGGTATTTCACCTCACATTACATGTCTCATTTTTTGTACTTACTCACAAAAACATCCCTGGAAACATCCAAGGTCAGGTTGGCTTTGAGCAACCTGCTGGGCTTGTCCCTGTCTATGGCAGGGAGTTGGACTGGGTGACCTTTAAAGGTCCCTTCCAACCCAAACTACTCAATGATTCTATGATTCTGTCTCTCTTTCATAGATGAGAAAGAGCAAAAATTTACCATTTATTCCTCTCTCAGCCTTGAAATGAATCTTCCAAATAGTTTAATGGAATTGTTTGTACTACTTTTTAATGTTTTTGAAGTTTCTTCCTGTTTCATTTTGATTCATCTCAGTTTGGTTATTAGTTTGAGTCGTACCTTTACAGTTTCTCCTGTGTCATTGCCCACCACACCTCTGTCTCTTGTGGCTTTCTGGCCATCAGAAGTACTCAGTGGATTAGTGGTATTGATTGACCATAACACCAGCTGTCATTAGGAAATAAGTGGTAATTTCTGCCTATCCCTGCAAATCCCTCTGAGGACAATCAGATCTGTCAGTAACAGATGGGCTTTAATACCACGTTTTTAAAAGTTATATTGAAATTGAACTTCCATGAAATATGACCAATGAGATGGGTGGACCAATGTTCCCAGTATTTACTGAGTCAGAACACAAAAAGGAAGCACGGAATATAAGTGGATTTTACAAAAAAACCCCAGATATTAATGCAAAGTACTAAAAGCTGAAGTAAAGCAGTTAGAAAAGGTTTGTGGCAGAAGGGGAGCTAGAAGTGTTTTACACAAATCTCACAACATTAAAATACATAGAATAGAGAAGACAGCCTCTGTGAGGCAGCCAACATTTTCAGAAATTTACTGGGAATACCCATTTTCCATGAGCCTTCTCCATCTTGTATTTGCTGCTCAAAGCCAATATCAATGGGCAAATCCACCTGCCAGTCACAGGAAGAGTTTTGCAGTTGATTTACCAGATAATTTAAACAGAGCCAGAGAGGTTGTTGGACCCACTTGAGAAGTCTCACCTTTTTTCTTCTTTTATTCCTCTTAAGATACCTTTCCTTGGGGCTGGAATTAAAATTCATGAAAGAAGAGTTTCTGATAATCTTCGTCCTTTCCATGACCGGATGGAGGAATGTTTCATGCACTTAAAAGTTAAAGTGGAAAAACAATATGGAGCCAGAGAATTGGTATTACTCTCCTTTTAACCTCTACCTCAATTTCTCTTTATTTAATATACATCTTGTTCTAAACAAAATCATGCTTTTTTTTTTTTTTTTTTTTTTGCTTGTGGGTTTTCTTGTGCTCTGAAGGTAGTAGGATCTGAGTTGCATCATCCAAGAGCTGATTCAATTCTCTGACACATCAAATATTCCTCATTCTGGAAGATTTTTACTGTATTTTATTGCAACTTAAAGTTGCAAGTCTTTTCAACCTTATTGAGGAAGTAAAAGCAAGTTCTTATGTTTGTTCTCTTTATTTTTTTTCTTAGTGGTTTAGGGCTTTGATCTGCAATTGATGTCTCCCTGTGCCAGCCACTTCCAGCTGTGCTGTGAAGTAAAACCTGCCGTGTGTATAATACTATAAATACTAGTTGAGAAGAAACTGAAGTATCTGGGAATTGAAGGATAACTTCTGAATACAAACTCCCCAGACAATTCTTGAATAAAATATTCTATCTGAGTTGTGCAGGCTAGCAAGAATGATGGTGCCTGGCTTTTGTGATTAAACACCAGTTACTTTGGAAATTATTTTATATTGTTGCTTTCAGCATTGGTGATTTTACAATAGGACTTATTTATACTGTTATAGGGGGAAAAGTAGCAAGTTTCTAACCTAAATTTTGGATATGTGCTGTGTTATATACCTATATGATGAAAATTCTATATATCTATCTGAGTATGGTTTTTGTTTTGCAATAATTTCCTTGAAATCATGTCATTGCGATGATAATTGCAATAACAGAGGCTGTAATCTACAATCAGCAATCTTGCCTCTTGCTTGAACCCTCCAGCACTCTTAGGGACCAGCACTTAAAAAACCCATCCTATTTAAAATTTTGAGGAGAATGTACTTTGTGAATTGAGTTTGGGAGGTTTGAAGAGTAAGAATTCATCCAGACACAAGATAACTCACAGTAATTAATGGGAGCAGACAACTCCTTTCATGCCAAGTGTTAAACATCTGCACAGTCTTCAAAACCTGGTGTGAAAAGGATGAATTAAAGATCCCAGGGTTGTTTGACAGAACGTGTTTCTCTTTTCCATCCTGTAGCCAGAGTTTGATGACAAGAGGGTCGGACGGCCAAGGTCGATGCTGAAATCCTACCGTCAGTTATCCTTTATCTCCATGTGTTCCATGAATTCAGACTGCAGTACTCCCAAAAAACCTGCTTCCGAAAGGTTGGTTGTAAATACAGTACAAATTCTTTTTCAGTCCTGTTTTTTAATCAGTTTTATGAAAGGAAACAAAAAGATTTTAAAAAAAGAATAAAGACCACCAGCAGCCTTTTCAGACAATACCAACATTATTTTTAACTGTAGCTATCACTTCCTCCAGGCTCAAAACTACAGCATTTCTATTTTAATAGACAAAATGTACTCAAGTGTCATTGAAAAAAAAAAACAAAGTGGCATTTCTTTTTCAGAAAATAAGTGTTTTAAAAATTAAATTACTTTTCAAAAATTTATGAAGATCTGGGGTTTTTTACAAGTTTCTTTTTATACAGCTTTTAACTTAATTAGCATCTTTTTGTTTATAAAATGTGAATAGGAAAGGAACAACCTTTACAAACTTGAAAAGGAGGTGGAACATTTTAGTAAAGTCTGTAGTAATGTAAAATGCTTTGCCTAATGTGCTTTAACTGCAGCACTGGAAAACAAAAAGACTTTTAAGTTTGAGAGAACAATTATGGGTATAGCTTTTCCATCCACAAATTGTTTTGTTCACTTTATAAATTGTCTTTCAAGTGCATAGAACTTCTTCCCAAACAGGATACGTATAAAACTGAACTTGTTGAGCAGTGTTTGATTATTTTTTTAAACATCTGATCTCCCTTTTTGAGTAGTTCACTTTGAAAAAGTCCAGTGGTGTATGACCCTAATGTGGAAGGGTTGCTTCTTAAGACACCCCTTTTTCATGCATGTTTGATGGCCAGCCCAGTGTTGAGCACTCCTCACATACTGAGATTCCTGAGGTTGCTTCTCCTGCCCTTCAGCTTCCCCTTCAGAAGGGTGGGGCAGGCAAACGTCATTTGTGTGCTGCAGTAAATCAGGACGCCTCTGACAGAACCAGAAAAGCCCACTGAAGCAACTGTATCAAGCACCTGGTTTTAATTCTTAGGATGCTGATTTGTTTCTGGGAAGCACAGGCCAGCAGACTCACCACACTACTTGATTTATCAATTTTTATGTTACAAAAGAAGTTCGGTCCCATGTTCCAAAGGCTGATCACATCAGCAGAGAAGGGAGTAAAGCCAGAACCAATTTCATGGGCTTTTTTTTTAATGAGAAGTAGCCCAATTTTTAAACTGTAAAAATTAAAGGAAGAGAGAAAGTGGAGGGGGGGTTAATCCCTGGGTGTGTGCATTCTTGTCCAATATGGTGAAACAAATAGGAGGATGCATTTAAAACATGGCAACAAATAGCAATACTCTCTTCCACTTTGGTTCTCTTACAACCAGAAGAGCATGTCTTGCTTTCAGCACCAGCATCACCACACATCAACTTGCCATGTGAGCTCCACTCTGTTTAATTTAGGAGTTCTTAAGCTGATGCACAAATCTTTAAACAGGGATTTGAGCTCATTTTAAAATTTTACATTCTTCGCTACATTTTAAGACAGTGTCATTCTGCCTGCAGGCATCTTATTTGTATCTCCACTTGCCAGCTGCTGAAGCACATCCTATGCTTTTTGCCAGCAGTTTGCAAGGCTGCCTAGAAAGTAGAAGGAAAGAATGACCTGCATTTATATTTCATGGGGAAATGACATCAGAATACCAGTGGCTTTTAAAATATCACTCAGCAACTTGTACTTTCTTTCTTTTGCTCCTGCAGCTTTGATCTGGAAGCAGTGCTACCAAAGCAAGTAAAAGCAGAATCAGAGGAGACTGCTCCACAAAATAATCCTCATCCTGAAGTCAAGATGAGAAAGTCCAAAAAAAGAACAAAAAGAAGCAGTGTGGTGTTTGCTGATGAGAAGACAGCAGCTGATATTTCTATCTCTGAGATGAAATGTGTATGTTACTGATTTAGAGTAGTATCTTATAATCCATTAAAATCCATTTCCTTAGAAAAAGAAAAATATATCCCAGAGAACTGCAGCTGTCATAAAGGGAAGTATGCAGGATGCAGAGATGATCTGCCCTGCCATGAATGAAACATGCAAGATGCTGTGGAGGAAACAAATCAGTGAGAAAATCAGAACATCTCTCCTGGCTTCTGGTGACAGATAACAGAGCTCTGAGGCTGCAGATGTGGAGCCTGGTTAGCTCAAAAAGGAGCACTGTGTTGGGAGGGTTAAGCTGCTTTCCTGTGGAGAGGCAATTGACTGTGCTGACATTTCATGGCAGCTCCTCGCAGTCAGGGCTATTTCAAAAGTGATGAGCCCTGTACGTTTTGTACCTTGTTATGGAACATACAGCTGTTAGGAAATTGCAAGATTGCAAACAGCATTCCTTAAATGGTGCCAGACTGAAGTTTGGAAGCACTGGCATCTCTCGCTCCATAGATCATCCGAGTGCTTTTATTGCACTGCTGGATCATTACAATGACTTATGTAACTTACACTGGGCCTTTTTATATATATAGTTTAATCCTCAGGAGAATTTTCTTTTGGTATATATCCTCTTGATACACAAGCCTCATCTAAATTAAAGAGTCAGGCAGTAACAGATTGCTGAGTTACATGGAGGGAGCATAAATAATTTGATCAACTGTTTGAAGGAATCATCAAAGGTAAAATGAATTGAGTAGAAAGCCAAGATTGTTTGGGGAAGCACAGAGAAACTCACAGATGATTATGACTGTCTATCACTGCATGTCCTTATGCAAAAGGGAGATAAGCACAGTCCTGCTTTGAGAAGCACTGATATACAAAACCAAGTAACACCTTTGGCTTTTGATTAAATTAGATAACACATACACCAAACTGTGGGGATCTCACTGTGTATTGAGTTAAAGGACTTTCTTCTGCTTCAAAAAAGCAGTGACAAGACTTTGCAGCAGCCAAGCTGGGTATGTTAATGCGATAGGGAAAAATGTTTTCAAAACTTAATTTTACTTTGCAGATCACACCCAGAGTTGTCTGATGGTATTATGCCAAAAATAGAGTAGGAATTCAGGTTTCAGATCACAGATTACTTCTGTAACTTTTTTAGAATATTTTTTTTCAATGTAGAATGAGAAGTTTCTAACTATAAATTATCTGAAAAATTGTTGCATGTTTTTAGATTGTATGTAGTATGATATATGGACCAAAGTCTCAGTTCATCATCTCAGTTCATGCTGTGGTTTTTTATTTAACAGCTGTCAAGGAAATATGAGTTCATGAGTGATACCAACCTCTCAGAACATGTGGTGGCACCTCAGAAGACTTCTGTCCTCAAGCAGATGAGCACTGTCAGTCGTTCTATGCCAACTATCCCAGGTAAGGTGCTTACACTAGGGTGAGAGTTCTGAACTTTACTGGGATGTTAAGAAAAAGCAATGAAGGGTTTGCTCCAAGCAGGGCTGGCAGCTCTCTCCATCCTTGTGAAATCCACTGGGACAAAGATTATAACTGAAGTGTGTACTGTGCATGTGAGGCTGGGCTGCTCCAAATGCTTGGTAACACCATACCTGTGCCAACATGCAAATTCTAAAACTGTTTCTTCTGGAGCTCCAAATGTCACTTCCTTGTACAGTGTGAGCATTC
>NW_008236626.1:2944021-2945789 GCF_000691975.1 Corvus brachyrhynchos
TGTCCAGTGTGAGCATCCCTGCTGCCTAGAAAGAGGCAAGGTTTATTCAGCTTCCCTGCTCTGTAGGGTCTCACGAGCAGAAACAAGGGCTCACAGCCAAGGGCAGTGTGTGAAACAGGGAGAAATGCTCCGTGCTTTGCTTTGGGGGATGAATATCCCCAGAAGTTGCCCCATAACAGGATTTCACCTTCTGCTTTTGAAGCCAGAGAGGAACCCCATAGATTCCCTCACCATTGGAGGCAGGGGAAGCAAGATAACACACTTGCCCCCCAGACAGATGGGTGGTTGTGTTAAAGGGAAGGGAAAAGTGACTAAAGTTGGAGCTCATCTCTAGGCTGGGGCACAGTGAGAAAACAGACACAGTTTCAGTATCTTTTAATCCCTTGTTCCATAGGACATCCCATTTTTTAGCCTGCATTTCACCTGTCCTGCTCACTCTCCCTCTCTTTCCAAATGCCTGTGACAGATGTTTAGCACAACACAACAGACTGTCATGGCCCACTTCTTTGTCATATTATCTATTTTTAATTCTTTGGCCAGATTGGTTCTTTTTTTTCCCTGTTCAGTTTCAATGTACTGAAGTTTATTGTTTCCCCATTATTTAATTTTTTATTCTAAGGTTATAGTTAGATTAAAAATGTCTCAATTTTTCCTAGTCATTGCAGTAGTTCATTATTTTGAGTTCTGTTTTGTCTTACACTCTGGCCATCCTTTTTTGGTTTTGCTTTGTGTAACCAATATTGTTTCCATTCTAAGGATTAACTCTGTCTGTCAGCACTGTGGCACCCGATGAAACAATTGCGTCACACAGGCTGAGCCAGCCAGTGTTTCCTACCACCTCAGATGGTGACAAGAAAACCATCAAAAGAAAGAAAGTGAACCAGTTATTTAAAACAATGGTAGGTTCTGTGTGTTTGTGGGGGGGGAAGGAAGTGCTACATGTTCAAAAATTCTATGCCGTGAAAATTAAATATTTTTGAGATTAATAGGCTCGTAAGTCAGATTCTGCTTTTTTTTCCCTTTATGCTTTTGTCAGACAGAGTGGGGTGCAAGCTCAATGTGGAAGCAAAGCTGGCTGTGGCAGCGCTTCCAGCAGGAGGGTGCAGGGATGGAGGGATGGAAAGGTGAAGGAATGAAGGGATGGAGGGATGGAAGGATGAAGGAATGAAGGGATGGAGGGATGCGGGGATGCAGGGATGCAGGGATGGAGGGATGCAGGGATGGAGGGATGTGGGGATGCAGGGATGCAGGGATGGAGGGATGCGGGGATGCAGGGATGGAGGGATGCAGGGATGTGGGGATGCGGGGATGGAGGGATGCGGGGATGCAGGGATGGAGGGATGCAGGGATGGAGGGATGAAGGGGATGGAGGGATGGAGGGATGCAGGGATGCAGGGATGGAGGGATGAAGGGGATGGAGGGATGCAGGGATGCAGGGATGGAGGGATGAAGGGGATGGAGGGATGCAGGGATGCAGGGATGCAGGGATGGAGGGATGAAGGGGATGGAGGGATGCAGGGATGCAGGGATGAGGGGATGCAGGTATGTGGGGATGCGGGGATGCAGGGATGTAGGGATGCAGGGATGTGGGGATGCAGGGATGCGGGGATGCAGGGATACAGGGATGCAGGGATGAGGGGATGCAGGGATGCGGGGATGCAGGGATGCAGGGATGCAGGGATGCAGGGATGCGGGGATGTGGGGATGCAGGGATACAGGGATGCGGGGATGTGGGGATGCGGGGATACAGGGATGCAGGGATGGGGGA
>NW_008236626.1:2946177-2978403 GCF_000691975.1 Corvus brachyrhynchos
ATGCAGGGATGCAGGGATGCGGGGATGCAGGGATACAGGGATGCGGGGATGCAGGGATGCGGGGATGCAGGGATGCAGGGATGCGGGGATGCAGGGATACAGGGATGCAGGGATACAGGGAGGTACCTGGGTGTGCAGTTCCGCTCCCGCACCGCGAGAGGGCGCGGGTGGCCCGCCGAGTGCCGGCGCCGGCAGGGAGGGAAGGAGGGAAGCGGCAATTCCCGGTGGGATCGGATGGGGCAGGGGACGGGGCCGGGACGGGGCCGTTCGGAGCGGGCTGGTCACGGCACAGGGAGAAGATGCTCAGTGGAGATGCTTAATGGAAAGTAGAAATCGGCTCCCGCTGGAGTCGTCACTCTTGCTTAAAGCCGGCTGCCTTCCTTTAAAGTGAGGAAAGTTCACTGACGTCTGAAATTGTCATAAAACTAAAACTATTTCATTTAACTCAGTATTTGTCAGCAAAAAAAGTGTGTCTAGAGCAGCTATTGGGACGTAGAATGTGAAAGTTTTCCTACTTTGAAGGTAGTGGGAGGGTGACAATGCAGATGAGGGTAGCTACCAACATGCATTACTGCATACGTATTCTGGGTCACTTGTAGTATTTTACACATCAACTTTTCTGATCTTTCAATGCAAAGGGTTTGATGTTTTGGTTTCTTTTTTCTAGGTAATAGATTTCACTTATATTCATTACTTTCTGCAGTGTTGTTTGGTTTTTGGGTTTTTTTTAAATAATGCCTTCAGGGACCATAGAGTAACATTTAGGAAAACCTTCAGTTTAAATGTGTTCATAACCTATTTTTCTGGTAGAAACAAGAATAACCTATCAATTTGAAGTCTATAGTATTTCACTTACATTCAATTTATCACACACTTGCTCTTTTTAGACCCAGGAGTTGCAGCTTTTCAGCACTATCTCATCCACTCATATTTAAAATTAAATAGCATATAAAGTACAGAGGATAGAATGTTCATTCTTACATGGTGGAAAAATGATTAACTAAAGCTAAAAACCCAGTTATGAAGTGCTTCACTGCATGTTTGGAATCATGTGGACAGGTTTAAATACAGGTTTAAGGTTTTGCAGAATAGAGAAATTAATTCAAAACATGCAGGATTTGGTCAATGTCTTTTTTTCTCTAGCTACAGCTTAAGCCACAAGTAATGAATATACATATCACTGAATCCAACACAGAATCACTTTTAACCTACAAAAATCTGTTTTGGTGTTTTTTCAGCGCATTTCCAGAGTTCTGGAAGATGGAAAGCAGTCTGTGGAGCAGCATTTCAAACCTTCATCAACAGATCTGTGATCAATTTTTACGAGACCACTTCTCAACAGAAAATAATTACATCTACCTACAAATATTCCATTTTAGAGCACCATCCACTCTAAAGAAAGGCACTGATGGAGAATATGAACACCATGGGCTCTGATAAGTTACTTGTCATACAGATACAGGAATAACATTTGAGGAAAATACTGCAGGATGTGTCCACTGGGATCTGAACAGAAGCCTCTGGTTGTACAGGCCAAAGGGAACTGTGTGTTCCCTGGGAACAAAGCTTGTTCCTGGGAAGGGAGGTGTACTGAAAGGGCGTCTGCAATGCTCACTGTGTAATGCAAGTCGGGCTCTGTTCTTTCCAGAGAGCAGAGGAGTTATAGTTTTCTGGAGTTTGTACAGACCACTCCAGATATCCTTAAACCCTCACTGGCAGTGTAGCCAAGGCAAGAGGTGGCTCAGCACAAAATAGCCACTGACAATTTACTGTGAGGCTGCAGCTGGATTTACAGCCCTCAGATCCCTGTGCTGCTCCCAGCACACTGCTCTGTATCCTCAATCTTTCCCCAGTGATGTCCGTGGCTGTGACACCATATGCCTGAGTTATTTGCAGAACAGCAGCTGTTATGTGGAAAACATGCAAAAGTTTATTTACACATGTACAAATTGACCTTACAGCCAGCAGCACAATGAACAAAAGCTACATTTTCTGCTGTTCAATAAAATGTTACAAATCTGGTTTATTTGCCCTGACCCTTTCTCCCTGACATCTCCAGGTATCATCATATAAAAGGTAATAGGTTTTTACTGACAGCAAATGGAATTCTATGAGCCCAAGTTTTCTGCTTTTAGATTGATTTTCTGTGTCTTCCCACCTCATGAGGTAGAGTTGGGAGGTGATGTCTCACTGGTGTGAAGCACCACAGCACTGCAGGTCAGCACCTCAGGGTTTTTATAACCTGTCAGTTCTTTCTCTTTCTAAGTTTCTTATCCAGATAGAAGGGGAATCTAAAAGAGAATAAATGATTTCCTTCACTCATCCCTTTCTGTTTCAGACACCTACATAGGTTTATACTAAGTAAATAAAATATGTTCATGTACAGTGTTGTGGATGGGGGAACTGCCTTGTTGCCATTTCTATGGATTCGGGAAAGACAAAGAGGTTAAAGTTATTCCTTGCTGTGGAGTTGGGTCTATGGAAAGACATCTGTACTTTGTTTAAGCTTAAGTTTTTCCATCAACACTTTAACATACAGTGCGAATAAATTAGTTTTATGAATTTAGACCCTGCAAGTTGTCAGAGTGAAGCTGTTTTCTACAGGAACACTTAGTGATTGTTTTCTGTGAGAGGCTTGGAATATTTGCCATTGGAACAAATGCTACACCTTCACCAGAATAACCACAGACAGCAAAACAAAATGGGCCCAGTTTTAACACTACAGTTTGGCATGAATTCTGACAGACTTCTTGTTTCATTTTGTTTCATTTGCTTTCCACAGCAACTTGATAATGCTTCTGAAGAGGCACAGAGGAGGAAAAAGGCTTTCCTAGGAAAAAGGTTTCTGTTTAATAGAGAAGGTTATCTGTGAGTGAGAGAAAGTGAAAGGTAGAAGGGTGCACATTTAACATCTTGCTAACCTGGGGGAAGAGGAGGGAGGGTATCAAAACTGTCCTTCAATATTATCTGCAGATACTTTAAATACAGCACAAAATGAACAAGTATTTTAGAAGAAAAGGTGTGGTTCTATTGGAAATGAGATGATGAAAAGAACGATTTATTCTTTGTGAAAATACCAGTTAAAGGTTACCTTTTGTTTATTGTGTCTTGCAGATACTTTTTCAGGTGAGTGGGATAATAGAGTTTTACCTCTAGCTGTTATTATAAATTGTTATTGAAATACTGTGACTCAAAATGAAGAAGTAGGAAGAATGTAAGTGAAAGAAGAACCAGAAACAAATACTAGGAAGGCAGGAGCACAATGTCCAAAGGAAGTTTGGTGTTGGGTGTTAAGCCAGTGGCTCAAGATTCGTGCTTGCGTTTTGCTCAGGTTTTAGTACAGTTTTTGGTGAAGGGTTTACATTCTCATTTAGTTTACTAAATATCAGCAATAATTCTTCTTATTTGTCCCACACCACAGATTGTCCTCCTCTTGCCAGCCCAAGTTTCAAGCCTGAAATCCTGTCAATCAACTCCGAGCAGAAAAGTAAAATTAACCAAGAAAAAATAGCTGCCAAAACTATGGAATTCATAGAACTGGAGTTTTAAGGATGTTTGGACAACAAGCTCCAGCCTTTCACAAGTTTCCAAAAACTGTGGATACTGACATTTTGTCCAAACAAATGACATAGCAGCATGAAGGACAATTGATGCCCTGGGATAATAAAGTGCCGGTATGGCAACATCTGTTTAAAAATGTAAATCAGCACTGATTGCTGCCATTTCTGTCACAAGCTCAGCAGGGCTTTAGTTCATGTATGCAGAGGGGAGGGACAGAACCTGTATTTGACATTCTTTGAGGGGAAGCACAGAGGGCAGAAATTTCCTCCAGGACAGGGTCAGGCTTTGGCTGCTGTCGAGGGAATTAGTGCAGCAGGAGAGGCTTCATCTCTCACCGTGCAGGTCAGGAACACAACCACATTCTCATGTGCTTTTCTGTACCAGTTATTTCCCTTCTCTTCAACATTTCCAACAGTCTGGCTGGTGACAGCCTGCTTTGCTCTCACGTGGCACTGAGATAATGATGGGGTTGTGTGAGTCTGTAACTAATGAGCTGTTTGCAGACAGGAAAGCTGCACGTGCCACTGAGATTTGATGAGCTGACCTGCACGGAGCTGTTACACTGCAATGACCTAAGATGCATTTAAGCTGCACATTGGAGTTCAGTTTAGGCAGAAATCTCAATTTTAGACAGACACAGGTACCTGGGTGTCTCTATGGAGTGTAACACCATGTTAGAGGTGCTGGTCCAGCCCCAGGAGCTGCTGTGTCAGTGCAGCACAAGGTCTGGTCACACACAGCAAATGTTGGCATTTACTCACATCAGGGTACTCAGGAGTATCTTCATCTAACTTGGGTCTCCAGCCTGCCCTTGTTTGTGCCATGTAGTCATGCTAAGTTCTTATTATGGAATTATGACCTAAATATTCATTCTGGAGGGAAATTAATGCTCTTAAAATCTCGATAAAAATTAGCTGGTGTGAGCTATAGGAAAATGGTCAGAGTCTAAGTCAATAAGGATCAAGTTTCTGAGGAGGAAGGAGAGTTTTATTAAAGATTTTACAGACCTTAGGAACACATTGTTCTGGAACTCGAATGTGTGATAGACCTGTGTACCTGCTTGACATTGAACTTTTATCCTATCACATGCACTCTGTAACCTGCTTTATTAGACAGTAGAAATTGTGAGTGAGTAGAACCATAGAATGGTTTGGGTTGGAAAAGACCCTAAAGATCAGCCATTCCCAGCCCCCGGTGGGGGTGTTGGTGCCACTGGTTATTCTGTGAGAAGTCCATCGACACATTAGACATCATGGTATCTCTGTTTTCATTTGTTCCACCCTGATCACAGGATGAGGGCACTTTTAGAATGAAGAGATGTTAAATATGTTTTTAGAATAGCATGGTAGGAATGAGAAAGTGATTTTGGTTTTTATTAAATCCGGTTTCCATTTAAGTCAGCTAAGGTCCAGGAGTTGTGCTTAAAGGCACCCAACCACATAATTCTCTATGCCACTTCCTCTGCTGTTTTCAAGGATTTTAGCTTAACAATCATAAAAATAGCAAAAGATCTTTTCTTTTGGTTTTTAGTTTCAGCTTCAGTACAGAACTATTCAAATGCTGGAACATTTATCCCAGAGACTGATTCCATATATGCCAACGTCAATGGGAATCATCCAGAATTAGGGCATTCTGTTTAAAACAGAAGCACAGGTCAGTTCTCCAGAGTGGGGGAAGATAAAAGGAATAACTTAAACAAACACAGCTTCTTTCTCATTTAGAAATCAAGAGAAATCAGAGAATTTAAAGACAACTTGTGTTTTGCACCACTCTTTTTTTTTTTTTAAACCATTTCTGAGGAGGGAGGAAAACTAAACAGTTTAAGGATTCTTTCCCTCATTATTTTTTGGATGAAGATATGTCCATCTTTTTAGATACGTCTCTGCTTTTTAGGAATATGGAAGCCTCCTTGAAAAAAACTTTCAGCCATCTCCTATCCTGGGTGCCTTGAAGTAGTCACTCCATAGAACTTACATTTCCCTGCCAGAACTCTGTTCCAACTTGCTCTTAGGCATTCAAGGTCCTTCTGAGGGGCAACATTGAGCAACACTCCTGGGGCTGCCCTCAGCTGTAAGGAGTTCATCATCAGCAGTGTTTACTGCTCTGGGGTGAGGAGAGGACCTGTTCTTTATTGACTCAGAGTGTAACTTGCTGTGCTGATTTGCTCTCATGATGCAGCGTGTGCTAAAGATTAACACTGTAAATGAAGAATTGCTCTGCAAACAAACCTCGGGTAGGCCAGAGATTTCATAAACTTTTAAATGTTAGATAAATTTAATCAAGGTTTTAAAGTGAGGACAGTTTGATCTGATTGGGTTTTGCATAGATTTATCCTTTTTCAATGTAGTTTTTTGTCTTCCAGGATAGCTGACAGCTTCTGTGTGCCATGAGGGATCTTCCCTATGGCTGACCCTAGGATGAGACAGCCTCTGTGAGTGTCTGAGCTGGAACAAATACAGTGTCTGCAATAATGATTTTTTCATGTGTATGAATGCATTCTGCAGCTCCAGATGCCCCATTATGTGTGTGGGTATTCAACCTGCATTTAGTGCCAGGTTGATGTGACAGGCATGACTGATCTCTCTTTCACAGTTAACCCTTGATAGGCCTTGCCATTGCTTGGATTAGTTCAGTTTGTGGTAGGTGGCTGTTGATGGTCTCACCATGGGTTTAAATGGTGACTGATTCCAAAGGCACAGGACAGGTGATGGGGATCAGAGAAGAGTCATTTAAGGTATCTGTGCCCTGGCAGGCCAGCAGCCAAAAAAGACTTATGTAGGTGAGGAAGTAGGAGTCTTGTACTGTTGTAACTAGAAAATGTCTAAACAACTCGCCATGTTTAACAGACGTTTTGATGGAAGACTTTCTGCAGAGTGTTTATTTATATGTGTTTAGATATAAGAAAACAGCCCTGGAGAGAGCAGCTGTAGATGCAGACCTTTTAACCTTGTATTTTGTATGATATTTTATTGTACACTAAAGTGTGTTATGATTGGATACCTGGATTCAACAAATAATGAAGAATGCAAAGCCTTACTTCAGTTGCTTTGACACACTCAGTAGCACTAGTGCACAGTCCCTGAATTTGTTGAGTCTTTCTTCACAGCTGCAGTTGGACTTCTTTCTCAAGATAGGAAAACAGGAATATTGGAGATCAGGACGGGGAAACAAAAAAAGGGGGAAAAAAAAGGATACTAATCTAAAACAAAGACGCCTCTAAATCTACCAGAATTTCCACACAAAGCTGCAAAGCAAACGAAAGATTCTAATACGAAAAAGTTTAAAATGTTTACATATAGAATGGGTTATTTTTACAGATCCCGCTACTCCAAGCCCAGATCCAGGGGATCCTGGACAGCAGCACCAGGACAGGAGGATCCCATCGGGCCGGGAGTCGCGGCCGCTCCCCAGGGCAGGTCCGCCCCGACGCTGTGCATTCCCAGCAAGCAGCGCCAGGGGGCGACAGGAAGTCGCGACACTCAGCCCACAGCGCGGAGCGGCAGCGGGTCTCCCTGCCCGGATCCCGGGAACCCCAGCACGGCGCCTGGAGGTGCCAGGACCAACAGCACCCTAAATCACCCCGTTCGCAGGTCAACTTATCTTAGTTTACCGCACTCAAGCCCTGGCTGCAATAAAACAACCTTAAGTTTATCTGTGGCCGGGTGTGTCCACAGAGAAGTTCCCTGCACTTGCACCAATTCACTTTCCAGCTTTAGCGTCTAATTAATTTTCCCCAAGTGTTTGTGTCGTGCAAGTACTAAAGGGCATAGAACACTGAAGAAAACTTTTTTCCGTAAAAAAAAGGAAGCTACGTTTTCTGAAAAAACCTGTGGTTCTAAAATACCTTTTATTGAAAAGATCTCCATTTGAATTGTGGAGAGGGAGGAGCTGATTTATCCATACCAGCAAATACCTTGATGCTGAAATATGACTAAAACAAAAGCATTAGCATGTTACTACTTTTTCTTCCTGTAAATCATTGAAATGCATTGAAATGAATAAATTCATTTCATTGAAATGCACAAGAATTTAAACTTTGAAGGGTTTTTGGAAGTGTGTACAGATTAATTTCTTTGGTACCTGTGTTGATGTTCATACAAGACCTCATTTGATTTTAGAGCCACTGATTTCTCATATAAACACACATTTCATGGTGAGAGTAGAAGAACAAGCAGATAATCTGAAGAGGGAACCCTGTCAGCTGCTCGGGAGCTGCAGCAGCAGTGAGGCTGTCAAAGTATGATTGATTGAAGTGTCTGTATCTGTATTAATTTCCTATAACTGAGAGGGACTCCTTGGACTCTACCATGAGAAGGATTTGTCACAGACTGATTCTGCCCCTCTGTGGCAGATGTGACCATGTCTGTGTCCCTCAGCGCAGCAGATCCCATGGCAACCATAGCCAGCCAAAGGGAAGCTATAGATTCCTTGCCTGCCTATGGCCTGTCACAACTGATACACGAGTCAGGGGACACCTAATCCCCTCTACGACATTTATTATATGTTAGGAGATGCTGGAAGGCCTTTGTGGAAGTAGGAGTTATGACTACTTTTATTATCATGATTCACATGGTCAGGGAGAGGGCTAGGAGCCCTTACAAGGTTTCACAGCCTTCTAAAAACACTGTTATAAAGTTGCTCCAAAAATCCACAGTGATTTGGTTCTGGAAGACTTAAAAAGTCTAAGGGCATTCTAGAATTGCAGCACATATGGCATGGATCCAAATGATATTGCCTTTTCCATCAATTTTATGTTCAACCTGCCTTTCTAGAAATAAAGCTCAGTTCCCTTGTTTTGCAATGCTGTATTTTACATTTCTTACACTTTTGTAATGCCTTTGAGATGACATTGCTTTGCCTGCTACACCTTGTTCCTTCTCATGGTGTGGTTTATTTTGTGGATGTGCTGGGCAGATGATTAGTGGAATAAGATATGAAGACTTCAAAAAGTAATCTACTGGACAACTAAGAACATAGAGAATTTTTCACTGTGTGAAAATGTCTTATTGATGGATACTGAGCTGTTTCTGAATTCAGGGTAGGAATTGTTAGAAACAAGGTGGGTTGCTTGGTGTATTGACTCATATATGGACTCTTTTCTTTTAAAAACAATTTTTCCCTATTCTTTGTGACCATGGGAATAGTTCGTATGATCTTGTGCTGGTGTGTACACACCTCTCCCAAGTCACAGCATTTCAGAAACACTGGATGTGTAGGTTACCTTGGAGTAGAAGTGGAAATGCTGAGGAATCTGAGTTTAAATGAAATTAATCTGAACCTTTCTTAACCCAAGATTTCAGATATTTTCTTTTCTTTTATAGAAGGGTATTCAGTGTGAAGAAACATTACTGTTGGGGGGAGTAGAAGGGTACATGGGAGCTGACCTAAAAAACCTATGGAAAACAATGGTTCTGCCAGGGCTTGGCCTCAACCTTGCAGATTTTGGAGCTCCACTTAAGAAGAAATTGAGAGGAACAAATATTTGTATAATGCAAGAGCTGTCAACAGTCTTTGGTTTGACAATAGTCTGTGGTTGACCAGGCTTCCAGTTGGTCGAGACGTGCACTCAGGGCTGTGCAGTACTGTACTGCACTGCAGTAAAAAGGAATGCTAAAAACAAGATGCATCCTGCCTAGTCACACCTGCTGACCCAATGCATTTTGAAATAATGATCATTAAACTGTCCCCAGCAGCAGCCTCCAATTTATTTGCAGAGTTTTTCAGCCCTAAGCAAGATATGTTAGTGTAGCTTGGTCAGCATGCCGCCTTTTTCCAGCCTCTTTATATGGAAGCCTCACCAGTTTTCCTTCTCTTTTCTCCACTTCTGGGATTGCTACCTTCTTTCAGCCCTGCCAAAAGGAAGACTCTCAATGGTGAGGACCCCAGGGCAACACTCCTGGCTAGACTCGTGTACCTCCAGTTCTGACTCAGCCACCACAGCTTGAACAGAGTTGATTCTCTCCTTGCTGCCTCCTTGCCTGCAAAGGAGCACCTGCAGCAGAAGAGCTGCTCAGGAGCATGTGCTGCAGTGACCCTGCAGCAGCAAGGTGTGTCCAGAGTACTGACAAAGTACCTTTTTCCTGGCACTGTTTGTACTCTGATCTGAGTAAATCAGGCCCAGCCAGCTGAAGGGAAGTGTTGCTGATGGGATCGTGTCCCTGCTGGAAGCTGTGCCAGCGCAGACGTGCCAGGGCGGGATCAGACCTTTGCACCCCCTTTCACAGCTCCGTGGCAGAAGCCCAGAGGTGTCTCTGCACCTCCCAGCTGTAAAAGCAGCACTTGCCATCCTCAGCCCAGTCCCTGCTTTCCTGGGTTCTGTGGGACACTTTGCTCAGGTGTTGCAACGGGGGAGGGCTGTGCATCCCCAGGCTCGGGCTCACCCTGCTCTGATGCACTGCACAGAACTTCATCAGGAGTCATTTGCAGAGGAGATTTTACAGCCTTCAGCAGTCTCTGGATGCAGAAGTAATGCATTTTCCCTTTGTAAAGCCTGGGCTATTTTCAAAGCCTGCATTCACTCAGCACCACTTGAGTGTATTTTTATTGTAACTGTGCATGCAGAGCACCTCAGGGAATAAGTATTTGGATGTCACTCATCAAAGCCCATGATGTAGTTAGCTGAATTTTTACTTCTTGGAATAAATTTACAAGCTTTTCTTGCTTTCAAGGGGTTTTTTGGCAAAAATCTAATTTGTTGAGCAGGTTAAAAATGTATTATGTTTAATTTTCTCACTATATTCTGGGGCTTAAGTTAATATAAATGTGGTTTTACTCATGTGAGTGTTTCTTTAATGTTTTGTTCCATTGACTCTCCTGTAAATAAATGGGGGGTTGTTAGCAATATTTGTACCAATATTTTCAGGAATACACATATAATTTTAAAATATATCTATATGTTAGTAACTTAACTAGGAAGCTGAAGGGAAGGTTGCTCAAACAGCATTTTGCATGTTTGAAACTCAGATTCTTATGATGAAAAATGTTATTTCAGATTAGTTCCTTGAGGAAGGAAGCACTCACATTATTAGCTCCTGAAAAAAATTTTTTTCTTTCTTCTTTTTGTCCAAGTCACCTTTTGCATAGCAGTTGTCACTTAGAAAATAAGCCAGTCCTACTATGTTCCACTTAACTGTTGTCTGTTTAATGTGTGTCTCTGCACAGGTTATTTAGCATTTACATACTCTGAGCTCTCAGCCATTCAAATTAAAGTAGCAGCTTGTTTGTTGTGGTACAAATGATTTTCTGTGCAGTGAAAGCATGTATTTTTAAAGTAACAGCTGTAGAGCTGCATTTCTGAGCTGGCAAATTGGCTTGCTTTGTCATTCTGTACTCAATATTTCAGAAGTACTTCCAGTGGAATTTTTTTTCGTACCTTTCAAAGCAACAATACAGACATGACATTGGTGAATCACTAAGTCTCAGGGAGTGGGGAGTCTTGGTGGTTGTGCTGCAGCACAAAAGACTAAGATGAAGTGTGACAAAGCAAAAGGCCTTTGGTACAGCCAGGAATTAAAATCCACGGGTCAAATCTGGTGTTTCTGCAGAAATTATAGGACAAGGGCTATCTGGAAGGCCCTGTCATACCAGGACCTTCTTTAATTGCATGGGTATTAAGGCTGAGGCAAGTTCTAAATGATGTATGTGCCTTAATCCAAAAAAAAAAAAAAAAAGCAAATATCGCTGTGAAGGGAACTGCAGCTCTGCTCTAACTCCAGTGCAGGCGTTCATGCAGGGAAGAGCTGCCACCCCCAGACAGGGGTGGTGACATTGCAGCTCTTCTCTTTCCTCCTTCAAGTGCACAGGGTGCCTTGCAAGGCCTTAAGGATTTTTCCAAGTCATAAAAGGGATAGAGGTTTTTCCTTATTACTTTAAGGAATCAACTCCTGTCTGTATAGATACAGATGAAGTTATTGGCTTGGCTAAAAAGAGCTGTGCCGAACACTGTTGCTGCTTTCCTATTTGGAAATTGTGCTGAGAGGTTTTATGAGCTCTGCACCAGTCCTGCAGGAAAGAGGAAGCAGTACTCAATGATTTCCCATCTCAGTTCACCAATTTAAGCTCTAAAGAAAGGTTTGATTATTAAGCTTGAAACTTTTTCTTCACAAGATTAATCCTTCGTTTAGAGAGTTAATTCCATTTATATCAGTAAGATTACTCACGTGAGTAACCAGCTTCAGAATTTGCCTGTAGTACTGTGATTGCCTAGGGGGAAGTACAAGCAAGTCTGCAATTAAAGTTACAAAAGGAAAAGGTCTGACCTTTTGTTTTCTTTTTTCTTTTATTTTTTTTAAGTATATATTTCTACTGTTTCATTGACTAGTGACAATAGCTTTTATATGCTGAGGTGTTTACTAACAGCAACACAAAATGGATTTTCTTTAATAAGAAAAAAATACTAAATGCTTAAGCTTCACTGTGAAAGGTAGAAAGAGGAGGATCTCTGAGTTTTAACTTCAAGATGCCTTAGGCTTTCTTCATGTGCATCACATTAGTGGAAAATTCCTTCATTCACTTAAGAAGATAAACAGTTGTAACTTTCACGTTTGGTTGATGTGACATCAATGACTGACTGGGACTGCCAGCATTCCAAAAAGGATATCGTCCTCATCTGCAGCCACTCAGGGCTGTGGGGTGGAGCCTGCAGCACAGGCTGAAACATTTACAGGTGCATAAGTACCTAGGGAAGGGCACAGGTGATGCACCTGTCCTGGGAAAGGAGCACTAGCACAAGTGTGTCACAGCTCACCAGCTGCCTGTGTTAGAGCATGAGCTTCTTTGACGCACAAACGCACTCCCCTCCACGCTGCAGCCCACAATTCCCAAACATCGGCCAAGAACCTCCGGAGATGAACATCTACTACGAGAACTTTTTCCATCCACAGAACATCCCGAGTCCCCAGCGACCAAGCACCTTTGAGACGACGGATTACAACACCACTCCCAATCCTTACCTCTGGCTAAATGGACCTTCCATTACCCCACCACCATATCTCCCAGGATCCAATGCCAGCCCCTTCATTCCTCAGTCATACGGGATGCAGAGGCAGCTCTTGCCTAACATGCACGGCTTGGGAGGAACTGACCTTGGCTGGCTTCCCCTCCCGTCCCAAGAGGAGCTCATGAAGTTGGTAAGACCACCTTACTCCTACTCTGCCCTCATTGCCATGGCCATCCACGGGGCACCTGACAAGAGGCTGACGCTGAGCCAGATCTACCAGTACGTGGCTGACAACTTCCCGTTCTACAACAAAAGCAAGGCTGGCTGGCAGAATTCCATACGGCATAACTTGTCTCTCAACGACTGCTTCAAGAAGGTGCCTCGAGATGAAGATGATCCAGGTATAGCCCTCTCCCCCTTTTCCCCCACCTCTAACTAAACTTGATTAATTTTCAAATACCCCGTGCACTGTAAAGAGACATAGTAGCCCAGATACATGGACACAGTAGCACTTTGTTTTCAAAAGGCTGAACTAGAAAGCAGCTGTGCATAGCTGAGGTGTGAAACAGTGTTGCTGTGAGATCTCTGGAGGGAAGGGAATTTTGTCCTGCTTTGGGGCTTCCTGAGAACAGATCAATGAGCTGAGCATGAGGCTCAGCATGCACAGGAACATTTAACTGGGCAAGGCACACTCAAGACTCATTTGGTGTAATGCATGTCTTATGTCAAACTTAACTGGGAATTAAAGGGATCTGTCAAAGAAATCCAATGGCTTTGGGGAGTCAGTATTAATTCTCAATAGGAGAGAGCAGGCTGCTTTTGTTTGTTTCAGTTAGTGTTTTGCTTGGAATCACACCTCTGCCATTACCAACCCCTTGGCTGGTAGGCTTTATTCATTGTTTCCTATCAATAGCTGTTAAGAGCCTTTGCGAACATTAAAAACTCGTTGAAATTATTCTGCAACAGAGGGCCAAAAATTTAGTTCTGTCTTGTTAGAAACCTGTGCTAGCCCACTGAATCTGGAGGAGCAGCCCAGTGTGGGATTTGATTACTCTCTGCCATAAATTCAGAAGACTAGCTATATACTGAAAACCTCTTACCCTCACCAAGAAAACAAAACAAAAAGCCCTCCAGTGACTCCACTTGTAGTTTTGCCTGTGTGAAGCGTCAGGGCTATCTTTCCCTCACCAAGAAAACAAAACAAAAAGCCCTCCAGTGACTCCACTTGTAGTTTTGCCTGTGTGAAGCGTCAGGGCTAAATGGTGGAACCCAGAACTTTAAACTTTTTTCTGAAATCAACAGACTTCTACTTTTGAGTGACTAAAAATACATGTGTATTGCTCATGCAATTGTTCTGTTTCTGTGAAATGAGAGAAACACTGCAAAGCTCTAAATGACTGGGGGTTTTTTTTGTTTGTGTGCATACTTTTAAACTAAAAGTGTGGGTTTGTTTCCCTTGACAGGAAAAGGGAATTACTGGACTCTGGACCCGAACTGTGAAAAGATGTTTGACAATGGAAACTTTCGCAGGAAGAGGAAGAGAAAGTCTGACATTGAGGCCAGTGCTGCTACTTTTGCATCTGAGAAATCCGAGGACAGTACCCTGACTGGCAGCCCCAAAGCTGCAGAGCATCAGGACATCTTGGAAAACTCATCACCTGGGACTGACAATTCACCTGAGAAAGAATCTCCTCCTCCCTCTTCCAGCAGCCCATGCCTCAGTAACTTCCTCTCCAGCATGACCGCCTATGTCCACGGCTCCAACTCGGGGAGTCGCTCCGGGCCCGTGGGACTCAGCTCTGAACCCATTGACAAAATGGGGCAGAACATGGTAGGCTTCAATTCCTACTCCCCACTGTCCAGTATCCCCAGCCATGGTGTGGGGGAGTGGCCCAATTCCATGCCTTCCGGTCACCTGGGCCACAGCAACTCGGTGCTCAACCAGTTTAACACTCATTTTTACAGCAGCCTCAGCACAAACAACACACTGTACTCCAGAGAAGGGACAGAGGTTTAAATGAAAGATTCTAAGACACCAAAGTATAGTTATTTATGGGAGGAAATGATCCATGGGCAGGTGGTTAGCATTAGCCTCTTGTCTCTAGGGCCACACTGCATCCTCCTTCTGACAGCCACAAACTTGTTACCCATTATACTGAAATCACAAACACTCCACATTTGGCAGCTCCACATGAAAAATCAGGGGTCATAAGAGCAAGAATAGTAAAAAGTTCTCCTCAGACACTGCTTTAACTGCTGCCAACCAGCGTCCTCTACAGAAGTCCTTGAGAAGTTATGGTTTACCTTAGGCAGGAAGCTCTTTCTGGCATGGCACTAACATAGCTGTGCTTTTTAAAGTGATAACAGAAATGTGGTTGTAGCTTTAAATATCCTGTCTTCAGGAATAGGCTGCCTGTACTAAATGTGCAAGTTCTTATTTGGTCAAAGCTCTTCTGAACACTGCAGGATCCCTAATGCAAACCACTGTATAGTGAGTAACAACAAACATTTGAATGGTGAGTGCTGTCTTTGGCTTTCTCTCACGCCAGTGCAGACCTTGTCTAAAGCCTGACCCCCTTCCAGTCCCAGGGGGAATGTGGCTGTGCAGCAAACTGACATCATCATGGACACAACAGGAATTTTGAAGCTGAAGGGAAGCATAACAAAATACACTGGAACTGTCTTCTGCTGTTGGATCTTTGTGTTTTCAATTCTAATTACAGGGTCAGCTTCATTCCTAAATGTAGATTTACATTTACACATGTAAATCTAGTCACATAAGGGAAAAGGGATCTGTCCTGAATATATAAACATATATATTTAAGACATGTTTTTTCTGAGAAGAAAACATTTGTTATATCTTAACATTCTACATTAATCATTTCTACTGAGTAAAGGGTTTGAATGCTGGGGTGGGAGGTGAGGGAAGAAGAAAAGGGAGGTAAGTTTAACTGTCTCTGAATTTCAGTTTCAAAGGCTGGATCTTTCAGAATATCCACTGCAGATATTGCAAAAAGTCTCTGTACTGTATTTTTTTTCATTTTGGAGAAGTCCGTGCTGTTCGTCCTTGCATAAATATTAGAAATAATTCATATTTTTCCTACACTCTAATGTAGTGACAAACATTTCAAAATATATATGAAGTTTCTTTAAACCAAGACTTGACTCGAGTTCCACATTTATGTAGAGTCATATCTCAAAATGGATAATCTGCAGCATACATAGGCAGCAAGAGTAACTGTTCACATCTGGCCACTGACCAGACTTTCGGAATGAGAGAAAACATCAGTGCATTGTAATAGATACCAGTTTGTCTTGATTTTTTTTTTAAACTCTACATGTTTTGTTACAGGCCACCCCAGAAGCATTTTTAATAAAGCCTTTGTATAGAAGAGTGTGTACCTGTGTTTGTTTGTACTGTACTACTTATGCCTTTAAAAGTCTCCTTACCAGTTTGACTTGAGCAGTTCGTATGAGGAAGAGCAGGGTAATGGTAGCAGAAGGTCAGAACTGAGATGACATGTCCAGGCCACCAGCATTTGCATGCCTGGCAAATACAATTGACTGCTATTATGCAAAATACTATCACTAAATAAAAATCACCCTTGGAGTTTCCCTGCTGGAGCAAAGTGTGCCAACCATTTAAAATTTCAGAAAGCAGACTGTTTTCACATGTCAATTAGCTCATATGACTGCAATTTTCCTGCATTCTTATTTATTATTTGCTTTTATGTTTCAAGTTTTTCACTGTCAAGGTTGCTCTGACATTTCCTAGTTTTAGATCCACTATAATAAATTGCCTCTTGGCAGTTGCAGCCTACCTACACTATTAACACCTTTGTTCAATAAAAAAGAAAATGCCCTTCTGGTGGTGTCCTTGTGCCATCACTGTAAGTTTCTCTGAAGTCAGGCATGTGCTGAAGCCTGAGCTGTAACTCCTGCCCTCAGAATTTTTCACCCCTTGCAGACTCTCAGCCTGCTGGGTGGGCTGCAATATGCCCTGCAACTCAGCAGTGGCAGCATTTGTCATAGAGAACTGCTCATGTTAAAGCTGAGAAACGTGTTCAGTCACTGTACTTACGCTTTGGATTCAGCAGACATGCCACAAATTGCCCAGAAATACAGTTCCTGTAGAATACATAGTCTACAAACTCAGAGGAACTGTTTTCTTTAGTGCTGAAATGGAAAATGTTCCATTACGAACTTAGAGACTATAAGTGCAGGGAGAAAAAGGTGGAAAATAAAGTAAGAAGAAAGACATTTCTAAGTGACAGCAAAGAGTAAAAAGCAATTCCTTGTCACTCTGCATTTTGTTTGCCTCTCTTAGTGCCCAATCCCAAATAATAACAGCAACTCCATATAGGTGTGCATAAAAACAAGCTTGTGCTTCCTTGCTTCCCAGATGTTGTCAACCCAATACCACTTTTGGCTTCTGCATGCTGGGGAAGTTCTGCCAAAATGCCCGTTCTCCACAGACAAAGGTACGTTCTCCACTGGGCTCCCTGAACACCAAGGAATCAGTTCCCCTGCAACCCCTGAGCTGCCTTGGCATATCAGCTCAGCTGCTGAAGCTGCTCTTTAAGGAGGAGTGGAAAGATGTTTGCGTGCGTTGTAATCCTATTTCTCCTCAAAACAGAACTACTTTGTAATGAAACAAATCTTCATCTGTATTTTTGTGTTTTTCAGAGAGAACTGGTTTTGGTAACCAGACATGTCAATACAGTCCTGGAGCTCCTGCACATGAATGAAGCACCTTCAGGGAAACTTGGCAGCTATCCTTGTATGTGCAGCAGCACTGCTCTGTCAAAGGTGATGCTCCCATTCCTGCATTTTACCAATATGATCAGTGTAAGGGTTTTGGATGGAAGAGCATCTGGGTTTTAGAGATTTCTTTTGCCTATTATTTGTTTGTTTGTTTTTAACTATGCTATTAACAAAGCCACTGAAGTGGGACCCATAATTAAAATATATTTAAAATACAGCTGATATTTATAGACCTGTAGTCTGATTAATAAACATATTTACTGATGCTGTTCAAAAAGACCATCTGGGCTTTAAGAACTCTGAATAGTTTTCCCTGTTAAGATTCTTGATTGATTATTTCATTCTTAGAGTGTGTTTTGTGTTGAGGTACAGCTGTCTTCACATACCACTGCGGACACTGTGTTTCATGACTCTGCAGTTATTTGTTCCTGGTTTAAATGTTAACCCTGACAAGCTGCTCCTATCTCACCACAAACACATCCAGCCATGAAGTGCCAGAATAGGTTACTACTTGCTTTCCTTCTATAGCACAGCAAAACTGCAAATACAAGAAGCTTTCACTGGCAGGCAGTGTGTTTTGAGCAATGACTAATGAGTAACAAGTTCCTACCCAAGTCTGAGGTATATTGCTGCTGAATCCCTGGGGCAGCTTCACTGTCAGCCATCCCATTAGAAACACCTTCCCTGGGTTCTTACTCCGCAGCTTCCCGGTTCTGTGTCCTGGCTGTGCAGCCCTGGAGTCTGCGAATCTTCAACCCAAGCTCTAGTACCAGGGAGAGGAGAGATTTGGGGTTCCCAGCAGAGTCTGGGCTCACAGGGATCCCTTGTACCACTGCCTCAGGGTTGTTCCACCTAGTTATGGGATCAGCTGCAAGCCTGGAGTCCTGCAATAATAGGTTCCATTTAGCTGAAGTTCTTTGTGTCCCAGCAGTCCCTTTGGAGCCCCATCTACAATTCAAGACATTTAAGCCACCAGGTTTAAAGATTTGGATTTAACTGCAAGATTCGAAATGCCTGAGTTTCCAGATGATAAACTGATGAGAGCTTAAATGTTACAACCTGTTCAAAGATGACACCAAGAGGTGTGGTACAGGTATCCCCTGTATAGGAAAATCACATTTCAGGCCTCAAAGTATTTACTTCTCCCATAAACAGCAATGGGGACTTTGCCAGATTCACTCTGAATTACAATGCACCAAGCTTTCTCTCATAAGGGGATAAGCTATGAAACTCTTCGCTGTTTCATAGTGTCAATAGTTCCTTTGTTTCTTCATGTGAAAGCATTCCCAGGGAAGGAAAATAACTAACTTCTTCCCAGTAGGTTTGCCAATTCCTAACACCTCCGGTTTGTAGCACCTTGCAGCAATCCTTACAACTCTTTCTTCAGGATTTTAGAAAGAGCTGCCGTGGACCTGTGTAGTTTTTTACCTAAGTACCACACCTCTAGATCTGTGAGGTAATAACCAAAAGCCTCCTGTACACGTCTTGGAACCTCTAGCTTTCCCTGCTTTAAGTGCTGACAGCTGCAAGACTGTGTTGCTGTAGTGCTGGAGGTATTGCTGTTAAACACATCTCAGCTGGTGCTTGTCCTGAGCTAGAAACCTGCAGGGCTGTCATCACCTGGACAGAAAGACACTTTAGCTTTTCTTATTTATGCTGCAAGTCTAGTTCTAAGAGGGTAAGGACTGTGATCTACCCAAACAACCCTTCCTAAGTGTACTTGCACAATATCCTGCCTGCTGATATTTCATGCAAATTAATTTTCAGAATACCTCTCTAAAATGAATTTTTACATGTTTTGTGTTAGCTAAATTGCAATGCAAATTGTGCTTTACCTCAGCATGGTTTTGACTCTTTTTAAATCCTAAAAGCATTCAGCTGCTAATGTCTTTGCAGCAAAGTGGTTTTACCCTTGTACAGCCTATGATATCCTTTGCTCTTCAAGAAGGAAGGTGCCAAGTTGAGGCAACTCTAAAAGTAGCCATTCCAATCTTTTCAAAAGTGCTTTCACTATATGACAGCCAGCAGTATTCTTTGTGTTAGGCATGCTTTGATTTTTTTAACTGCCCTGAATTGCTCCAAACCCTCTCATTCAATTCTTTGCAGCTGAAGATCTGTCCTGATGCCTCTTTGTTACCAGTGTTGAGTTACACTAATTAGTTCCCCTTGCTTCTGTTCCTCTGGAAGATTCCAGGAGGCAAGTAAGGTAGGCAGGCAGTAACAGGTGTTAGCATCAAACTCTGCATGAAGAGCTGTCAGAAGCTCTGCTGTAACTACATGGCACATCAGGAGAGCTTTTCCCAGTGTTTGAAATTGTGTGTGGGTGACCTATGACATCAGCAGTGGATTAGTAACACACTTCATCCCTGCAAAACCCCCAACTGCAGGAGCAACCTGCCCACATTGTAATGCTGATACTTTCGTGGTACCATGACACAGAGAAGCAAATTGTGCGTTGTCCAGTACCTGAATGATGGAGGCTTCCAGGCACCACATGGAAAATTGACTTGTGTCATCAGGGAAACCTTTTCATACATTCTGCATACAGGCTCATCTGGGTCTCAGAACTTCCCTGGAGTCAGGATGTCCCACAAAGCAATGGAGGTTATTTGGGTTGCAGAACAATGACAGACACAAAGCTGCTGAGTTTACCCTTTCTGTTGCCTTTGCAGAGCTGTAAATTTGTGTGGAGAAGTCTCAGTACCACGGCACAGCAGGGTAATAATATAGCTCAGTAGCTATTTGATGTTGTTGTTTGTACAATGTGTTCTGACATGAGAAGCTTAGTGTTTGCTAATTCATGACAAGAGTTTTGTGTATGCAAACTTGCACGCAAATCAGGCATAATTTATTATGCTTCTCTCCAATGAGAGTGGAAGGAGAAAAACCACTGTTTAACTTCAGCCATACATTTTCCTATGAATAGGGAAGCTATTAAATGATTTATGGAAGGAATGTTAAGAATTCAAGGAGTTCAAAGAAGGTGGAGGGATATCTTTTTCCCTTGTCAACTGGGAACCTGGCTATTTAATGCTGATAAAGCCATCACCTAACTTGACTTAAACTGTTGTGCCCATGTGCTGTACCTGCATTTCACTGCATCACAACCAGGCAGATCTCTAATTAGAGGTCTTACTGTTATTAAAAAAACCCAAACCAGTTTAAAACAATTCTTGCACAGAAGAAGAAATGATGAGGGGTTTGATATTTATTCATTCCTTCTGTCTGTTCTTTGTAGCAGTCAGTGTGGCTAAAGCTGCAGTGAGGGCATTCCAAGATCCTTTCCTAGCCTAGGCCTGCCACAGCTGTGAACAGCCCTATTTAGCTCAGGTGTGAGGAATTCTCCTGGACCTTAATTTTGCCAGACTGGAGATACTCATTTGGCATACTCATACCTCTTTAACCCCATGAACCTGCATGATGACTTCCCTTTTGAAGTGAAATAGGTAACATTTTCACAGAGGTGAGAATTTTAGATTTTTTTTTATGGTATTACATATTTTAATAGGAAATACCATAATGAAAAAATTCTACCCAGATGACTTAAAATTAATATTAATAAGCTGGCCTTATCACACATCTCTCTTTAATTTAAATTGAGTAGATATACTTTAATGCATGGTACAGGTACCATAAAATGAATATTATTTTTCATTTAATTTTATTGGATTCATTCCTATGCAAACCATCAGGTTGACAATGCAAACATGCATGCTAAAGGAGACATGTCTCCCCATGTGGACTAAATACCACTTAGATGGTGAACAAACATGCATCCTGCATGCAAATGCAAATGTTGAAAACTATTGGTTCCTCAGATGCTACACGATCCTTACTAATTTCTACTGAATATTACATCTCTCTCCCTCTCCTTAACAGGAAATTCTAGAGCAAAATTTATCTGACACTTTTCTTGTCACCTATAGAAAAGTTGCTGGGTTGTTACAGGGCCAGCCTTGTGTGTTCTAAAATCACAGGTTCTCAGAACCAGCACACTCAGGTCATTGCTTTTCCCTTGGCACTAAAAGCCATCTCCATTCATGCACCACAGCAGACAACACACAGAGCTACAGCTCAGAAAGAGCTGTGCTTTGCAATGAGACTTTTATCATATATATCATCTGCCATATGGCTTCATTAGTAATCAGATGGTGACCACTTCTTATTTGATGTAAGCACTAAATTTCATTGATCCTAGATTTGTTCTAAGGAAAAATGCAAAAGCTTACAGAACTTGAATATTTTTCCAGGACCACAAAGTCATCTCCTGTTCTGTTTGGAAGAGTTATATGAGCTAACTCTGGCTAGTTATGGAGCAAGATTGTTTTCACATTTGGATTTACCTAATCTTGTCTCCATGCACCTTAAGTGCATGTGCCAAACAAGGTGATATGCTCTGCAAGATATGTGCCTGCAGAGCAGTCACCATTTTCCTGCTACATGTATCCTTCAATGTCTTTAAACCACTTTGATAGAAAATAGATGCAGCCAAAGAACATGTCATTTCCTGCCCTCAAGCAAGGATAAGACAATGTAAGTCATCTGCAGGTTTGCTTGCAATACACTATTTCTGGTTTTTCATATAGTATGTTGTTTAAAGCAAATATTGTAAATTCAATTGATTTTTGATGGTAGCATTAAATCAAATATTGTAACTTTATGCAATTTTTGAAGACAGTATTTATGCAAATAAATATGCAAAGAGGCCAGGTCTTTTATCCCCTGGCAAGTTAGTAAGGTAGCCCTTAAAGGCTGACAGTCGTCAGACCACTGCCAATCAGGACTTTTTTTTCCCCTCTACCAAAGTGTATTTAACATTCCTAGCCCTGCACAGAAGGGTAAAAATAAGGTCATAGCTGTGGAAAAATCTGTTGATGATAACTGATAATATGAAAATGAAGCAGTCAAGCAGGCTGTGGATAGCACAGCCCAGGTCTACTTACACAAAAGCCAAGTTAGAAATGCAGTGATAGAAACATGAAAATTCTGGAACACAAATGAAACAGAAGCCACCAGTTGTGGTCAGATTAATCCTTTAATACTGCTGTTATTTCCTTGTTGCCGTGTGGGACAGGTGATGGCTGGAGTGTCCTGTTGTCCCAAATACAGGGGGAGTAATGCCAACAAACATGACAGAGAAAGGGCTGACCTACACCCTGGAGTGTGGACAGCAAACAAAAACTCTTCAACTTGAGAATTTTCCAAGTTTACGGTTTTTTGATACAAGTGACAGCAGAAGTATTAACTACCTCTTGCAAATTTTGAACTTTAGTGTCACAGTGGTTTCTGCACAACTTTGCGAGTTTCTGGGATGGTTGGGGTATCACTGGTCTTAACAATGTGATCCAACAGTGAAGCTGTCTGCTTTATTACTACATTTTTACCATATATTTAGTGAGATTATTCATATGCTAACTAGTTTGAGTTTTCATATTATATCTGTAAAGGAAATTTTCACCTGAAATTTATCTTAAAAGTTTGATGTTAGATTTCAGTGGACAGTTGTATGGACAAAACACACAGGTCTGTGTATTATGTGCAAAAATTTTTGGAGAAATATACAGGTTGGATTTGAATCATATGAGGTAAAGCAAGTGCTGACTTTTAAATACTCCTGAAGTTCTGTGAAAATTAAATTTTAAACCCCACTCTATTGCCTCCAAGCTGAGTTTGTTGAACTGAATGTTTTCCCAGTAAGGAAAAACAACAACCCAAAGAAAAAAGCAAGGATGGTCTGTATTTTACCCTGACTCCACTGACTGCTTCACATATTCCTATAATAAGCTGGGGGATTTAATGGCAGGAGCAGTACTTTGTGGAGCAAGCATCAAACTGAACCGACAGGGACTGGGAAATAACTCTGGAACAACTTAAACTAAAATTGCCACCAAGGTTTCTGTCACAAAGTTTCATCCATGGTCTCACATAATTTCAGACTACTTCTGTATTTGGGTAACTGCTTTATGGGACACTTTCATCACATCTTCCAAGGAAAAAAAAAAATGAAAATTTCAAGCAATTTCAAATAATCGAAAGTTTTAAAAATAGGTTTGTGTTAGGGGAAGAAATATGGGCTTTGTTATATAAATTTCAAAATGGCCCTTCTTGCTCACCATTTTTTCCTAAACCTGATGAACAGAGAAGTACAACTGCCACTGAATCAGGGTTCACACCTGAAATGAGAGCAGCAAACACTCAAGATTCACTCTGGCCCCTGGGTCCTTGCAAGCTTTAACCATCTACTGTAGATGCACACTCAGACTGGAAAGGAGACACAGGCACTTTGGACTTGACAGTTATTTTAGGAGAATGGGATAATTACATTGATAGAAAGGAGGAAATGAGCCCTGCACAAATTAACAATCAAAATTAAATGCACATGTAATTAAATACAAATAAGGGAACAGCCCAGTTTTAAAGGTTGCTTATGAAACCACATCAGAGTTTGCGTAAAGGGCCAGAATTTGCTGCTTTTGCCAATTGCTGGTTATTAACTCTCAGTGTAGGTAAAACTGCATTACAAATTTAAAGTGAAGTGAATGCATCTGCTTGTACCCCACACAGCAAAATACACTGACATGTGCTCCTGTTGGTTAGAGTTCCTGCAGGGTTCTAGAGCCTGCAGAGCTGTAGTATTTCACTAACTGTATTTGTTGTAGGTTAAACCTAGGTGAAGAATATCTGCTCCTGCTGCAGTCATTCAAATGGCACTCAGCTGTGTCTCCAGGTGGAACCCATTGTCATAACTACAGCACCTAACTGAAATCACCCTCTGATCAATAACATGAATCCTTTATTTCCACCACTAAAAAGAAAAGAACATCCTCCTTCTTTAAATTACTCTTTAAACAGAAAATACATCTGAAAACCAGTTTTTGGTCACAGAAACTTGAACTACTTTTTCCAAATTTTCCCACACTTACAGCATAGGAGTAATTTGTCTGATACTGCAAAGTGACATCCTGAAAAATCTGCCAGAAGTTCCAAGTTTTTAGATTAGTTTTCCAATTATTTAATTTTGAAACACTAAAAAAGCCACTACTCGCTTTTGAAACCTGTCATCAGTCTGTACTTTCCTGCCAGGAGAGAGTAGGCACAAGGTATCATGAGACCATCACAGCCATTGCCTGTTCTCCCACAATGCCATGACCACAACAGGAGAAAGAGGGGATTTATGCATCCTCCGTGTCTTGCCCAGGTTTAAAAGCTTACGGATTGATTCAGTCTGAAACTGAGCAGACAAATGCCAGTAACTCAGGGGGAGATTGAAACCATTTTCCACATACAGTGAAAAAACAAAGGCCATGGAATAAAGCCCAACAGTCAGGTCTTTTGCCCCTGCACACAAGGTTTTCCTTAGTGTTTTACTAAATTGTTTGTTTGTTTGATTTTTTTTTTCCTAGGGGAACCTGCCTGGCTGGAACTGAAGGGGACTGAAGCAAGAGGTGGTCTGAACTTGGCAGCACAGCTCAATTAAGGTAAAGAAATGCATATGTAGGACACCAGGTTGACTCAGGAGGGTGGCTTGTTTTCTTTTGAAATTGTTATCTTACGTTTATCCAGTTGTTTTCAATGTTAAGTTTTAAATCCCTTCTAGTTAAAAGGGTGAAGTGTTGGGGTTCCTGCCCCCTGCCATGGGGTCCTGGGAGAGGGGCCCTGGGCTAGAGGCACGGGTTTTCCCTGCTCCCTGGCCAATCTTGTTCCCCATTGGTTGTTTTGTGTTCCCCTGGGCGGAGAGGACTCTGGTGGTCCCGTGATTGCTACAGTTCTTCAGCAGTCACCGGCCACGTGGCTGGAAAATAAAGATCTCTGAAAACATCTACCAGGAGTCGGTGCATATTTCTTTTCCACGGGCCCCGCTGTCTTATACATGTTGCAAGAATCCCCACTGCAACATGCATAGAAGTCCATTTGCCTGGCAAAGCTGCAGTGGGAACAATTAATCGCTCAGAGCAATCACAGTTACAGGGATTGGCTCTACAAATTCAGTGCTCTGTCTGCTTTATACTTACCTTTGAACACTGCTAACATGTGACAGAAAATAATTCTCTATGTATTAAATGCAGACTGATGTTTTCCTTTGCATCCACTGCATGTTCTGCTTCCAAAGGAAGGGAAATGCATTATAAAATTGTCTTCATTATGCTTCCCTACAAAGTGCCAGCTTCCTGCAAATTATGCATGTATTTGTATTTTGTTCATTTGGAAACTGAGGTTTGGAATGAATGGACATACCTGCGGTGTGGCAGTAAGCTGGTGTTACAAACAAGAGTATTTGAGACCACTTAAAAAAATCACTGGCAAGCGTATGACCAAAAGTCAGATTTTTCCCTTCTAAGAGACTTTAAAATCTCTTCCCCTTTATTCTGCACAGCAGTGTTACCATAACAGCTGACAGTCACAGAGAGGACAAGGACACAGCATAGCTGGGTTATTGTGTGCTTGGTTAAAAATTGTAACTCAATGCAGTTCCCTAGCCTGCAATCAAAGGTACTGGTGGGAACACCATCACCCCTCTTTGCCCCACACTCCATATCCTGTCCATGTGATTATATCTTACAGCTTGTAATTATCTCCTTGCTGCAGCCCCCAAGGAAACAATAAGCCCTCCTTACCTTCCTGCAGAAAGGAGTTAACACACATTCCCACTGAACAGACCTATTAAAGCTCAATTGTGATGGCTCTTGAAAGAATTACTACAGCACAATTTGATTACAAAAATATGTGCGTATATATTTTTATCCTCATTATACAGAATTTTAGACTCAGCAGGAGCTGTCTTCTCTTTAATTTTCTGCATCTGTCTTTATTTAGGTAGAAAACACTCTCAGAATGAACCAAAATCTTAAGAGCCCTGATCATTCTGCAGTTTATTCTGATTAGTGCTGGTAAACAGAGGCAACCTGCACCTGCCATGGTATAAAAGGTGAGCTTTTAAAGAAATGTAATTCTTAATTCAGCATGTATCACATAGTACTTGTAAGGTAAACCCAAAAGAGCTTCATGGAATAGCTAAACCCTGTTAGGACATTACTCACATGTTGATGATGCACATTTATAAAGAGGCTTTCCAGTGCTGAGTTGATGATACAAATGTAAATGCATTTCCCATTGTCTATGTCTATTAAAGTTTGTGACTTTAATTCTGTTACCCTGCTGTTTGTAACACTTTTGTAACAGATCATCATGCAAGTACTAACAAGTGATGACACTATAAATACAAATAAAATAACCTTTTATGCCACTTCAGACATAGACAGCACATGAAACGTAAGAATCCAAGCATAAAAAGATAAGATCATTCATATTAATGGTCTTAGAATGTTGAAAATTACAGTGAAGCATGCAGAACTACACAGTATGCATTATATTCATTTTGAAAACCTCTTTCTAAATCTGTAAAGTTGTGTTCTGAAATAGTTCGTGTCTGTTTAGATTATTTTCATCAGTTTAATATTGACTGAACCACCGAAAACCATTGTTGTGTTCAGTTTTACTTTGTTTCCGTTCTCAATCAGAAGGCATATTTGAATTGAAATTATTTTGGGGATTAAAACATCTGACCTACTCAGAGTAGTATGCAAAGAAGCACCTGATATCCCAATCCCATATGTCCTGGTAATGCAAAGGGAACATGTATGAAAAGAGGTTTCCTGGTGTCCAAAGACACGAACAGAAGAGCAAACTCCTGCACACTTATCACATATTTTGGATATTCTGTCTCAAGTGTGATGTGACAGTACTGCAATTACCTCATAAAATCCTGAGAAGTTTGAGATGATGGGGAGAAGAAATAGTAGAATGCAGCAGTAGCTGTTCTCTGAGGTGGTAAATTCTGACTCTAGAAGGAAAAACAATGGGAAGAAATATGTGTTAATAGTAGTTCAGATAGATTTTCTAGAAAAAGACATAATCCAGTAATGTACAGAATAGAGAAAAACAAAAATAATTTTTTTCATAAAACCATCAGAAAAATGTCACGTTCGTTATACCATAGGGATATATAATATAAGGAATTAAGTAGAAAATTATGGAAATAAATGTATTATTTTAATCATTTTTTCATATGCATCTTGCTGACAAATAGCCTGATTTTTTTAATTGCTTATATTATGTTAAACAGTACCCACAAGTAATGTCAGTGCTATTGAAAAGCAACCCATAAAGTTTTATTCTAATGTCACACATGGGTAAATGATTAGTAAATCAGTTAAAAAATTGGCAAAAGTGAGATCGGAATCCAACCCAAACTGCAATTCTTGGGGGGAAAAATCATATATCTATGTTTATAATATTTAGCAATAAAATTTACAGCCCTGTTATCTGCCAGCTATGCAAAAACAAACACTTGTGCAGGAGGAGTGTGCCATGTGTTTATATATAAACAAATGGCTTAATCCTGCCCTAGGGCACTGCAATGCTGGAGCACACAGAGCTCAGGGAGATAGCGTGGGTTAGGGAAACCAGCCAGGGCAGGAGAGAGGTGATTTGTCTCAACCACCTAAAGGGAATGCAAGGTGAAGTTCCAGGCACAACTCAACATCTACGAGCAGACTGCTGGCTGGGCACAGATCAGAGGCCAAGAACCAGGAAAACAGAACTCTGAGCTTGCCCAAACTATGGGAGCTTTGTTTCAGGAGAGCTCTGTGACACCTGCATGGCCTGCAGCCAGCAAGCAGTGTAGGACATTCACTCTGTGCACCTTCCTCTGCTGTCACCGCTATGTCAGGGACTTCTTTGTGTCACATTCCAGCAGTGAGGGGAGCTCACTCCTCAGGCATGCTGCTCTGATCCAGGGAATACTCTCTCTGGGATCTCCCAAAAAAATAGAAAGAGGCATAGGTCATAAGAGGTTCTGTGTTCCTGATACACCTCTGGAAAGTTGTTTCATGTCATTCATTAAATGTGGAATACTATTAAATGTGGAATTCATTAAATATGGAGTACTATTAAATACACATACTATCCTCAAACTGCATTTTTAAACATAATAGGTAATTTTTCCAGTTTCCATTTCTGGTCATATCTAGTGAGTCTGATAATGAAATATAAATTAAATATTTATGTGCTGTCAAGCTGTTTCTCTTTGGCCCATCTGGTATGGAGGAAACTGGGTCCGACAAATGTTACTGTTCTGGAAAGCCAGCCTGTGAAAGCTTGACAGAGTCTCAGCAGTCTCAGTCTGCCTTCACTAGAGGGGAGACTGTCTCTGAGATGAATTTTGAGATTTGGGGTTGGTCGGGCGTCAGTTTTGCTACACAAGGAGCTGTAAGGGGACAGGGCAACAGTAGAGAACTAGGAAGTCACAGCTTTTCTGCAGAGTGGATTTGCTTCCTGTGCTGATCAAAGAGGCTTATGGCCTTACCCTGAACACAGGAGGAGGCAGCCAGTAATCCTCATAAAGATTATATCAGAAGCTTTTTCTGCAGGGTGTAGAAAACTTTGATTAAAAGCCCATCTTTATTGTGAAAATTAGCCCTTGGTAGAAGTTATCAGACAGGCCAAGGTAATCTAGGCCTTAATCAAAACAGTAGTCCGTTGCATTAAGACATGTCAAAGATTATTTTCACTGCTATAAAAAATGACTCATTTGGGTCATTATGTATCTAAGATACGTTGTGCCCATGCAACAAGGTACACTAGTTTGCTATAAAAAAAGAGACAATTTTATTCTGTGGTAAAAATTCGATGGGGTTGTTTTGGTTGGGTTTAGGGTGGGGGTTTGAGAGGGCTTTTTAGTGGTGGTCTTTTCACCTTGTATCATTGACATCCTTGATGTGCAAACATAATGGGCACACCATCTTTAGCACTAAAAGCTTTTTTTCAGATAGTACCAGAAGGGACCTTTACCTAAAACCAGAACTAAAGAGGAGGAACGGGTCATGACTTGTACTTGCAAACAAGTGTTTGAAGCTCAGTGTCTAAGGCAGTGGCTCTACTTTAAATGACATCACGATGGCAGTTCCGTATTGTGAAATTTAGTGAAAAGACAAAGTGCTTTTCTTTACTGTGATTCTCTTTGGAGGATTGATTTTTCTGTTCTTGTCCAGCATGCATGGTTTTTTAGTGGATTGACTTTTTCAAGGCAAATCAAAACTGGCCCAATGTATGTCCAATTTTCCAAAGTTTTGATGGCTCCTCTCCAATTGGTTTTAACCCAGTCAGTCTTTGGAACTCCTCCACCACCAGTTACAGGAGGGCACAGAAGGACAGACCTAAAGTCAAGAATTTTACTTAGAAAAATTCTAAGTAGAATAGAATTCTAAGATACAACATAGAAATGGCAGACATGGCAACAATTGCTAAACAGCTGGGGTTTTTCTAATACATGTTCAATTTAGGTAGGGCAGAAAGAGGTCTGTGTCTCTGCGAATGCTTGAGTTTTGTGTGGGGATGCTGAAGGAAGGCATTCATTTAAAATACAAATGAATCTGCATTTCAGTCTTTAGACCTAAACAAGGGATGGTGAAGCTGTTGCAGATCAAGCATTACAAGAGAAATCACTGGCTGATGACTTCCTCCAGGTCCTTTTCACTGATATGCCTTAAGTGTCTTGCTGTCTTTATTTTAAGTCTCATTTCCTTCAATCTTCCAGCCTTCAAAACTTCATTTTTAAGCCACATTTTTAATTCCACCACTGATATTATCAGTCAGTAAACAAAACTCAATTGTCTCCCGAACAAAGGAGATTCCCCACTTGCCATTCTGAAGATTTAAAAGTAAATTGCTTCCCACTGAAGCCAACTAGATACTTGGAGGACTTCTGCATCAAAAAACTGGAACTGAAAGCTAGAATTAAGCTTACCACAGTCTCTTCTTTCTGTCTTTTCTAAATATCACTTTAGAAATATATCCAGAGTTAATACAGACAGAGGCCACCTCTAATATTCTTTTAGCCAGATTACTAAAATTTAAGATCTTCTTCTTTCTGCCAAGCATAGGAACAACTTATGGGAGCTGAACCACTGACTTTGCCTCAGTAATGAGTTTGGATAACTTACAGAGCAGTAGAGTAAGGACAATAAAGTATTAAAATAGTATCTCAACAAAAGGCTCTTAGCTTGGCATCAAGTCTTCAGTAGAGTAGATATGTTGTGCTCCATAGTTTTAAAACATGACAAAACATAAAATTAAATAAACTAGGGGTGGTAGGGGAGCTAGATAATTGTTGAAAAGCAAGTGGTGATGCAGTGGACTGGGATGGCAAGCAAAGGATGCAGGATGAAGTGTATAACTTCAAATGCTGCCTACTTAGGAACTGAAATAGGTAAACCTGTGAAACCTATCTAAGGATGTGTTCATTTGTACTGAGTGTGTCATGTCCTTTTATTAACATTTATTCATTAAGCAATCCTTTTATTAATATTTCTTCATTATTAATATTTTTAATCTCTCATTCATAGATACTGTACATTTAGTCATTGTCTGTTAGTTACTGTAAACAGCAAAACCCTAGCTAGCTTTAAATTAAAATTGCTTCCTAATTACTTTTTATTGCATAGGAACAAAATGTTACATTCTATGTTATTCTCAACAGGACCTCTAAAGCTCAGTTGGAGATAAGCAGTAAACACTGAAGAGTTCTCATGAATCACATTTTTGCATATAATTAGTATATGCCTATAAAAGTGAAAATTCAGCTATTCCTCTGTTGCCAACCAGCTCTGGGCTAGGAATTCATTCAGCTTCCACTGCAGAGTCTTCACACACCATTTGTTCCAGCAGCTCAGATTTCCTTCATTTCTATGCCATGAACAGTTCACACCATTTTACATATTAAGTCTGCTTATATTTTCCTGCATTTGACATTATGTGATGAGGTAAGTCCAGTCCCTCCCTTCTGGCCTAGATCACACTTGCTGTCCTTCATCCTTCATAGTTTCATTTCTGGAAAACCTCACTTTATCAGTTTGTTCTCCTCTCAGTATTTCTACTCCAGCAAGCTGGATTACAGCTGCTGAGTTAGTGAATTTTGTTTGCATGAAGCCAAAATGCGGAGGCTGTGCTAAAGAATGCTGGTGTAACAAAACTAGTAGTTGTTTATTTATTAAATGGAAATTTGTGTATTTATGAGACAGACGTGTGTATTTATGAAATGGACAAGTGTGTGAAAAAGACTTGATCTCCTTGAAGAAGATTCTTTTTCAAAGCCTACCAGTCTGGTCTGTGTTTTTGTGTTCAAAAATTTAGTAATTTTTTTCTTAGGTCAAATATGAGAAACTAAAAAGAGCAACCTAGATTATACTAAGATGAATCATTACTTTTATAAAACCTGACACAGTTTGTTCTGGGTTATGACAGAAAATGGATGAAGCATTGCAAAGGCTGGAAGGTACATCTTTTTTTCCTTTTTTTTTTTTTTAAGAGAGAGGGAAAAAGAAATCTTTAAAAGTCAGCCAGCTAAACTGAATTCCAAGAAAAACCCTTCAACCATACTAGCAAATATGTCTCTTTCAAATGGCAAGAAGCTTTAAGGTGAAAGTCACAGCTAACCTGAATTTGTTAGGAAAAAAAGCCGTGCCAAACCAGTCTAACAGCTTCTCCTTGGCAGGGCACCATCACCAAAGCACCAGGACAGGAGTGACAGACCCATAACGGGGCCACAGCGGGGTGTGGGACTGCAGGGGCTGGGGCGGGACATCAGCCTCTGGAGTCTGGAGGTGGAAATGAGGGAAGACAGGTAAGGGCCCACTGAAACACTGCATCGGTCTTCAGGCCTGAAGGCACTCGCAGAATAAATAACCTCTCATATATGTATATATGTGTGTGTATGTGTATGTATATATGTGTGTACAATAACAAGAGTAGCAAACACCTAGAAGAGATTTGCAGGCAGGTTCTGTTACCTCTGTCACTGCAGCTTTAGAGCAAAGTCAGACCAAGAGCTGGCCGTGACCGTCAGTCCTTGAGCTGTGCCCCTTTCCTGGTGTGTGTCCCCGGCCCAGAGCAGGCAGTGGTGGCCA
>NW_008236626.1:2978417-2981060 GCF_000691975.1 Corvus brachyrhynchos
TTCCAGCCCCGAGCCGCGGCGGTGCCCGGGCCCTCAGTGCCCCCGGTGCCCCCGGTGCCCCCTGTCCCGGGTCTGGGAGCAGGACCGGAGCAGCCCCTCCGTGTGCCGAGGTACAGAACCGACCCTTGCCCCTCAGCAGGGTCCTGCCCCTGAGCCCTCCCCTTGAGCGCAGACGACGGTTCGCTCATGGAACGCGGCGGTTCCTGGCTGCAGGGGAAAAGAGAAGGTTGGAGACAGGGAAGGAAAGGATATTTGTGCCGCTGGGCAGGTGATGAGCAGCACAACGCTGGGCAGATTGTTCTGGATATGCCTAAACTGCTTCTGTCTTGCCCTGCTGCTCCTTCAGCGCCGGCGTTGAGCCGCAGGTCGGGGAGCGCGGTCCGTGCTCCCCTCACAAACCCCTCCGCTGGGATCGGGAGGCTCCCACGCTCCCAGGGGTGAATTCCAGCCCCAGCCAAGCCTTCAGTTCTTCCCCTGCACTGGGCACTTCAGGCTATAGACTCGTACTCTTTTAACCTTATCCCGTTCCTACAAAATTTATGAAACATTTGAATTATTCACTGTTCGATTTTATAGAATGAGAATAAAACTGGGGCTTTGTTCTAAGGGAGTTTGCGTGGAGCTGAGTTGTGCTTTTCAGGTGCAGAATTTAATGTTCTTTTTAAACAAAAGTGTAGCATGTCTTGGTTTTTTAGAGCTTGACTGCATCTGTGCTTTTTAGAGCTCCTCGTTTGAATTTAGATCACAAATCTTGTGATGGTACAAAACGGTTTCATAGACTGCAGAGACGGCTCTCAACGCTGAGAAACCAGAAATAATTGAAGTTGAAATTCATTATCCAAACCCTTGTTTTACAGGAATCTCAGTACTCTCAGTCTGCTCGAGCCAGATCGTTTGAAAACATGGTGACCCAAACCAAACAAGCAAAAACCCAAATCAAAGCAAACAAAACCCAAACCACCCAACCAACCAAAAACGAAACCAAAAAAACCCCTCACAATGAAACTATGACAAAAATTCCTCATATTTTACAGCCATGTCACCCACAGCACTGTGGTAAGGGTAAGATCAGCAAAGAGTTCTGCATTTTATAACATGGGAAAATTAATCTGGAGCCATATTTCCGTCTCTTGTATCATGTACTGTTTCAACATTAATTGCTAGCAAGCAAAGAAGTCGTTATCTCAGCTATATGGTTAGATTTTAATATAGCTACTAAAAAGGCATAACAATGCACTAGACATTTTTCATTTTGATGCAAGAAAGCAAATGGACATCTTTTGAAATGCTGCATTCCCATAATGTAAAGCAATTTGTTACATTGGAAGGATCGTGTCAGTGTCTGTGTAAGGGCAGTGCTGCAAATAGTTTCCTACTTTGATGATGAGCAGCAAGTATTGGTGTGTTCCTCTGTCTTAAACTGCTCTGAAATACGGTATCTAAAATTAAGTACTTCAGCCTCCTTTTTCATCGCCAGGGCCAGTTTCTGAGAGTCTGGAAGGATGATTCTCTGGATTAAAAAAAAAAAAAAAAAGCTTAAATTCCATTAAGCTTTTGTAAAACTTTGCATTGCAAATGAGGACAAGATGTTGCAGACCTGGAAGTCTGCTGTATTTCATTTCAGAAACTGTTAAATGAGAGCATTTCAAACATTTTTGAAATGAGATGCAGTTTCTGAGCTCCAGGCTTAGTTATTACACAAACTCTTTCCAAAAAAAAATTTCCCTTTTGTGAAGTCTTAAAGCTAAACAAGCTTGGAGAAGCCTTGAGAATTGAAATTTCTGTGGCAATCCACAGAATTGGAGAATTCAGATATGGCTGTTTTTATCAATTTCTTTTCCTCTACTGTCACCCTTTGTGTATAGATAGGCATAAAACTCATGTATTGTGCCCATAGTGACATGTGCTTCAATACAAGACCAAGGGTACGAATGTAGGATTTTATATAGTGATCAACAACTGTGATTTAATCTCAGTTTTGATGGGTGATTCAGGGAAATTCATTTGGTGGCTGTATTCAGGGAAATGGGGTTTTATGACATATTTAATAAGTTTTTCCTCCTAATACAAATAATGAGGCAAGGCTTAGATTTTTGAATTAAGGAGGCAGGTTTCCTGAACTACGTGTAGATGTTGTACCCACATTTGTTTCTCAGGGTGAATGCAGCAGCATTTTCACTGTTCGTAGCCAAAAGGCTTTCTTGACTTCTTGGGGTGTTAAACAGACTTCCAGGTCAGAGTCTTTATGTATGACAACTCCCAGAGAACAAATCTGAGCTGCAGTTTTCATCTGTCTGTCCAGAAAAATACAAAACTATAGAAAATATGTACATCTCAAGTAGGTGGAGTGTGGGGGAGCTACTCTTGATGGTTTTTCTCCGTTTTTTCAGCCATTGACACGTCTTTCCTTGCCCTAAGAGAACATAAGCTCCAGAAATTCATTTCATCCACCACTCCCTTTATAATTTCTTCCCTTCTTCCCTTCTCCTTTTCTCTCTCTTGTGATAAAGACAGGTATAGCCACACTTTAAAAGCAACCCAGCAAGCAGAGAACAAATTCTTGAGACCAAAACTTGGAAACTGAGGTTTGTAAGTTATGAAAGAATAATAGTTTCATGATTGTGATGGAGTAATTATTGGGAA
>NW_008236626.1:2981083-2984455 GCF_000691975.1 Corvus brachyrhynchos
AAATAAAAAGGCTGAGACATCACCTAGAAAACAAAAAGCTGTAGTATTTTGGTTTGAAAAGGAGTTTCTGTGTGTAAGACTTGAGATTTGCTACGGAATTCTTTCAGAACAAGTATTTAGTTTTAATTATCAGGGTGGTATCTTGGTTAATGGCATTCTTTGAATTCTTCAGTGGCTGTGAAATGCTGAGGCCTTATTAAGGAAGAACATAGAGAAAGAGGAGCCACAAGAGATGAGTACACTTCCCCAATTTCCCAAATTAAATGTTCCAAGTGCACACGTTCATGGTTTTCAGCTTTAAGATGTATTGTTAATTGAGGGAGCACAATGGGTGTCTATGGAGATGCAGTGGCGCATTCAGGGGTGTAGCCAATCCCCTCAGGTTGTGGCTGTGCTGCATCCAGCAGTCCCCTGAGCCTGGCTCCAGCTCCTCATGCACTCCTGCTGCTCTAGGAGTGCTCCTTATGGCATTGTCTTGGCTACAACTACTTTATGCTTTTGTGAGTTTATCAAAAAAATAAGAAGATATTTCTAAGCGTACATAAAAGTGCTGTGCTTGGAGAGGCAGCAGTGATTCACCTCATATTTTCAACTAATTTAGCTATTTAACAATTCTTGCCTAACAGCCTTGGTTTGGAGAATGGAGGATTTTCAGTGTGAAGCAGAGTCCTGCTAATACAGAGAATAAATACCTTTTGTCTGCTCTTTATAAATAAAATACCTGTGTAATGTATAATAAGCTACATGGAGTCAGACTGGGGGTCCATCCAGCTCAGTGTCCTGCCTCCAACATTGGCCAGAAGTGGCCAAGGAAAGAGCAGGAAGTCAGCAGTCTCCTTAGAGATCCCAAAGGAGTCCACATTCAATATGCAAAACTAAACCTCCTCTAATAGCCCTCCATAAAACTGAACCTACTACATGCTTAGCTGACTCCAGTTACTGGTAATGCAAATATTGATGGAATTCAAAACTATAGTCTTCTGGAATCAGCAGATTCATCTGATTAAATGAATAATAAATCATCTCGTGTTACTCTTAACAGTAACACATTTAGTATTTGCATATGGTGTGAATGAAAGTTGTCAAAGACATGCAAACTAGAGGTTGAGAAATTAGGTTTCTAAATAAATAGAGATCTTGAAATAGAAAAGGCAATATAGATGTGGTCTTTGCTGAACCCAAACTGCATGTACACATTTCTCTGTTTAGCTCCCCCCACAAAAAACCTTTGGGGAAAACCTTTTCAGACAGTTTATGGAGGACTTCCAATACCACATTCCCTCAGTCCTCAGAACAAAGTTGCATCACTCATGAGATCTACTCCTCATGCTATGTATACACTCAAAATACAGACTGTAAACTGAATAAATAACTCTATAAAAAGCCGTAAGAGGTCACAAATGCCACTGTGGTCTTAAAAGGGTCATGTCTAGTATTTTTTTAATTTTCATTGATTAATACTATATTCTATGGTTTATAATTTTGTGATGGTTCAAAAGAATTCAGTCATAGTGAATTCCAGTGAGACACAACGACCTAAATGCTCAAAATTACCACTCTACACAACTAGACTTTTTTTACCCTCCAGTGCTATTTGTAATTTGGAAGTCTCTGTAATGTGTTCGTACTGGAATCTAGTCCTAGCAACAGAATTTTAAAATTAATTTTGATACCTGAAAAATGCCTTGTACTGTTCTCAGAGAGGAAAACAGAACGATGGAAAGATTTGGAAATTTCTGTCAGTTGATAGTAAGGCTATAAAGAGAAGATAGAATCCTCTAAAGAGGGAAACAAGTAGGGATGGACTCTCCAAAGGCACTGAGTGTGTAGTCAAAGCAATCCTGAGAAAGGAGCTGTGATCTCCTGCTGCCAGGTGAAGGCATCTCTACTTTTTGCTTATAAAAGTAACAGGGTGCACTAGATCTGTATCAATGAGACTGAATAGAGCTCTGCAAGAAAACAGGCTCTCTGGATTCTTCACCTGTGTAAAATTGTAACAGGGTTCTGATATTTTGCCAAGCAGCTGCTCGTCTAAAACCTGTGTCTAGAGGGAGCCCTGTGTGTTTGCAGTCTCGGCTTGGAGTGGGGCTGGCTGCTGATTGTATCGCTCCTGGCAAATTCCGGCAGGTGTGTGGCTGTGGAGTCCTGGAGCAGGAGCACAGGAATAGGCATGAGCCAGTTAAGATTATGGTCTCGTTTCTTGTTTAATTCATAAAGTTCTTGCTAAGGTCCCTGTAGGAAAGGAAGAGATGCAGCGAGAAAAATACCTCTTTGCTCAGAGCTCAGTAATTAAGACAAAATTTTCAGATTTGTTTGTCTAAATTTTAAGGGTGCAGTAGGAAGAATTTGGAGGACATCAGGACACCGTTGGGAACCCAGAAGAGTCCAGTGGCTTGGACATTAACAAAGAAGACAGAAAATTTGAATTTTGCTTCCTGACTTAGTAGATGATTTTCTTACAGTGAGTCACTTCATGCCTTTGTTTTCTCACGTTCATGTGTTAGTGCTGGACAGTCTTTGGGCACCAACGTGTAAAGTCAGATTGTTTGAACTTCTGGGTGCACATTCTTGGGAATTAGGTTTCGGGATGAATGAAGCTATTCATCTTTCACAGCCTTTAAGGCTCTACTTACCTATGGAACTTTCCAGTATCCTCTGAGACTTGCAGGCTGCTGTTGATTAAGATGAAGTATTTTCTTTTTGTGAATACAGCGTATGTTTTTTTAGTGCATGCTAAATATTGCTATGGTTAAGTTGAAAGGAGGAACAGGCATGCTGCACCATATTGTTATTTGCTGTGAAGTGATTTAACAAATGTTTGAACAGCTGTGCTGAGTAGGCCCTGTTGATATAAATAGTGGAATCATGAGAGCTGGTGTTTTGGTTGTTTACAGTGGAAAAGGATCAATCAAATAATTGTCTGCTGGGGTAAAGGACTCCATGTGAATGTAATAGAAATTTGAGGTAATTTATGACAAAGTCTGTCAAATCCAGCTCTGCATGTGGTGAGTTTTAGCAAAGATGCACATTTCTGATCTTCCAGAAGAGGTGATAGAGTTTTGACTACTTCAGCAATCAAGGAAAACTGCCTTGGAGAACCGCCAGGACAGTTGCTGGTCTTTATGTTTAACAAAACTCTTTCAGTTCCAGAAATGAGCAATCTCTGAGCCACAATTCAAGGTGGATGGACAAAGCGACTGCAACAAAGATTGATCACTTGTAGCAGAAAAACACTTCTGTGGCTAGCACCCCTTGCCATGGAAAGGTTCTGCTCTGCACTACCCTTAGCTTGCCAGTTTTTCAGTAATGAGGTAGCGAAAGAAATATCGTCTCTATACAGTCATGAGTGGTATTAAATGAACAGCTGGTATT
>NW_008236626.1:2984476-3041181 GCF_000691975.1 Corvus brachyrhynchos
TGGCATACCACAAACTCACCAAACAGGAAAAGAAAATAAGAGTAGAATATTTTAATGGGTTTTACTCCTAAAAATGGAAACCAGCTATCCAAATCACAAAGACCCCACTTGAACTTTCTGCTTGTGGTCTGGCTTCTGATAAGAACTAATTTGTAGGGACAGATTTGACAGTGGGCAGCCACTGTGACTGTGGGCAGCCTCTCATAGTGGAGCTTGGGTTTTCAACTTGCAGCAAAATGCACCAAATGAAGACCCTGAATTTTAGCACGTTGGTAAAACTCTTTGAAAATCTGAACACTAATGTTTGTGCCAGAATTGATCCTTTCTGAGTATCTGATTGCCAGGGCTCAGGTTTGCTGGAAAAGGTTTAGGGTGGCAAGCACAGTGAATTGTTCAGAGGGCACACTTGTGGTCTGGGAACCTGAAAGTCCTGGGGGTGTGTAGGAACAGTGGCAATGCAGTAACTCCACCCTTGTCCCTCTAGTATGTTCCACCCTCCTGCTTTCCTTTTTTCAGTGCAATGTGTTGCATTGCCCAGGCCTCTGAGCACTTCCTTAAGCTTTTTATAAAGAAGAAAACATGGAATAAAACATAAAAAGGACTTTCTTATACTAAGGGTAATGGCATACAGAGATATGCTTATTGCCAGCCTGATCTTACACGAGAGCAATCCTTTCCAGGAGCATTCAGAGTGACTGAGATGCCTTTATTGCGAGGAATGCTATGTGACAATAAAACATTCAGTATAGTTTATATTGCCACTGCCGTAACTGAGACATTATATTTGAATAAAATAGCACTCCTTTTATGAGTGCACACTGTAATATGAGTTATCAACCAAAAGGAAGAGTTAAACTGGAATTTATTTTTTCTGAAGGATAAAAGCTGTTGGATTCTGTGCTGATAGCTGCAGGGGTGTTCCAGGTAGCTGAGTACTGGAAAGTAACCTCAGTCGTTGGCTGTGAGTGCAGAGGCACTGTGCTGCAGCTCCATTATAGGCAATGTGTCTTCATAGTTTTTTTTGCTTTGCAGGGAAGCCCATCAGAACTTCATGCTTTAAATTAATTCTGTTTATCATGGCAGCTGAGAGAGAGACATGATCAAGACATCCCCATTTCCATTGTGATCAAGGCAAAGCCTTGGTGCATCTCAGGGTGGGCTTGAATACAGCCAGTGAGGAAGCTTGTTCTGCAAATCTCCTAACTGTATCCCTCTTAGCTAGTTGAAAATGTCTCATGTGAGACCTTTTGTTCCTCGTTTTTTGTAGTGTAAGTAAATTCCAAACTGGAAACACAGCGAGATTTGACTTCATGGCTTTGACCACTGGTTTAACACATTTTCAATCTGTGTTAGAGATTTCTGTACTTTCAATTTTGCTAGTACAGCCTTTTCTAGTTCAACTTTTTTTTTTTCTTTCAATTAGTACTTGGTCTTTCTAGTGAGCCACAGAATTTTTCACCTAGACAATCAGGGTAGAAATCAGTAATATCAAGGTAAGTGGTGATATGTATGTCTTGATGAACATTAATGGTACCAATCTCGATAATGCTTTCACTGTTAGATAAAAGCTGGCCCGAAGATAATGAATCTGCCTTCAGGAAAAGCTAAGACATAATAGACTGAAAAAAGCATTTGTCTTAATTATGGTAATTATGTTAATTTAGGCTTTAAATAATAAGAGGGTGGCACTTTATATATTTAATATTTCAGTTAACTGTGAGCACTAAGGAAAATGAGACATCTCAGAGATCCAGATTCACTCCAGCATTTCATATAAGCAATGGTAAGAAGCTTCCTGGGAAAAACAGCAGTAAGAAGAAAAGAGATGTTGCTGGGCTGTGACATGTCCCTCCCTCACAAACACAGAGTGTTCATCCAGGCCATCAGATCTGCAGGTACAGAACTGCAGCCTGTTTAGAGGAGCTGAGGACGTGACCCATAAGTCCACTGGAGACCTTTACTTCCACTGCTTCTGTTGTCTTAGCTGCTCTCCTATCCAGTGGTGTGAATCTGAGACTTATTGTACTGAATCTCCCTGGCAGGATTAGAGCAACCTCAAGGCTATTTCCTTCAAAATCAATCTACGAACAGAGCTTTCTTTGCAGTGAAATGTCATCTTTATGAATTCAGAAAGAAGAAAGTCATAATCCTCTGTGACTCTCTATACCCACATGTGCCTAAATATCCTGGAAATTATTGTTTTTTCTGCTCCAGATGTAGTAATTGTATTTGCTTAGCTACTTCTGCGTGTCTTCCAAAACTTTGTTCTCAAACCAAGCCAAAGAATCTTCACATTCACATTTTTTTCCTGCACAAAACATAATGAATGTTTAACTGTAATGTATAAACTTACTGGTTACCTGACTGATTAAATACAGCAAATTCCATCCAGAAAGCTTTATTTCCTTAGTGAAAACACAGCCTTATTCTATAGTTAAGAAACAGACTTAAAAGATGTGTAGATGTGGCACTTAGGGACATGGTTTAGTGGTGAACTTGGTAGTGTTAAGTTAATGGTTGGACTCAAAGATCTCAGAGTTCTTTTTCAATCCAAAGTATTCTGTGATAGGTAATTCCTTAGGGAAGTGTAGCCATAATCCCCCAAAATCTAAAGCAGTTGTTTGTGTATGCAGTGGCTTGTTTTATAGAGTGGGACCTAGGCTATGGTTGCATTTCTCCTGCTCATTAAAAACATCATTCATTACTCAGGGTTTGGGTTTTGATTTTGGTGGGTTTTTAAAGTAATTTTACTTCCTTTTTTTGTCTGAACAAACGACTGTCTTCCAGGCATTCACGTCATATAGGATACTTCTGGCATATGACATTGGAAGATGGTAATTAGCCTTTTATTGCTCAAAATCACAGAAGGTGGTTGGTGCCTCATTTTCTAGTAGTGCCAGAGCTGTAATGACTGGTGTTGCTGTTATAAAGTGAAATCCAATTACCAGTGTCCCAGTTAGGAGATTCCTGACTGAAGTTTAGTTTTTGGATGCCTTTACTGGCCTGTATGTTCTATCTGATCCTGCATATGAAATTACTTCCTTGGTATTGGGAGTGCCAAAACAAACAAGGGAAAATCAAATTGTCTTTGTGGCTCCTATGCTAAGAGTTAGACCAGGCTTGGGGTCTGTGCTGTAGAGGAATTTAAAGTCAGACTGATTCCATTGCTTTCAAAAACTTTACTCTTGGAGGTCTCAAGAGTAAGTGAGGGTGTGATACACACAGACTCTAGAGAATAGAGTACACTGTGTCTGCAGTGGGAAATAAGAGGAAAATAAGAGGAAAACTGCTCTTCCAGTCTTGCTAGATGCACCAATGCAGGATAAATGAGAGTGCTGGTCTATTTTAACAACATTAGTCCAGAAGTAAAGTGGCAAAAGTGTGTGCCAGTATTCTCTGAAATTTTTTCAGTGACCCTTTTGAGAAGGACAATGAGAACGTTGAACCTATGGCTGAATTAAGTATTCATTCCAGATACCTTGCTATTTGATGGTACATTAGCCAGAAAATCAGATGAGGAAAGCAAAGAGGAAATGTGTAAATCACAGCATTTTTTCCTCTCACATTTGAAAGACTGTAGCTTTTAAAGGGTTAAAGTAAGTAAAAGGTATGAATTGGAAATTCATACTGAACTGAAAAAGACCCTGATTCCTGCCATCTCTGATCGCTGTCTAACAAGATGACCAGCTGCACCCCCACTCCAGGCGAGTATCTCAGAGTCATTCACTGGTTTTATCTCTCAACATTCCTATACAATACCATCTCCTTTGATGAACTAAGAAAGTAAGTGATTTAAATAACCAAAGTCACAAAATAAACCTAGGTTTAAGCCAGCAATTGATCAGGTACTGAGATCCTGCTCCACCAAGAGGACTTGCCATGCAGGAAATGTCCTGTCCTTGTGCCATTGGTGCCCATGTTTCCAGTTAGGCTGGGTCATCTCTTTAGCAGACATGCAACAACCTGCATGGCTTTTTCAGTGTCGTGTCTGCAAATGTATTTCATGTTTCTCTTCTCTGGAGACAAATCAGTTTGAGTCAGGCTCTTTTCGTAGTGGAGACAGGAGGAATTACACACTGCAGTTTGTGTAGACTTCCTCAGCTGGCTTTGGGCTAGGTAGTTCAACACTCTCAGCAGTGCAGCTGCGCAGCAAAAAGCTGTGGCCTGCTTTCAGATCCACCACCAAGAGGTCCTGTGGTGATTTGGACTCTCCTAGACGAGCTACAGTTCCTACAACTTTTACAATTTTGTTCATGCCCTCACAAAAAAATTTCTAGAAAGGGAGCTGAAGCTTCAGCAAATGAGGCTCAGATGAGAATCAGCTGTGGGAAAGCAGGAAGGAAGGTCTGTGCAGGGACTGAGCAGCTGCACAGCTTTGATGGTAGCAGAGAATGCCACTACTTGAATTCTGTACCCGCCCTACAACCTTCCACTGCCACTGTTGCTTTACATCTCTGCGCACCAACAGCTGCCTGATTCCCTGGCACGTTCTTCCCCAAGTGAGCCCTGCAGTTCCCCTCAGAGGGCTTCTCCATCACAGCCAGCTGCTATCTATCTATCTGTCTATCTTAGTCTCTAATCTGGGCTATAAAGCAGGCCCATTTTCCAGGCAGTGTTTACTGAAAACACAGGAGTGTGCCTGGCTCCCTCGGCCATACCTCCTCCTGCCCTCCCACTCCTGGCAGGCTGTGGAGGTCAGGCTGCTGCAGGAGTCTCCTGCTGCCTTTGGGGGAGCGTGCAGTGAAATCACCAGCCCATGAGCCCATTAACCCTGACAGATTTGCAGTGGCTTCCTCTGAGGTTAAAGGAGTTCATTATGCTCACAGCCAGTCAAGGTGGTTGACAGCAAAGCAAACAGTGATTGAAATCTTCATTAGAGAGAAAACTGGAGTGCTAAAGTAAAGATTTGGGATAGAAGAACACAGTGCAACATCAAGGCTTTTAGTGAGATCAGTAATTTTAAAATGAAATTTCTAAAGAAGCAGAGAAGAGATAATGAAAAGGGTCAAAAACAAATAATGAGGGATAATTATGAGGTTGGTGGCACACTCAAATGGCACTGGAGAGCTGGTAAGAAGAAACTGGAACTTGCTGTAGTGCTTAATATGAGGAAATACTCAAGTCTTTAATGAAAAAACACATTTGAAATGGAAACTTCCTTGATTTTAGTGCTGTAGATTAATTCTGACTAAGACCCATGTATTCTGTAGTTATGCTCCTATTTCTGTAGGTATGCAGAACTTTTGGGAAGCAGAAACCATCTGGTGCTGCATCTTTGTCCCTATTTCCTGACAACTGGGATTGTGGCAAGATAATTAGGGCCTTTGCTTGAATAAAGTATTTCTAGATTTCTTTGCAGCTTCTTCTGAACTAATCTACCCATTCATATCCACCTTGAAAAGATGACTTGCCTCATTCTAGGAATGAGAAGAGCTGAATTCTTTGTCTTGCTCTTACTTCATCATTTTTGAATATTTTTGTTACCTTGGACTTAAAGGCGGTAGAAGGAAGTGGGCTGGATGATTTTTTCCTTGATTACAACTCCTTTTCTTGCCTGATGTTGTCACTAAAACTCCACAGGCTGTTGAAACAGTGTTGAAATGGGGGAATATTCAGTCTGCAAGATGCAGGCTGAGCATTAATGTTTTAAAAGAGAGACTTTTAGGAGCCTTCCCTACTCTTGTTAAAGCCAGCAGACATCCCTGCCTGTCAATGGAAGTGAGATAAGATTTCAAGTCACATCTTGTGTCCTACACATTTTCCTGCGTGTCCGGAAATTTCAGTTATCTTCACTCATGGCTGGAGATCAGGAGAGCAGTTTGAATTTTTAGTCAAATAAGACAAATACACCTCTATCTTCTCTAGTTATATATTTATTGAGTAATTAACCCAGCTTTAAAGCTCACAAACTAGTTCTTTGTCTCTTTAAATATTTGTCCTAGGGGTTAGGAGCAGTGATCTCCAGTGAAGATGAAGAGTCACAAGAGAGGTTGGTCTCTCGGCCAGAATGGCCAGGAGCCCCTCCATGGTCCCACATGAATGCCAAGGCTCTTCTGCACTTAAAGACCCATCTATGTCTGGAGTTTTAACATCCTTGGACACTAGCAGGATATTTTTGCATATGGTAGAGTGTTTGTATTTTCTATCCGTTTTATTTTCTGAGTAAACAACAAGGAGAGAACATATTTTCCTCTTAGCATTTTACCTTTTTTTTTCTTTTTCCCCAGCAGTTTAGGACAAGGAAGAATTCTTGTTCAAAAAATAACCTTAAAAGGAAAAATCTGAGTATTTGTTTTGTTGTACATGTTAACAAAAGGCTCAGAGGAATCCCAGCTACAGTGAAAGTTGGTATGAAACCCCAGAATATGGGCCCTTTTAGTTGAGAGTAACTAGAATAATTAAATATTAATGAAAAATTATGTCAGAAGAACTGAGAAGCCTGTTTTTCTGTACTGATCTACTAAAAACCAGATATTTCGAAGTAATATTACAAAAAGTATAATTTTAAAGTGTAATTACCTACAAAACAGGATCAGTGATCTGGAAATAAACCAGTGTTACTTAACTAGAAAGCAGTTGCCAAGAGGTTTATTCCATGAATTAAATTTTATGTATTCTATATTAAAAACTTCTGCAATATAGCTGAACAATTTGTTCCTGTCTTGACAGGAGCTATGATAATAAATGCCAAGAGGTTGGATGTGTAGGTTTTTCATCCTCACTAGGGGTCTTTGTTAATTAAGAACTTTGGCAAGTATTCTTTCCTTTCTGTTTGAATTGTTTTTAGCAAAATGAAAGGATAACATTTCACTTAAGGAACAAAATGTCTAGAATTTTTTTCACTCATTGCTGAAATGATCTTAAGCAGAATGCTGGGAGAAAATTAATTTAACATTCCTGTCAACCTTGATAATATTTGCTTCTCCCGCTGGTCTTTTCTATTTTTTCTTTCTCTGATTTACAGCAAAATGAACTAATAGAGTCAGAACTGCATCTTACTTTATGCAGAAGAAACAATTGGGCAAGCAAAACTACAAGCTGCCTCCCACCTCTGAAAATCAATTAACTGATTAAATGGTCCAGAGTTTGGTATTTTGATTTGGTACCATTGAACATTGGCATGTAATATCTGTGGAGGCCTTGGAAAAGAAAACATACATATATCATAAATTATATTATTTGTACCCGATCTAATATTTCTGAAATATGGAAAAACACCTTTTGTAGTTTGGCTTTTTGTTGCATTCCAGTTCAAGGGTACTTATGGATTTGCTGTGCTCTGTGACCTTCTACTTCTCGCTCTGTTTTTCATTCAAGTGGAGCAGGAATCGCAGGGTTTGCCTGGGCTGGAGGATGTTGAAAATACTGCAAGCTGTTGGCAGAAATTGAATGCAAATTGGGAAATGAAGTGTTGTGAGGCACTGCAAACATTAAATATTTTGTTGTTTTCTCTTTAGAGATCACTGCATATTGTGAAACCTTCCTGACACACGAAGGCCTGTGGAAGCTGTGAGGTGCCCTGAGTGGGGCTCACATCTGGGGCTCCTGGCTCAGGGCAGGGCTGGCCAAAGGTCTTCTCTGAAATCCCTTCTTCACACAGGAAGTGATGCCATGATGATTTTTTGTCTTTTCTTTTCTATACCTTTTTTATACCCTTTTATATAGCTTTTATGTATCCTCAGTGCTTCTAGCATGCATACTTGTAATTCCTTAAGCCCGATAATTTAGCATAGTCCTAATATTCCGTTAAGCCAGGAGACCAAGCATCCTGGAGGCCTCACAGCTGGAGGCCAGAAAGCCCTACACTATCCTAAAAAACCAAGGTCCTTTCTAGAACACATCCCGGAAACTAAGATAGGCCCATCCAGGGGGGAATTCCTCGGGATGGGGGGGTATCACGCTGTTCATTTCAGCCTCTCATTGGGGAATCTTTGATAGATATGCTCATTTGCAAGGTCTATAAATTGTATACCTGATCTATCGTGTGGGTGCATTTCGGTGCATTCCACCTTGGCAAAGTGGTGCACCTTTAAGGATCCTTAAAGAAATACTGAGGTCAAAACCCCTTTTTCCCTTAAGGGCGTCTGGCTCTTAATTTTAAGACCAGAAAAACATTTGTTCATCTGATGGTGCACCTGAAACAAAGTTGCATGATCTGTTGATATTTATTAGTGCAGGTAAGTTAGGAAGAGTTTAAAGATTTTTCATTTCAACTGCTTTGAATTATGCATTAGGGTGAGGATGCTCAGAGCCTTTTGTATATGCATTTTATTGTACAGTTTGTGTTTTCTCCTGAGATATTCATTAGTTCAATTTCAAGCTTTCAGATAAGCTTCAAGGAGAGAGTGGGTTTATTTTAGAGCAATGAAAAAGAGAAGAATTTGCCTTATATCTTTGCTGCCCAAAATCACACTTAAAAGATCCATCTGTGAAAAATGCAGGTAATAGACTCTCTGCTGTGTTATTCAGAGGTAAAAGATAAAAGATAAGCCTGCTGACAACCAGAACCCTATTTCAGCTGCCTCTGAAGAGTGTCACAGGCACGTCTGCAAAGACATTTCATCATATCACTGATAAAGATTGTGTAGTACTGAACTGATCTACAAACATGCAAACAAGCTAAACTTGTGTGTGCATTGTGCATATGTGTGCATCTGGATCTGTGGGCCAGTGGAAGGACAGCTTTTCAAGAGCTTTGTAGTAAAGTAAGAGAAGCTTATTGCTCATTAACTGCTTTCCAATTGTTCTTTTATTTTGGCTCTGTTTAGCATTTTTAGTGCTGTTCTAATTCTAGCTCAGCTGTACAGCCATGTCATGACAGAGTAGCAAACAGCATTTCCAGCTTTAAGGGCTAAGGCTTTATAAAGGTAAGGGTGTAAAAGGTGGTGCAGCAATTGTGCTTGACTTCCTTTCCACTGTCACTGCCTTCTGGAAGCTGTTTTGTTCTGGCTGCTGATTAACTTCTTCAGTGGTTATTTGAAAGTCAGCAAACAAGGATTGTTTCTGAACCTAAAATCAAGTTATCAATAAAGAGGACTGGAACATTTGATCAGCAACTCCAGTCTCCCAGAGCACACATTTACTCCTCCTTAAGGTTTTTAATGCTAGAAACATGGTGACTTTCCACAGTTTTGTTCGTATTACCTTGGCTGTAAATCTCCTTCCTAAACTGTGTGGATGTACATGTTTTGACAGTGTTTCTCTTTGGTAGGACAGACTAGAGTTTCACAGGAGAGAAAACTAGTATCATAAGGGAACAGGATGCAGCAGGCAATAAATTAATGGTTTGCTAAGAAAATATACATGAAGTTTTAAAGCTTGATAATTGCACAATCTACTTTTTCCCTCCCTGAGACCCTTGTGAAGGATCCTGTTAATGATGCCATTTAGTCTGTGGCTGGTGGCAAAGTCTGTGCCATCATCACCAAGAATAACCAAGACGTTGGGCTAGTTTTAATTAAATGTATGTGGCAAGTAATGAAGTACAGGATAATTGGGATGCTGTTTGTTGGGCAGAATTGGGTAAATCTGACAACACCCAGCTAAGCTTTGTATAGGAATGTAAGTGCTGTTGCCTGCATGGGATAGTGCTGTGATTTGTGGAAAGAGGAACCCTGGTACAGAAGGAACATCTGGGTGGTGCCTTTATTGTGAGCCCAGGAGGAGTTGGTTTTTCCAGCCTCTTGCAAAAGTTCTGTCTGTGTCTTTGGTCCTGGCACCAAATTCAACTACTAGGTCTTTATTCCAGAGTAATAGTGGAAAAAATAACAGCTAAGTTCCCCCGTTGAAGACAGATCTGAGATGCTAAACATGTCTGTCAGAACCTTCCTGGAAGAATGGAAATTTACAGTAAATGCAGCACTGAAAGCAGAAGTATTATTCTCTATTACAGTTCTGCACAGGTCAGCAGATAAAGCAGATATATTGTGCAAGCCTGGCAGCAGAGAGAGACTGTCTCAGAGGCATTTTATTAATTTTTCAAGAATATAAATCAAGACAATTTCATGTTGAATAAAGAATTAAATACTTCTTGCTCTCATTTCCGGACTCTCAGTAATCATTAAGGAGACAGTAAAAGGACTGCAAGGGAATTAGCTTTTTGACCCAGTGTTCACCAACAGTAGATTCTGCTAACAGTGGGAATAGTCTTAATGAGCAGTTTGCAAGTGAAAGATTTATATACTTTCATTATAGGCAGATTTTGTGAGATTTTTAACTTTGTGGCCTGAATGGAAGCTTTGAGGCAATTATTAAGAAAACACTAGGAGTGACTATGGTACATGAGGAGATATCATGCCTTAGGAAAAAGGAGATGTGATTAACTTCCAAGCCCTGGTGCTGAGATTCTGCTGAATTGCACATTGTCTTGCACTTCCATGCATTTCACGGGACCCCTTCTCTTCCTGTGAGGTCAGTGGAGAGGAGATGAGCAGCAGCCTTTCAGAGTTGAGACAGGAGGCAGATGTAAATGTAGGTTATCACATATATTCAACACATTCTGTCTCCTCTTCATAGTTCCTCAGTTCCAGACTACTGAGTCTTCAGAGCACACACTTGCTGTACAATAGTTGTATTTGTTACCTTGCTGTGGGTGCCTGCAGGAAATAATCTGTTTAACTTGATCCCTGATCTATTTTTGTGGGGGAAAAGGAGGGAGGTAAAAAGGGGATAATACACTGCTGCTGTTCTGCAGTGTACCTCTGGCAGGGGCCTAATCCCAAGGGTCAAAAGCTGAGAACGTCAAGCAAATTTAAGTTAACAAGAGAAATGCTTGGCAGTCCTCCTCCACCAGGAGTCAGGTGCCTCAAGATTTAACACACGGATGTGCCTCCTCTGCAAAACCTTATCCCATGGCCCATCTACCGCTGAGTGAAAATGTCCCACCCTGGAAAAATATTTCTTTCTCTGTTCTGCCTCAGCAGGGCCTTCTCATTGTCCTGGCTAGTGGGAACAGTAACAGGGTTTATTTGCTTGAGCAGGTGCCCATGGAGCCATCCCATGACAGTTAAAATATTGCTCCACGTGCCCGGTGTTGCCTCAATGCTGAGTCATGTTTACTACGGGACTGCTCCTGTGAGAATTATGGTAAGGCCAGACATGTGCCACCTAAAAATGGATAAATTGATCTTTAATAAGGTTTTGTTTTTTAATCTACTACAATAACGCTGGTCTGCAAAGGTAAAATATATTCTGTTGAAGAATCTTCAGTGCCACTTCACTGGAATTCCAGGCTATGGCCATTTTTCAAGGCCTGTCTTATATGAGTGCTTTCTTTATCAGGATACTCTGTTAACATTGCCAACATGGCCTCAATAAGGTAATAGGAAATTAATTTCATTCAAATTAAAAAAGCTATGAAATCTAAAGGTAAGCTTTATAAAGGCCATATTGCCACTCAGTCCTGGGAAGATGGCTGCATTTACTTGACCTGATGGGAAATTGGAAATGTAGGACTTTCTCCTGAGATTTAGCACAGGGCGCTTGGCTTCCTGAATTTGAAGGACACTGCAAGAGAAAAGCAGGAAATGACAAGAACTGAATCAATGACTTGACTAAATCACTTTGACCAACACTCCTCCTTCATGTTAGAGCAAAACAATGTTGCTGCCTGAGTTATAATAAATTGCTGCTTAATAAGGCCAGAAGTAAGTCATCTCTTTGCAGCTAATTCCTGTTCTGCTTTCCCAGCTATAAAACCCTTATTAAAGAAAGTTTAGCAGCCGTACTGTTCTCTGAGGCATGAAAAAATCTTGATTAAAGCCACTATACTGGAGTCAATGAAGCTTAAACCTTGATATGGTGGGACACAGGGAGGGCCCAAACCAGCTTTATGCTCCACGGTGTCCTGCTGGCCAATCCACAGAGGACTGTTTGTTTTTGAGGCTGCAAAGCAGCTTGCCAGACCTCCTGCCTGTCAGATAAGCATCGTGTTATCTGTGCCTATCTGCAAGGTTAGAGCAGCAAGCAGAAAGCTGTGGTCACAGAAGAAAAGATATTTAAGCAACTTTGAGGCTGAGCTTCTGACATTCCTGGTTTTGACAAAGAGAGTGTTTGGAGGAAAAGATCATGTCTTTTACACTCTGGGTGTTGGATTTGAGGAATACAATTGAGCTGGTAGTGCAGTTTTCTTAATAGCTCTAAGGAAAGCTGTGCCTCACAGTGTTATTTAAATCACCATGCAACTGTAACTTCGTTAACAGCATTAATGCAAGGCAATTAGTGATTGAAACAAGTCAATTATGTTAATAAGTCAAGTTTTACTCTGAATAATATCATGTGACTGCAAGGAATGAAACCTAGAACAGAGTTGGAATGCTGGCTATAGATACCATGGTACTGCAGTCACAGGATTAACATTGAATCAATGAGTTTTGATTCCTGCATTTTTAATAGTAATACTTTTTCCATTTATTCTGGGTATGATGTAAATGACTTTGAATTAGGTCTGAAAAGTGAGGAAACAGCTTTATGTAGAATTGGATTTTTGGTTTTGCTCACTTTTGTTTGTCAGTCCTTACAAAAAATGAAATATATTTAATTGGTTTTACATTTGTTTTCATTTTGTACTTACCCCAGAGAGTATTATAAAATATGTTCCCACATGTAAATGCTGTGATATTCTGCTGAAATATTATGCTGAAAAGCATATAAAAAATCTTTCGATTTCTTAATTGGTGAATGAAAATTCTTTTTATATCTAGTTATAAAAGTTAAGATTAAAAAATCCAGAAGCATTGACATTAGTCTGCAAGAGATTTTATTTGTAAACTAAGCCTGGAACCTCCAACTCATCAGTTGCTATTGCAAAATATCTTAGCAAGGACAGAAGGGATAGTAGCTGGACCAAGGCCACCTGAGCAAAACACTGATTGGGAGACTGCAGTTATAGAGTCAAGAATGATGTGAAAACACTTTTATGATTAATGAAGATTGGTTAACGAGTAACTGGCAAAGAACAGATCGCACCTCTCTGTGTGGTTATTTAGGAGTAATTGGCTTTAATGATATCACACAGCTATTGTGTTTTATTTGGATAACCTTGTCTGATACACTAAAAATCACCGTTTTTACAAGTTTGTTTCTTTTTTATTTAAAGCAGAAAGGCTGTGTCATTGCTCTTACCCCATCTGTACACAGGCAGCCTCTGAAGTCAATGCCAGCATCCGTCTTTAGAAACAGGAAAAGTGAGAATGTGTGTTTCTGTGAGTGCAAATGGCAGAAATTCAGGCCTCTGGTATCATGCTGTGCATAAAAAATAATTCTGATCTGTTTTCTAATTGCAAATTGAGAGATGCTTCAATTTGTTGTCTTGGGGTTATGGTATAGAAGGTCCAAGGCACTGTTGCTTTTAAACATCATTCAGAAGTCGGGTGTTACTGCTGAGGCAACATCAAAGAGTGGTACTACAGAAGTAAAGACTAAGGATAAATTCTATTGGCTAGAATGGATTTATTTGTTCCCCATGTGTAAAATGTATCTTCTGTGCTCACAGGCTCACAAGCTTGTGTCATGGTACGTCATTAAATACATCATAGATCATCTTATTTTTCTTCTTTCATTCCATCTTCTTTCTTCGTATTCTGCTGTTTCTTCTCTGCCAACAATTTGTATCTATTTAGGTGAGAAAAATAAGCTTTTGCTTCAAAAAATAAAAATGTTACTCTTAATCGTTTCCCACTAGTCTAGTGAGCTTTTTAGCTAACAATTTAGGCAAATAAAACAGATTTTTTGGTGATCTGATTTGAAGGAATTTCTTCAGTACAGTGAATCAGGACTTGGTTTCTGTGGGAAATGAGGCAAAATTAGTTTAAAATGGTTAAGGAATTGCTTTCTAGTCACTTCTAACTATTTTCTTGTATTAGAGACCACTGGACTAAAAAGAAAAAGAATCAGTATTCCGTCAATATCCATCTGGGATATTTTCTGTGCAGTCATACAAATCATAAAACATTCATGTCAAAAGAAGAAATAAAATAGTTATTATTCTAAGGGCTTCAACTGTCACTATCTTTCATACTACAAATACAGTTCACAGTAAACTTATGCCTTTAGGGTGAACCTGCCTGACAGAGGAAAACTAAAAGATAACTTGAAAAATAATGAACTTGGAGACTGCACACAAATTCAGGGAAACACCAAGCTGGATTAGTCTAGTTCTTACTAGGAAACACCAGTTTCAGGCTGAAGAATGCAGTATCTGCTGGAGAGATACGGACCAAGCAGGCATAATTAACAAGCATTGCATTTTCCATCTATCAGGGACTCTATTGCCAAGCTGTCTAAACTGAGAAACTGAAATTTGTGCTTACTGCAGGTGCTGTAGGAACTGCAATGTACCTGCTGGCCCTGTTCTGTGCTGTGCTGCTCTGGGACAGCCCGCTGCTGGTTTTCAGCCCAGGATGTTCTCTGCTACTGTGCCTATGTGTGAATAAGTGTGAATGAAACTGCTCCCAAGTAGGCCAGAGTAAAACTAATTTACCTGTTATCATTAAAATTTGTGTTAATTCATTCCAGAAACTAATGAAGACATGTGCAATCAAATGATTTCTCCTAGGACTGATTTAAGGAAGCAATTTGAAAGCCAGGCTTAGAGGGGCAAAAAAAGAAGTTATACCTAATTCAGTATACTACAATATTTTGTATTGTAGAGATGTTGGTGGTAATTTGTTGTTTGTAGTCTATTATGTGCAAAGCCCCACCAAGGACTGCTTTTCCCCTCTTTTGTTATGCTCAACTCTTAACAATAATTTTCCATAATTCTGCAGCACAATTGATTTGGTCACCAAGCAGGTACATCCTTCTGAGTAAGCTGGAGTGTAAATAATAGAAACAAAAGGATGATTACAGTCATCACTGATGTCTCCACTGCATTTAATCAGCCTCAGGGATTTTTTTCATCACAGGAGACAAAGTAACTGTATGTGAACAGTCAGTTATTTGATCAGGAAAATGTTTTTAAAATAGCCTGTGCTTGATTACTCCCTTGGCATTGGATTGGTGCCTCCACAGGAGCATGAAGTGCATTTCTCTGATTTACTCTTCATCCTTGGAAACCTGATCAAAGCCTTGAATGTGGGGATATGACAATACAAATGTTGTGATTCTCATCTTCAATAATGCAGCTTTTCTGTAGAGAACAGATGATTTGTTAACACTGGATTAAGACCCATTACCTCACCGAAACAGTGTCATCCTACCTTTTGGAGAGGTCCCCACAAGTAGATTGCCATGTGCTGCATGGCACAAATTAATAATGCAATGAAACAGAATTTTTGGAGCTTTCAGGTCCAGTATTGAGCTGTAAGCAGTTTCTCTCAGAACAGTGTGTGCAGGGTAGCTTGTTCTCAAGGGAGAAAGTTGTCTGAAGAGAACTATTAGTAACAAAATCCATAAACTAGGAGGGGGGAGAAGAAAAGGCCTGTTTAACAGTGAATTATATCTCTGGTAGGCCCTGCACTTGGACTCCTTTCAAGTTACCCTACAACAAGATGAATAAGCGACTGTGCTAGAGCCTGTGAAGAGCACATGAGGCACAAGGAATTCCCTGGTGCCTTACAGGCACTCAACACACACTGCTGTGAGTGCTGGAGGGTAGCTATGAATGACAGAAATCAGTCGTGTTAAGCTGTTGTTGCTCTTACTCTGTTCTGTGAAAATGAGCAGCTGCACCAGGATTTCATTCTTACTTCTCAAAAGCATCCAAGCACCACTCATGCAGTGTTTGTGCTTCTTGCCACAAGTTGAATTCTGAATCGGAAGCCACATGGATGTTTTCAGATCTTAATTGACTCCACACCAGGCATCCAGGCTTAGAGCAGAAATACACCATGGCAAAGAAAGCAAGTGCTTTAGGGGATCCTCCATTGTGTGCAGGGTTAACACGGAAGCAGGGGGTTGTTGTATGTGTTGTACAGGAATCGCCAAAGCTGAAGAAATACTGTTTTCTTTCAATGATTAATGTGCCCAGTAGAAGTGTAGCATTTGCTGCCAGCTTTCATTAACAAATCAATGGAAAACAAACCCGCGTGGTAGGGAGTGTGTCTGGGGACAGCTTAAACAGGACTGAGCCGCTTTAGATTTCAGCTGTTTTCTTTAGCACAGCAGTATAGAGCACTTTCTTGTTTATAGGCTAAACACAGTGGATTGAAGTGATCTGTGTAGCACACAGGAGAGGTTGCCAACCCATAACATTCTGCAGGATGCAAAAATTCCATAGCTGCTCCCTTGGGAGTCATAGGCTACAATCTTCTTGCATGTTGGTTTCAGTGTAAATAACAGTTAAATCATCAGAACAGACAAACTGCCAGTAAATAATTGAATAAAGTATTAGTTCATTTTCCTTCCTTCAAAATACAGGTCAGCTATTGGTTCAGAAGTGGTGTTTCACACCAAATTAATACAAGTAATGCATTAAAGTAAGGCTGTAAATGTGTGCTTTTTTAGCTTACTAACAAGAAAGAAGACTGAAATACAACAGATAACTTTATTTTTAGCCTTATTTTCACTTGATGGTGATCACACAAAGAGATCTCAGACTGGACATGACTTTGACCTGTGACAAGAACGTCACTGAATCAGCCTTAGGATGTGCAATGATTGGAGTATTGCTTTCAGCATTTCCAGTTGTTCAAGGCTTTTTTAAAATTTTTTAATGTAGAAATTAGATTCTTTTAAACAAATGAGCACAGACTACTTCAAGCAATAATGTGGCTGTTCTTCAGACACACTGAAGCCTAGCAGTTTTCTGAGCCATCTGTTTGAAAACATGCAAAATTATTCATTCATGGTGAAAATACCTCACAGAGTGGTGAAAACATTTCAGGAGTAAAACCAATAGATACAAACCCATCATGACCTGAGGGAGGTAAGGCAGCCATCCCTGCAGGTTACAGGATTAGGACAAGGATAGCTTTGGGAATCTAAGACATTTTTTCTAAAGCCAAGTACTCTAAACTTAATGACAGTAAGGAGAAATAAGCTGCACCTTCAACTGTACCTGTGAGCTATGCTGAAACCAGGGAAACCTTCCTATAAACTTTAGATAGGAGACCAGTTCGTGCACCCGTTGTTCCCATAAAATCAACCTCTCCCAGTTGTCTCCTCTGCAAAGTACAAAATCCCTCCAGACAGAAGAGAACAAATAGATTTCAACAGCTTAGGATAGAATAAGATTAGAATTCACAAAGGCTAAGCTAACATGCCTCAAAAAATGTTTCTACATACCAAATAGACAGAATTAGATTTACAGTTTTCCTGCACAGGATTTTGGTGTTTAGTACAGACTTGGTGCCCATGTAGCTGACATGGTCACACACTGAAGAGAACTTTGTGTTCCTGAGAATACAACCTGGTCTTCAGTCACGACATACTGTGACTATCTTCACCATGCAAATGTGGTTATTTGCTGATGAACATGCATCCCTCTGTATGTAATTGCATCACATTTTGAGTCTTATGTTCTCTCTGTAGTGAGTCATCAGACTCCTCAGGTATATCCAGCGTGTGCTGTGCAGATTGATGCACTGAGCAGGTGTGGCAAAGGACAGGGCAGTTCAAGTAAAAGGAAATTGAAATGTCTTTTCAAAGAGAATGTATAAGTACCTTAGTGTTTGATTTCCAGGGTGGTGATTAATTGCAAACTGTGAGATAAGAACATACAGGACAAATAACAGTGATAGCCGTTGTTGTATCATGGAGTAGATTCACCTCTGGTTTGAGCTGGCTTTTGGTGGTATGAGCTAGAAATCAGGGACTCTGGCAGTGTAAAGATAAGCAAAAGCCTGATTTCCCCCTCTGTGGTGGATTCTGGGGGCTGGAAAGCTGTACTCAGAGGACACTGACCTCATGGGCTAAGATTTTCTGGCGCTCTGTGAGGCCATTAGAAATGTTACCCTCATCAGATATGATGGTGAAAATTAAAATATGGCCTGCCCATATGACCACACAGCTCATGCCCATGCTCAAGTTTATCCTACTCATCTATTTGTACTTGCTTGTGCTAGAAAGCTCGTCTTGGCTTCCACATACATTCTGAGTTCAGGGAATATGGAGTGACTGTATTTAAACTCTGAACTCAAATACCAGCAGTGTGATCTGCAGAGTCTGGAGGTGCAGTGTGTCATCAGAAAGTGTCCAGCTTCTACTTGAGCTAGGTAAAAGAGCAAAGAGATTTGGAGCTTTTACCTCTTTAAAAATCCCTTGTATTTATAAAATCATTGCATTTGGTACAACTTGCAGTTCCAGCTAAAAGCTGTAAAAGTTGCTGTGTTCCAGATCATAAATTGGGGTGAGATGGCAGTGCTGTGTGATGAGGCTTGCACAATACCCATGCAGCTTATATCTGACTTAAGGCTTTGCTATTAATTCCTCACTTTCATGAACACAAAATTAACTTCCTGTTCTTTTTACTTCTCTGAAGAACACCTCCTGTTGCACGACACAAGCAGGAATCTCTTTCTAGACTGAATAAAATTCCTCAAGATGTAATGCACTGAAGCAAGATCATCTCTGAAATGGTTGTGCATTTCCCCATTACCCAGTGCCTCACACCACTGGAAAATGAAATGAGTCCTGGCCTGAACGTTCCTGCTGTTATCTAACTCCCACTGTACTTCATGTCAATTATTAACATCAGTGATGATAGAAATCTTAACACATGTTAAGAAACAGGACTCCTACAGAATTTTTGTTGATCTGTATTATTTTGCCCTATGATCTTTCTTTCGAAGCCTACCTTCCTTCGTCTCCTTTTCCAATGTGCTCTCCCAGCTGGAGTGTTTTGGGCTCTATGTTCCTTTCAATATCTGGAGGACAGAAAGCAAAAACCATTTATTATCTCTTTCACACTCCAGCCAAAGATCTTGTTCATCATATATAAGCCTTCTGTTTGAGTTCATTTTATCCAGTAATAATACCAAGAAGACTTTAACAGAAGTCAGTAGGCACCACTAAATTACTTAGCTGAGCTCTCAAATCAGAACTTATTTATATATATCGAAATACACATATCTATATATTATGGAAGTCATTGCCACTAAATTACTTAGCTGAGCTCTCAGATCAGAACTTATTTATATATAGAAATACACATATCTATATATTATGGAAGTCATTGTATATCTGCCTTAAGTGTGGAAGGCTCTTTTTTTTGTTGCTGCTGGCTTACTTACTTAGTGTTTTTCAGTGAAGATCTTTTGATTTTTCTCAAGGCAATAAATAATGCAGTGTAAAACCTGCTAACTGCCAATGAAGGCAACAGTCCAGTCATGTAGAAGCTGGGGTTGGGAGTGGGAGGAGGCAGATGGATGGAGAGTCCAGGCACTTGGAACAAAGCATGGAAACAAGGGCCTGGTTTGGCTTTGCTATACTTCCAATGCAGGTTTGGAACAGTACATACTGAGGAGAAGGTACTTTGTATTCTGCAGCTGGGAAGGCTGAATGTGTCTCCAGTACTCACGAAACAGTAACCTCAGTCCAGCACGTGCGCTGGGGACAGAGGGAAACAGGACTAGTAGATCCGTATCTTTCTGCCATTTCTTTCCAGAGGATACTGTTTTAAGCTTTGCCGCTTGGCAAGTGGGAAAACAAAAAATGGTTACCTGCTGAATCTGACTCAGGAGGAGTTTGGGGAATGAAAGAAGTGCAGGACTAAGCTCACAGTGTGCAGGATACTCACACTGACAGGATATCTCAACAGGATAAATGATGACAGTACCTGGCACTGGGTAATCCCACCCTCGTGGGTTTTCACTACCATAACATAACTGCACGTGTGCAAGTGACATAATTTGTACCTCCTTTGTGTAACCGAGTAATGCTGCGTACCTGGGACAATGAAATACAGAGATCAGCTAGAAAAAAAGAACCTTTTCCAGCTGAAGTTTCCCCACTTCCATGGAGCCATATCAGAAGAGCTGTTCTAGTGTTGCAGATCTGAGCAAGGGATTTATTCTGAAGAGTCACAGTCTGTCTCTTTTTCACTTTTCCTTTCTCAGCTAGATAAAAAAGCTGCAAGGACTAATCCATAGATGAGAGTGTGCTCATCCTTCCCTGCAAGGAAACTGATCTCTGAATCAGAATCTGAGAGGAGTCAGCTAAATGTCAACAAGGCTGTTGGTTGCATCTGCACAGTGCGTACATTACAAGAAGCAGGAGTATTGAACAGCAGCAGCATGAATCAGTGATCCAGGCATGTAGAAAGGCTACTTATAAATTCCTAGAAATTATGTAACTGCAGAACCCACTTCTACAGGTCAGTCATGAAAATATTGTTCCTTTTTAAGTCAGGTGTGTTTTTTTCTTTTTTGAGCGCCGAGGTGATTCTTTCTGAATGCTTTTTTGTGTTTCCTTTATTTCTCATCAAATCACTTATTAAATGTGTAGAAACCCTATAAAATTAAGAGTAATTAACTAAAATTGGATTCTTATTTGAAATGCAGAAGTCTTGTAACAGCTTCCCCCAATAAACTTTAGGAGAGCAGGACAAATTCCTACTTAGAGAAGAAGCAGTGATAGATTCTGAGAGACGAAATGAGCCTGCAAACAGTCCAGTGAACAAGGAACATGAGAAAGGAACTTGTTATTGCATTTTCTTTTGTGTTAACTGTGTTAGCTGCTGAACTGCAGCCCATGCAGGTGATAGAATGTCTGTCACCTTGAGTCCTTTCTCAAATTCTGTGTTTTCTGGAGCTCTCTATGTGTCAGGACAGCTGGAATTGGTATCCAGCCTCACCAAACTCCTAGGCCAAGGACTAGATTAAATGTTCCCTGTTTAGGATGCTGTGCAATGCCAGACAGTGTGGATGCTGTGTTGTTTCACAGGGTGTTATTTCATGTTCTCAAGGAGAGGGAAAATTGATTGCTAGATGTGAGCACAAGGCCAGTGAGTGTGGTATCAGCTCCTCTTCGCCTATAGCACTGCTTATCTCCCCCACATCACGAGCACGTTGTCTGTAGTAGGATTCTGGCTGACAGGGCACCAAATCCAGCTCACCCAGGGATGCACACAGGAGCAGGGCACTGCCCTCAGGGAGGGCTTTAGCACTCACCCAGCTTCTACTGACCCAGCACTGCAGGGGTTTGGTACCCTCTCAATGTCCCCCATCAGGGTTGGCTTAGTCCAGCCATAAATAATTTCCTGCAGGATCAAAACACACGGTACTGAACACAAATAACCTGGGAAGATTTGATACATTTGGGATGGATATCATGTATAAGATCCTGACTATATGAGAAATGTTGCAGATTATTTCATTGTGAAATCACCAGGCACTTGCCTGATGACAGGAGTAGTCCTTTGTGTTTCATGTCAAATGCTTTCTCAGAAACAAACCCAAAAATAACAACAAAAAAACCCTGTAGAAAATCAGGAATAAATTAATTTTTATTTTGCAGTATACTGCATTTGAGTGGGAGAAGGATGTTAAGTAGCAGTAGTTGTAGAATTGCTGTTAGAGATCTTCTCCTTACTACACAGGATTTATAAAGGAACTAATCACACCAAATTAAAGATTTATTCAAGTAAGCATTCTTCTGGAATGAGAGAGGTTTTGTTTTGGAAAATTCACTTGGGTAAAGAAAGTCTCCTATAACATGACGTGCTACAGGTTATGCAGTGATGTACCGGTATCAAAGCATTTAGCTGACCTTGGACATCGCTGTGGGAGTTACAGCAGATGCACTACTTTAGTGAGCTGAAAATATCCATTTGAGATGGATGGTATGTATCAGATTTCTCTACAGTTTAATAGTTGTGGTATCAGTTAGATAGCAGCATTGTGGGTATTATCACCACTCTAAAATGACGTGTGTGAGATACAACCTTGTTTGTCTTGGCCTGTTGCACAGTGATGGCAGAATCTGAGCCTGTACCTGCAGCTAACTCCCAAGTTTATTCCTTCTCCAAGTCTTCCAAACACATTGCCATCCCTAAATCATCAGTGCTCGAAAAGGCACATGTGGCAACATGATGAATTTCCAATAGAAACATTTGAAGAATACTTGAAGAAGTATTAAGGATGGTGACAGGGATTGTTCACCTGGAATGAAGTTATTATCTTTGCTCAGGCAAGAAGATTTACATGGGAACAGGCAGAGAGAATTGTTACTAAAATGATCATGGAATTGGAAGATTTTGTCATAGCATGAAATACAGAAACATGTTTAATTAAACAAAACAGAAGCAGTGTAAGGGCTAACTGATAATGCTGACACAAGAATCAGAATATATAAACTGGTGAAGAATAGATCTGCACTGGAATTTTTATATAAAGGAGAGAGGGAAAAAAAGTCTTCTATGATGAAAAAATACTTTTATGGAAGGGGAAAATGATGCAGTGCCATAAAAGTCAACCATACTCAGTTACTCATAGGATCACCTTGCAGTCAGTGTTCCTCTAATCCTAAATTTCTCTGTACCATTTGAAAGCATGAATAGTTATTACCACTCGCAGGCAAAAATGTCATTATCAGAGAGCTTGGCTGTTCCTTGCCCTGTACACAATGCCACCACAATTTTGAATAGATTGCTCACTGTTGCTATTGGTTAAGCAAGAACTGGCATGGAAACTGCAGTTCTGCATCACCTGCTTCTGTAATCCCTGTGGTGCTACGTGAATGGCAGCAACGGACAGGTGAGCACATGGTCCTGCCATAGACCTACCTTCTTTTTTGCCTAATTCTTTTATAATTAATGTTTACAGCAACATTAATTCCATGCTTTTATTAGAGCCTGCTCTTATGCTAAGGCATTATTCCTTTTGTAAGGTGATTTTTGAAATACCATGCTGCCCTCTTGAGGGTACATAACATGCTTGGGGGGTTTTATGCAGTTACTGGAAAGAAAATGACATTTGAATTAATATTTGTTTCTTATGGAAATAAACAGCTTAGACATGAGCATTTCAAAGCCATCTACATGTTTTGAATGTTCCAAAAGGAACTGGCCATGCAAGTCCTTGCAAATGACTTAATTTCTCAACCCTAACTCCTCAAAAGATTTAGAGGATCACGTGCAGAAGTGCCAATGGCTGGGAATAGAAATAGAACAAACATTGCTCTATTTAGATTTGAACACAGGTTTAATCTGCAGAATGGGAAGAATCCTTATTGACCAGCTGTATTGCATGACACAGTCATGGTCCTGCTGCTCGAGAGTGATGAGTACACAGTGACTGATCCAACCTGTACTGAAGAGCTCTGGCTGCCTCATGGTTTCTCCCATCTGCAGCGTCTCATTTGAAATGTTTGCTTTAAGAGAACTAAATGAGTCTGTATTGGCAAGTTAGGAATGCAGGTGGTTAGAACTAGTGCTGTAAAGGACATGCACAGTATGAGCACAGAGGAGGGACACACTGTGAGGAATTGCCTCTGATAGTTGGGGAAGGAGGTAACATTAAAAAGGAAAGTACTGGAGTGGCTGCGTGTAAGAGTCCCTCTTAAATGAATTGTTTAGCATGAGACCAGATGGACAATGTTGGGAATAAGATCAGGTGAAGTAGGTTGCCTAATTGCTCATTTTTTATTCATTGCTCTGGGAATCAATTTAAAGTACAGTGTGTTCATCAGAGACAAACAGATTGGAACAAAAGTAGAAGGAGCTGGTTAGGCCCCATGTGGTGTTGTGCTACTGTAAGGCTTGGATTGACAGGATGTGAGAAGACATTTTAGCCATCTGTCTTCTCTCCTTCTGCTCCCCAGTGCCTGTGCTATTCCAGTGGGATCCTAGAGAAGCAGAGGTATGCTGGGAGGGATTTCTGGTGCTAGAAAGTTTAACAGAGCTTCTACTGCCTTAACCAGAAGTAAAGGTTTCCATTTTTCCATGTAGTTTTAGAATATTTGCTGTCTGTCCCCAGGGGTCCCCTTCAAGCCCCAGCTGTGCTCTCAGGAGTGAGTTCAGAGCCAGTGGCTGGTGAAGCTTCTGTCCCACTGGTGCCGAGGTTGGCAGACAGCTCTTGGCTGGCATCGAGGAGGGAATGACTGGCACTGGGCATAACAATGCCACAGTCAGGGCTACCTTTGCACAAAGCCTTCCCTTCCTGCTGCTCCAACAGGAATCATAGGTTCCTGAAGTGATCTCCAGTCTGCCTGCCTTGACTAGAAACTGGTAACTGTACTTCACTGAGCAAATATCCATGGAATGACTAATGCCAATGAACCTCAAACCATCCCCACTGCAGGGATCAGTGTTACTAAATATAGAGGTATGTTCTTAATATCATATAAAAAGGAAACCAATGCCCTTTTCTGGTACATTTTCTATGCAAAATTTCCTATACTGTACTTCCTCATACAGATTTTCAAGCGTTTTTGTATTCCTTCTATAAAAATAGGCATATGGAATAAGTAAACACCACTGCAAATAAGCAAAAATCCAAGTTAAAAAGTGAACTAGAAGAGGTTATATCTGACTGTGAAAAAGAACTCCCTTTTTCACTGAAGGAAAGCTGAACATTTACTTTTCAGTGATCAAATGCTTATTTCCAGATCAGCCTATACCTGATAAGGCCTTCAACAAGGGAAAAGCCCCACAAAAAACCAAACCCAAAAGACCCCAAGAGCTTGACTGAGTTTAATTTCAAGTATGGAATAATGTATTTAAAAATAATTTGAAAAGCAGGTCTGCTGGAACAAAAAGCATAAGTTTCTTCTTGAAAATTAATCCTGTTTACTGACACTGTTATTTTTCACAAACATAACTTCTTTCTTTTGTGCCAAGAGCTTAAATGAGTACAGCCTCTTTCCTTTCCCTAATGCAGAATGTATTTGCCTTGTTCCTCAAAGCCATGTGATCTTCAGCAGCTTTCCTGCCTTTCAACTTTTGCTCACTAAGTTAAACAAGGAAGGATTTTCTCACTTGTGTTGTTCCTTACTCCTTAAAGACCTAAAAATTGAAAATATTAATGTATGTCCTTGTGCCTTAGGATATTGGTGCATAATTATAGTAAAATAAATACTGAATAGAGAAAAGAATTGTATCCAGCTGCCTCCCATGTCTCCTGTAATGTTGCTCTTGGATATTCCCTTTTTAAAGGTCTGTTTATTAGAGAAGGGAGTAATAGATAAAAAGAATCATCGAATACTTTATGTTGGAAAGACCTCCAGGGTCACTGAGTCCAGCCATTAACCCAGCACTGCCAGGGCCACTACTAAATCATGTCCCCAAGGGCCACATCCACATGTCTGTCACCTCCCTCCATTAAAGGGGACTCCACCACTGCCCTGGGCAGCCTGTGCCAGGGCTGGACAGCCCTTTCCATGAAGAAATAAGCAAAATTTCTGTCAGGACTCTCAGAACTGGTAACACGATGACAACCGGTAACAAATAGGCAGTTTTAAAAACATCTGTCCTATATATCTCAGTGACAGCTCAGTTCTCCAGAGATTTCTTTGAGGCAATGTATATGCAGACATGTTGATGTATGACTCTGTAAGCCAAGTGTACTCTTGCTGACATTTTTCCTCTAGCCTCTGGAGCAGTGTAGGGCAGTGCATTTCAGATTTTCTGTGGACACCGAGTCAAAACTTGCTCAGACACCTCACATGCAAAAGCTGCTGTAGAGCTGCTGTTGAGATTCAAGGACTTCTCATACAAGCTTTATTGGTTTTCAGAAGTTCAAAGAAGGTTCCTGGTTTTCCTTTCTTGACAAATTAACATTAAATGGGAGCACTGCTCATGCACACTGACTTTTAATACCTGCTGGTATCCTGGTGAAACATGTCTGGCGTGAGCCTAAGCACAGACTTGGGAGGAGCTGTAGAGTATCTGTATAATTGTGTGCTACATTTCAGCTGTTGTATTCTGCTAACCTCCCCTGTATCTTATTTCCCTGAACCAGTGTGTTGCAGTCTTAACACAGGAAAGCTCAAGATTTTGAGTGCAGTAGGAGGATGCATCAGTAAACAAAAGCAGCAGCTGTGAGCTCAGCATCTGCAAACTTTGCTGCTTTACTGATTGCACTTCTATTTAAACTGAAATTACACAAAACATTCAGCTTAATGACTCAGTCCAGTTCATTTTGCTTGAAGCCATGTGACCCTGAACTCCAGCACTGTCTGATTTCAGGCTAAACAAGGTTGATCTGGATTGGTACCAAGCAGTGAAGAAGCAGGAAATGACCTTCAGTAACAACACTTACTGCTGGTTCAGAGTGGGTACATGGTCATTGTCAGGACACTCTTTTTCCTGATTTGAGACTGAACAAGATGGGAGGAAAAATGTTGTTATTTAAAAAAATTCTCACTAAAGTACAATTTAATCAAAAACTTGTTTATTCAGCCTTGTACTACAGAGTGCAGATCTGAGATGTCTTTCTATCCTCGCATTTTTACATCCAAACTACAAAAATCTATCAGAATAGGAAACAAGTAATACATAGTATTGTTGCATTATTAACTAGTAACCAGTTGTTTCTGTCACAGAATTTGATAAGAGTAAACAAAAAGATTTTATTTTGACAGAGCCAAATGTGTTATTTGTAGAAATGTTATATAGTGATTCTGTGAAAGCAAAATTCTAATTTTCAGCTCTAGTTCTGCAAAGATGTATGCAACTGAAAAGAAAATGTAATGTGACTTAGGCAGATTATCTGGGCTTGTCACATATGTGGGTGATCTAATTGGTAGAAGTGTCTGTAGACATTGTAGGCTTGAAAGCAGCCAGTATTGCATTACTGAAACTTCTTATGCAACTGTTTTTATGGCTTTGTTTAAGATAAGATATTTTATGCTGGTACAGTAATACTTAGATAAGTGTAATTAATAATAGTAAGTTATACAATTTGTCATCTCAGTTTCTGTTTGTTGGCAATGGAGCATTTTGTTTACTTGGTTTCATTCTCCTACTGCATATTCAGTGCTTCTGAAGTGGCACAACTCTGACCCTTTCAGATATCAGACACAGAGCCAAGTTCTCTTGGTTTATACATAGACCTAGAACCCCATCTTTTGAAGCAGCTGAGGCAAAAATGATAAAAGATGGTGAACATAGCAAATAAAATGTGTTGGATCCTCTCCCTTAAGTTCTCATGGGCACCTTCCTAGTGAAGTATTGAAGGAAATTCCTGAGGACCTTAATCACAGGCAAAAGGTAGGAAAAACCAAAAGACATTTGCACAATAACCAAGAAAGTCTGTCTTGAAAAGAAGTTTCTGTCTATGGAAGTGATTAAAGAATTTGCTGAGATCTTGAAGGCAGAACTTGCCCTATGACTTCTTACTCATCCCTGCTGCACTGAGGCATGAGAGCAGTAGTGAGTTTCCATATAATAGATATCCTATACATGTATAATGCTGAGAAATTTGGAAGTGTTGGTTTACTCTGAAAATTACTAAAAATTGTATTTCCCTATCCATTAGATCTTCCTGATGTGCACATTCAGTTATAACTTCTTACCTGAGGTGAAGAAGGATTAAAGGAATATTGCTACAAACGATAGCCCCCCTGCCACAGCTCAGGTAAGGATTGAGGAGCTGGGTTGATTTTCCATTGCATCAGCAGCATTTCTAGTGAGGTTCTAGACTGTGACCCATGAGCAGATAGCACAGAGAGCACTTGTCAGCACAGAGGTGATGGAATCACTGCAGCCTGGAGAGTCAGGATTACACTGAGTTCATTTAAACTGATAGTCTACAAGACTAGAAATTAAAGGGAGAAAAGTGTGTGGTGACATGATCACAGTCACAATTTAAGCACTCTAAAGACACTGTTTGAAATGGAAAATATGTTGAGTGTAAGAAGAGTATTAACAAACCTGATGCCTTTTAAGAACCTTGACAAAACAGGCAATCCAGACTGCAGAGTTTTTTCTCTTTCCTTCTAATTCATACATACAGTTTTTCCTCTGTGATTATGAATCAGCCTTAGCTCAAGTGTCCTGAAGGACATGTATTGGTCCTTATGTTAACAAATATAGATGCTCATCTAACCATAATGTTAAGTAAACATTTGCAGTCATATAGATAACCCACCATATGACTTGACATGTTCATTATTTAGACAAAATGGATTTTACTTACACACAGATCAGATGATGAGTTAAAAGCTTTCTGCAGTATCAAGTTGTTCAAGCTTTATTATAAGTAAGAATTAAAGTTTTATATTCAGGGAAGTGTTTTGACAGCATGGGGGATTTCTCTTTAAATGTGTTTCAAATATTAAATCATGATGAAACACCATCTGTATGTGACCTTCAGAAGGTTATGATGTATGAAAAGACTTTTGGGCTGTTTTGGTAACAAGAGTATCACCCGCAATGGCAAAACAGGACAGACTGAACTTATAAACATTACCTCAGCCCCGTGCTAGAGATAACATGTTTAGTAAACTTCTCAAAATGAGCTGATACCACGAATCATCTCATTGTGATCAGCACCAGGACTATTTCCTGCTAAGACTGGCTAGCAGACTGGTATATTACTGCATCCCCAAAATATTGAGCTTAGAAAGTGAAGCTGCCTTTATTTTGTGTAAATAAATACAAGTGTTCGCTCCTGAAAGGACAAAAAGGTTGCCAGCAAATACAAATACTGGAAAATACCAGCATGCTAATGATAAGGACATTTGAAGTCCATCTGTTTTCAAGGAAATCCTATTATCTCATTGACGAATGAAAAATTTATACTTTTTAGTCTTTCCAAACAACTCTATTTATGTTTTTAATTCAGCAAAACTGGTCTTTGATATTTAAATAAGTTCTCCTATGCTACAGGGTGTTTAACTTTTGGAATTTCAAAATGCACTAGAGTTAGTACTCTACGAAATGGGAGAGAAATGTGTTCAGGTTTTGCTCTGCTCTCCATTGTCTTCTCAAACATCACTTCATTATTCATTTATTTTCCAAAAGCTAAGGAGAACAGTGCCAAGTCCACTTAACTGGGAGGGCTGGGATAAAAAAAAAGTGGAGAAATAAATGCATAAAACTAGGTCAGAGCACTTGCCTGCATTTCCAGAAGGAAAAAACTCGAATTGGTTAATGATATTTTTGGAAAAATTTCTAAGTATTAAAATATTCTATAGATATTTAAGTTTCTTTTCAGAGGACACCTCTGTGGTAACACAAGTGACATTTTGAATGTGCCTTTCCCTTGCTAAGCCTTCTTAGCAAAACCAAATGTCATTTGTTGTCTCAAAAGCTAACGACATATTTCACATGTCAGATGTACAAAGATGCTACTGAACAAAATTACAGGCAAGACATTTAAATTCTGCTGCTGCTGAAATTTCTGTCATATCTCTTTCTAATGCAGTGCACAGCAGCTCTCTGTGGTGACAGCAGAACTGGTTCTATTATGCTGCAAAGTAAATTAATACTTTGTGTGAAGGCTCAGGTCAAAATAAAAATACTTGATGGCTTGTTGTGTGCAGAAGTGACACTGTTATGTGATTAGGAAATACTGCTGCATATAAGTGGAAACCTGAACACATTTCTTTTCAAATTTCAGTTGTGTCATTTTTGAAACTATTTATTTTTAGGATCAGCATTATTAACATTTTTTGTGTCACAAGAGAACCTCATCTACCCAGAGAGCAGATGACCTTTTATAGTGGTGCATGCTGAATATGTTAAATATTATAATTCATTTCAAATAAAGAAATGGTTCATATTATTTATCTTCAACATAAAAATTTTAATGACCTTCAAAGAAAATTATGTCTAGTTTTGCATGACCTAATCCTTGACAGTTATCAGTATTTTGTTTGTCTGTCTTAGGGGCTGCAAATTTATCCAAAGTTTCAGATAAATATCTTTGAAAGACAGATGAGCTAAAAGTAAGATAATTACTGTCATATCCCACAGCAGAACTCTTCAGCACTTTTGGAAATGTCACTGATAATCAGGAAATTTTCAAATTATTTTAAAATGTTGTAAGCAGAATCTTGCCTTCCCTAGGACTCCATGAGTCAGTTTTGATTCCAGTATCTATTTCTGCTTGAGAAGAATCATTAAAGAAAATACATTTGCCAGAATTACTTAGAAGAAAGATGAGATAAATTCAAAGGTTTGAAATTGCACTTAAATCCAAGTATGTGGCTCTCCTTGAGTTTAAATTAGAGGAGAGCAGTATTTAGTCATGACCTGTTATGGATTCTGAAAATGTTGAACAATCATATTTTTGTCTCCAGTTATCCTATGGCTGTGGCAAATGGAGGCAGGTGCTGTTTGTGTGTAACCACAGCAACTAAAATCTGCCTGCACTCACTTCCCTTCGTCATCAATGAAACAAAAGAATTCTTACAGAAGAAACATTTTCCCTCCTGTTCCCTTCCTTCCTAGTTGCTACAAATGCTTCACTTAAGAAAAGAAACTAGTTTGAATTGTGCAGCCTTATAAAATGCCTTTTAAAGCATTCTGTTGCCAAAGTCTTGTTTGGCAAATGTTGTCAAGTTGTCAAGAAAGTTATTTGGCATAAAGAAAATGGGACACTTGTTTCCTCAGGGGTATATTTTCCATATTTCTGGGATTTATGTACTTGCAATGAAAAGACACCACAATGGTCTTCCATGTTTCCAAGCATCAATCAATTATTTGAATTCCCTTGTATATGTACAAAGTAGTATTTCCCACAAAAAACAAACAAAAAACCAAATAAACAACAACAAAATTTTTTTAAATAAAAAAAGAGGGAAAACAAACACCTTTCCCCATTAAAAGAAAAGGAAAATAGCAACATCGTTTTTCCCCCCTGCAACTAAGAATCATTACTGAGCAGAAATGTAGGAAATTTGTCCTGGGTTTGTAGCCCCACTCCTTTGTGTGTTACTGTGATCCACATGTTAGCACAAAGGACTATACAGCCATAAAGCTTTAAAGTTGCTCCATATTGATATTGCAGTTAAGATTGTACTTATCTGGCTGCTGTTATGATTTGAAATCTCTTCTTCTTCTGTTTGGAAGTTCAAAGAAATAATGCCATGGTCCTGCAGTAAATCCGTTCAGGAGAGACTTCACGATTTCAGTCACAAAGTTAAATACTAGTGGTATCAAAACCAACATTGCTCACCCTGAAAAAAGGACATCTGTCTTCTGCAGAGGTTCTTCCAGTTGGCCATTTGTCCAAAACTGAGTAAAAATATTTACAAAGGCAGTTGTATGTTGCTTCCAGAGGCACCAGTGAGTGAACTCCACAGTGTTCTCACAGCACACGTTTAGTTAGTCACAGATACAACACTAGCTTGAATGCCAGTCCTTACAATATCTATTTCTTTTATTTAATTTAACTTTATATTTAATGCAATATATTTATATTGCAAATCCTATCATACCACTAAATCCATTTTTCTGCTGCTAGATTTGCATTTAATTCGGGATTTGAATCATGCTCAACCTCATTGTTCCAAGTAATAGAATTTATTAGAATGGATCCACACAATACTGCACATAATGAGAATGGGAGAATCAGAAAGCTAAATTGCAAAGCCAAAAATGGAGGAAAATAAGACTGGCCATTTTGGATTACTCTATTTTGGAAGCCCAATGTGTTTCCAAGGCCTTATTTTCAAAAATTGCCACTGACCTTTCCCACAGTGCTGAGCAGGTCTGTTGCAATTTCTTACTAATCAGAGTAAGTAAAAAAGCACGCTCTGTACATTCACAGAACTGGTATCAAACTCCTTCTGTAACTGAAAAGAAAATTAGAATCTTCCATTCTCAGAACTTCTGTGGCTTTCTTTTTATATTTCCTACACTAAGATGAGGTAAACTCTCCTAGAATTTACATTCAGTTACACTCAGTACCTTCAGGAAACCCCTCTCACATAATTACAACTCTAATAATCCTTCAACTGCCACCTCAGTTTCTTCATGTGAGAGATTTTTGCCATTTGATGTTACAAATGGGCTTCATAAAGTAGGAAGAGGAAGAAAAAATCTTTAAAAATCAGCTAGAAATTGATTCTTTCACTTAGTGAAAAAAGAGACTAAAAAATGAATTGAATGATCTTTTAAGGTGTTCTTAAACCAAGAGGATGTATTTTAAGAACAAATTAAATAGCGAGCAGATATTTTCCCGTAAATAAAAATTAGCTTCTTATTTCTAGGTACGTGATTTAAAGTCGAAGAGCATTTTCCAGCTACCTGTCTTGTGCATTACTGAAATGTAAAAGTAAGTAAAAATTATATATATTTTTTCATACATTAGAAAATATTTACGGGATGGAACAAAAAATTGCATCTCTTAAATATAGCGTTTACTAGTAATTTCTTATTATGTCCCCTAAATGCCACAGTGGCTTTGCTATATCCCAGAATTACAAGTACTGATAAAATTTTCTTGCTCCCCCTTCCCATCTTTCCCATGATTATCTCATAGTTTAACACACTAATTAAACTAAAATAGATTAATATTACTTTGCATTATGAATATTTGCCCTTGAAAATCATTCCTATGAAATCATTCAATCTTAAAAGCCACTTAAAATTAACCTTCCTGAATTATACTCCCAACTCCTATCCACAGTTCTGGTTGAAATAAGGTCCCCACAGATCCAGCCAGTAAACCACACTGAAATCCCACCTGATCACCTGTGTCACTGCCTGATGCTATCCCAAGAAACGGGGCTTTCTCAAAGTGAGCTTAGTGGGTCTCTGCTCTGGGATTTATAAAATGCAATAAAAAATGACAAAAAACACAAATGCAAATATATTTTAAAATATAATATTAGCATTGTCAACATGAAAGACGTTATTTACTGCACAGAGAAGAAAATATTCAGAATAGTGTAGTTTGTTTCGGGGAATGCATGAAAAAGTTTCAACAACTAACACACAGTGTTTCTTTGCAAAATAGCCCGTGCATGATGCTGAAGTGAAATGGGTTTTGCTCATTCTTGTAAAAGAAGGTCATTACCTTCTATTGTGGCTGCTCCTTTTGGATTACCTGTCTTTGCACAAGTCAAACAATAAATAAAGGTAGTCTGTTAATATAGATTAGAGGTTAAACTGTTATTTATTGTCACCTTTTATGGAGAGATTCTATAAAGGTTGTTATTGAACTTCCCTGCCTACAAAATAAGAGTCAGGTATTTATCCCAGGCAATCCATTGGCAATGAAAACAAATTACAGTCTTCCTGAGGAGGCACAGGCAGAAAATGAGCTGCAATGATGAATCCTGATGAGTAAGAGTTCCCAAATTGAAATGCGTCACAAATTCACATCAGGTTATGTCTCTGAGCATTTGAGATGAGGAAATAGTTGAGAAACAACAGATCCCCTCTTGCAATTTTTGAAGTCTTCTTTTAAACCTCGTCTGGGATTTGGATAGAGTTGAGCATGAGAAAAGTATACAGCACATTTTCATTCCTTTGAGTTTATGTAGTACAGAGAGCTATAAAAGTAAACAACAGCAACAACAAAATTAGCATTCTCTTTCATGTGTTCCTTGAAATTGAAATAGTTGAAGAAAAATCAGTGTAACAGCCACCCACTTACTGTGCCTCAATCACATTACCAGCATCCCCTTAAAGTGGTTTGTGATGGTACTTGTGCAGTGTACCCTGGATCAGAGCACACCTCAGAAAGTGGCCTGCAAAGGTTGCTGTAACCTTGAAGCCATGGAAGAACTTCATGAGTACAGAGTACAGAAGGTTCCTGTTACAGTGAATAGAAAGTCCTTATCTGAACATCCTAAATTGTGAGGATGTCAGAAATCCAGACTAAGCCTCCCATAATGCTAATAATGAGAAGAGAGAAATAAAAAGGTCTCATAAATATTTTATTTTCTCTTTTATAAAGCAGACACAGTCTCCTGCTTCCTCACCCAGACTGTCTTACAGGTTAAGCCCTATCAAATTGTGACTATTTGAAAAGATTTAAAAGCCACTTCCTCCTGCAGTCCCCCAGTTCTGCTCTGTTGTCACTTCACCTGTGACCACACTGCAGGGTTACAGCAGAAGGAAACAAACCATAATGACCTTCGAATAAGAAATTGTATCCATCCAAGACATGGCCTTTTTTCCTATCCCAGCTTGTCAAAGTGTTGGCACAGTAGGCAGCAAAAAAAAGTTATGGGATCCAGCTAGAAAAGTCCTGGTAGTAAATCATCATCATGGCAAAGTGAGAGTGGGGAAGGGAGGGCTCTGCAGCCAGGTACGAGGTGTGTTAGAAGCAGTGGCAAAGAAACTGTCTGACATCGCTCCTGCATTGTCATTGCAAAGGATCACACAACTGCCTGCTGCCCTCATCACTGAGTCCTAAACAATCTGCTCAGACTGACAGAGGTAAGAGGACAGTTGTTTACTTATTGCATCTTCCTCGTTTCAAAAGCAAAATGGTCAGAAAAATGCAAATATTTTAAATGCTTGAAGAAGGCCATGATTCATTTTCCAGCTGATGTCTGGGCAAGTCCTTCTGAATTCTGCTGTGTGTAACTACTGGAGTTCCACTCTAATTGGTTGAATATACTCATTTATTCTTCAGAGTAAACCCCAAATTCTCAAATTCATTAAATGAGACAAACAGAGAAGTAAGTACTTATCAAGTGCTTCCTTACAAGTATCATTACAAAAGCTATCAGAAAACCAGCCAGGAAGCATCGTAAGGAAAGGAAGAAATTGTGGCATAAAAATAAAATAACCACATTTTACAGAAACTTCTGAAGTTTTAGGAAGAAATTCTTCCCTGGGAGGGTGGTGAGGCCCTGGCACAGGGTGCCCAGAGAAGCTGTGGTTGCCCCATCCCTGCAAGTGTCCAAGGCCAGGTTGGACGGGGCTTGGAGCAACCTGGGACAGTGGAAGGTGTCCCTGCCCTTGGTAGGGGAGTGCTACGAGATGATCTTTAAGGGTCTCTTCCAACCCAAACCATTCTGTGATTCATTCTAAGTCCTCAGGAGGATGTTTATCTGGAAGGAAATCCAGTGGCCTAGATCTGACTGTGCTAGACACAACTCTGGAGATAATACCAGGTGAGGGAAATGCGAGATAAGACTTCAGCTCCTCAACAGCATTTTACTGGTATGTTCCTGCCAACAACCTTGCTCCACCTCAAAGTTGAAGGTCGATGGTGTTGCTCTCTTGCAGTTTATGCTCCAGTTTGGAAAAAATGTCCACACATTGGCAAAGTTTCAGTTGTCACAAAGTTTTGAGACAAAGCATTTTGTTTGCATATGGGTTTTTATGAAATGTGCCTTGCTTTTCATTGTTCTAATTGCCTGATTCAGAAATCTGTCATTTTAATGACCAAAGATTTTCTTCTTCCCCTCTTAGTCTTGGAAAAGACCAAAATCTCACTGCTTGTACAGGCATCCACACAACAATGTTGGAGTGAATAGTGTCACATGCAGTTCAGTGAACACCTAAACAATCTGTTCCAAAGTGCTTCCATTTACTGGTGACACCAGCAAAGCTTAGACAAATGAAGAGGAGCACTGGAATTGCTAATTGTTAATAATAATATATTATTATATATTATATCAATACTATGATTGTTTCCTTCTGAAAACAGTTTAATGGGATGTTCCAAGGCTTATTAACCAGGTTGCCCTTCACATCATGGACTGTTTTCACTGTCCTAAAATTTTAACTAGCTGACAGGTGTACAGAGCTTTATTTAAAGTGACTTTATGTCACTTCCCAGCTGCTGTATCCTGTAGCCCCTGGGTTACCCATGACAGACTCATTAATCTGGCAGCTCTATAGAGACGAGGTGGGAATGCTCCAGTGACTCACAATCGAGCTTCACCTTAGACTGAAGTATATTGGTAGGTGGGAATTTAAATTTTTTCTGCATCAACTGTAATATTTTACTTGCTCATTTTTAGGTTGCCCATTTGCAGTCAAGTAAAATCAAATTTAGGGAGCTTTTAAACCAAAATTTGATCTTATGTATTCAAAGACCTCTAGAGCTGCACTACGCAGAATATTAAAGATGCTTCTTTGCTGCCAATTCTGCTTCCCAGCAGCAAGGAAAGAGGGATTTAATCAAGTGAAAGTGCCTGGGCTAAGTGGTAAATCATGCAACACTGTTCAGGAGTGGGCAATGCCAGCCTGGTTAGGGACAGTAGACTCTACATCCAAAGCATTTAAAATATACTTTATTGCACCAGCAGTTGCCAGCAAATTCTTGCTAATGTGATCAAAGTGTTAATGAACAATGACATGAAAGTTGTTTCTGACAGCTTTTTCAAAAAGTGACCGAGGTCAGGCTGCCCAGTAACATTCAGCAGCTGATAGGCCTTTGTGTCAGAGAAATTGTTAAGAAAAAGGTGATAAAACAACTTTACATGAATCATTTTGGTGAAGTGTTTTAACCTTCTGATTTTGGAATGACTGCATACTTGTATTTGTGAATCTTTTCATGGCACTTTTATTTTTCCATGGTAGAGTATCAGAATCAAACCTGTAAGAATTAAAAGATGACCTTCTTGAGAGTAAACCCAATGAGTAGGTTATAAAACACTGAGTATCAGAGAGCTGATGAATTTTTGCTTCCCCGAAGGTTGATTTGCAAGAGGGGCTAGGATTTGTCATATGTACACAATGCACATTCCTCTGATGAGATATGATGATTAAAGTAAGTCAGAGTAGGATTTTACACTTCCAGATTCCTCTCTTTGTGATTCTTTATAAACATTTCTTACACATTTACACTGAAAGTTCTTGCTAGAGGAGAAAGCTATAAAAAAGCAGGCACTGAAGCAATATAACCTAGGTGTCATAAAAAGCTTGGGCAGTAAAATGTCATCATCTCTCCAGAAAATAAATGTTCTCATGACTTTCAGTGGAGCCCCATTTTTTCCTTTAAGTGCTAAGGTGGGGTCAGGATGAGCACAGAGCAGCAACACCAAAATGATCCTAAAGTCCAGTGATCAGTTGTTGGTATCAACCGAAGTACCAAAGACCACAAGTCATGATCAGATGATAAGGTATAAAAGTGACCTATGTATATTACTAAGGGATATGTACCAGACCAAAGTAATTATCTAAGCAGAGCCCTTTTATTCTGTGATCTTGGTGTCCCTACTTTCTTTCTTCCTTGGTTTTAGAGTCACACAAAGATTTTTACTCTTTGGTTGCTGAAATGACACTGTACTTTAACCGTTCAAGGCCAAGCTTTTGGTTGTATTCAAATCTTCACTAAGAAAAATTTTGTACTTCTGGTTGAAAAACATTCTTGTGCTCTCATGGATTTAGTTCAGAGATGGCTCCTTAGGATCCCTCTGGGTCTCTTTCTGAGAGTAACCTCTGCAGTTACTGTAACAAAAACCTGCAGATTAATTGCAACCATGAACAAGGAGCCTGACCAGCAGTGAACACTTTATTTTGTAGCTGCTCATTTTTCTTATTATCTCCATTGTAAGAGTATAAATTCAAAGTAAATATCTTTGAGGAATATTAATTCAAATGAAAATTACAGGAGGGGTTTTGTGAATAAGATATTGAGACAAGTGCACTCAGAAAAGGTGAATATTTACACAGGTAAAGAAGTTTTCAATTTCATAGGTTCCTTGTTTAAGTTATCTCTTACAATTGTCAGCAACAAAAAACCTGCACTATTTTGCATAAATTGGCAATTAATGTCAGAACTTTTTTACCATTTCTATTTTACTTAATTTCAGTATATCTCATTTAACTTTGGAAGGAAATTTATAGTGATTTACATGTCCCAGACGTGTCAAAAGAGATATTAAGCAGTATTAAGCCTGAAGAAATAATCCCGCTTTATTTCGTTCCTTCTGAGGACTGTGCAGAGGAATAATGTGAATGGATTAGGAACTTGGTGTAATACCTGTCAAGTAATGTTATCTGTGAATGTGCATGAATTCTCCAAAGTTAAACTAACTAACTGTTCTATATCAAATTCCTCAAATTCTCGAGGAAGGTAGGAACAAAAATAACCTGTTAAATCAGCTTGCAAAGCTCCACTTTCAGTGGGCCATCTTTATTTTCTTGGTTTGTACAGAGCCTAATCCAGTGCTTTGTAAACATGTTGTCTCTGTTGTTTCTGCACCTTCAGTGGGAGCCAAGCAGAAAAGGGGGAACTTTGGCCAGGTAATTTCAGTCCTTGCAGCCACATCAGAGTGCCTGGATCTGCACATGTCCAGGGTGCACAGCTCCACAGGCACATCCATTCTTTTGGAATGTGCGGCCAGCAAAGCTGACTGACCCTGTCAGGGAGCTCCTTCCTGTTGCTGCTCAAGGTTGCAACTGAATAAACTAATTTTGGGAAGCAAGTCTTGCCTGGCTGCAACAGACAGCAAATAGAGCACCCTTTTACTTAAATACTTTGCCACACTCCAGAAAGTATACCTGGGATGTCAAGGGAGAAAGTCTCACAATGTAAGCTTATAAAAGTCCAGGAAATTACCTTGTCTGCTGCTGAGGGGCAACTAAAGCAGCTGCTGGGCTGGAATAGGATATTTAGATTGCAAGCACTTATAAAATATGCAATTCTGCACAGGATCCACACAGTCTGGATTTTAGACTATCTATGATGAGGGTAGAAGGTACATTGTGTAAGTATTAATTAGGTCTGGATTTGAACCTGAAGAAAAAGCTTTTATGGAACCTTTTACTGATGTCAGCTGTGTAGTGCCTCCAGCAGAAAACGCATTTTGTGAGTTTATTGGTGTCAGCACACAACTGACATAGGCACAGAAAGCAGACAGGCAGCTGGCACGGCAAACGTGCCTTACCTTGTACCTGGTGATGTCTGGAATCTGTTTCTCACCCTACTGGAGTCATCACAGGTCCATCATGTGCAGGGAAACAAGGAGGCCAGGGCACTGAAAGGGTGCCTGGATTTGTAAGGCAAGGACACTGTCAGCTGATACCAGCTCTTGACAGCCACATTCCACTTTGTGAAATTTATATATAGTGCTATTTCTTGCTCAGGGAGTTTGAAAATGTTAGGATTGACTTCCTTTATTTACCACTAAATCCAGCTCCTGTGTTATTTGTGGGAAGGGGAAGCACCTCCCATTTCTTTGTGCTGTGGTGTTGTTCCAGCATGTCTGCAGCATCAGCCTGATAACCAAATTACACAGACCCTCTCCACGATTTATCTGGCTTCCAAATTTGTTGAAAAATGAACAAAATATAAAAGGGTTGTGAAATATATCTCTGGTTAAATGTCACTGTTAAAATATCAAAATGCACAGAAATGGGGATTATGTATAACTATAGACGTTTTGCTGCATTTAAATGTGCCTAATTTGTCATAAAACAATTTCTCTGTGGTTCCAAAGAAATCTAGTAATGTCATAAGAGATTTCACCCATTTAGAGTTTACAAGAGAAGTTATCAACTGTCAGACCTCTTCCTGGAACAGTCTTCAAATTCTTATTTTTGTCTTTTTGAGGAGTTTTGGGTTACTTTTTCTCATACAGTTTCATAGCACATTTTAGATTATTTTTATTAGATAAAAAATGAAAGCAATGATATATATGTAAAATTTATCTGAACAGGACAGACCTTGAAAAGAAACATAATTTTGGCATTAATTATTATTGAATTTCTTACCTATAAACCAAGTTTGGTGAGGCAACAGGGAGAAGGTCCTGATTCCCAATTTTGAAAACATAGAATCATAGAATTGTTTAGGAAAGAAAAACTTCTAAGGCCATCAAGTGAAACCATTCCCCCAGCACTGCCAAGGCCACCACTAAACCATGTCCCCAATTGTCACATCTACATGTCTGTTAAATCCCTCCAGGGACAGTGACAGGTCTTAGTCTTTGATGCTAAGTAGCTGCCACAAAATGATCACACCTAATAACTGATTCACTCCTGTCATAGCTATCTCAGAGCAGTCTTGCTCCCAGCTGAAAAGCTGTTAAATTCCAGCTGAAATAACTGATTTCACATGTTCTCCCTTCTGCTGAGAGAATCTGAACAAACTCCAGTATTTCAGTTTGCTTATTGGTTTCAGAACACAATGCAACTTTTCCATGTGTGCACGTCCAGCATGGCAGCTCACCCAGGTACACACCTGGTGGGTTTTGTGCAGACACAGACACAGCCAGGACATGCAAACGTCAGGTTTTGCACAAGATAAATGTACAAGCCTGAGCTGAAGACTGGAGAACTTCAGTAGGAGGAGGTCCAGCTGTCCCTGTCTCTCAGCTGTCACTGCAGTCAGCAGAAGGAAAAAGGCTTCCTTTTGAGTTGTTTGAATATGCCTGAATTCCCTCCCGTGGATGGCACTGGGAGGGATAATCACTCTGCCAGTACAGAGTGTGAGCAACTTCTCTGTGTGTTTGTATTCCTTTCCCCAGCTACAGCCTTCCCCCTGAGATCACAGGCTCCCTGAGTGGGAAGCTAACACAATGTGCTTTTAAGGCAGTGGCATTAATTATTTGACATCTATTAGATACTTGTCATTTTCACATTTGGGCTCAATCACCAGCCTTTTCAGGCAAGCATGTTGAAAAAGCTTTCCCCCTGCTTTGCCTAGCACGCTCTGATTGTGGGAAGGAGGGCATCTAGCGGCTTCTCTCTTGCTGCTCTGCAGTTCCACCTTTCTATCTTTCAGAGACTGTAATACTGAGAGTGCGTTAGGTGGAATTTGTGGCACAGTTGTATTTATAGAGTATGAACGGTGTTGCAAAAGTGAAGTCTTTATTTATGAAATAAATAAAGAATTTGTAAAAAGCTGTAGTTACAGGGAATGCCCATTCAAACAGCCAAGACAGGAATTGGTTCAGGATGTTTTGTTGTGCCTCCTCCTGGCCATTTCACGAGTTAATCAAAAAGGAGTCTTCTGATAGAGTAACAAAAGTAATCAAGCCTGTAATTTCAAAATGATAACACCATTTCCCTGAGCAGAATGCTATTGTTTTGTTCAATTCTCATTTCTGTACCTCTAATGTTAATAGGGCATTTCATGTAGTAATGTATGCAAGCTGGCAAATGAAAAATAATACGGATAATTATAATAGAAGCAGCTAATACAAGCTGTAATATCTACATCATGTCTCTTACAGTTTATGGTATTAAATTCATTTAAATGAAGAAGGGATAATTCGCAGTGTAGCAAATTATAAACTTAACTTACTGGTATTAACACACTCCCTTATTTCTCTCTGCAGTATTTCAGGCACTCTGTTGTTACTGCTATGAAAATCTAGGAAGATGAAAGAGCTGTGGTGAAATATCTGTAAGCAATGTCATCTCAGTCAAAAGGGCTCAGTGTTTTCCAAAACGCAAACTGGATTCTCTGATTTCTTAGGCACTGGAGACAATTTCAAAATTCCTTGCTTTATAAACTTGCTTTCCCTGGGTGGGTGAACAAAATCTTTTTAAAACAGCATTTGGTGTGAAAGGATGTAGAGAAGTAGATATAAGTGTCCCTGAGAACTAGAAGCAGACACAGTTCTATGGCTCTAGACAGATGCATGTGAACAAGTAAAGGTTCACAATTGCTGTCAAGCCCTGTATCATTTCAATGGGCTTATTATGAGCTGCTAAAATATTTGATAGCATCAGAAATCAATTCTATTGTGAAATCCAGAAAGCATGAGAAATTTCTAAATGCTTCTTGAAAATCTTCCACTCAACTCATTAATGTATCTGAATTTCACTTTAAAAACCACTGCAAGACCAGTTGTGCTTCCAAATTTCAGTGGCTCTGAATTTGCATGCCAAGCTTTCACCAGTAGCTCTCCCTTTCCATGATATAGGGACTATGAAGAAAGCAAAAATATTTGTGAATCTCCCAAAGGTCCAGTAAAAATAGCATTTATGATTAATTGCCCAAATTATCCCACCAGAATATAATTGATATTTACTGTTCATCTTTTAAAAACCTCTGCACCTAGTTACCTCACTTTACTAAAAAATTGAGCAGCACAAATGTTATACATGAATGAGCCACAGGAAATATACCTTTATTTTTGCATAAAAGATATTTATACCAACTAAGCAGTTTCAGCACACAATTCCATCTGTATTAGCATTAGATGTGCATTTGTCATCAGTTATTGAATATTCCAATCTTTTACAGGCCATATAATTACCTTAAATACTACATTTAAGAACCACTTAAAAGCTTAAAAGCTATAGTTCAGAATCTATTACACATATTTTATATCCATATTACTACACATAAAAAACTGTCCAGATCACCAAGTGGAGACCTTCCAGACTATCTACAAAGCATAAGCTTATGCTATTTATAGTTTAAATCATTGCATTTCTGCTGTGAAAGGCTGCAGTGGTTTTCATTCTGTAGGTGCAACACTAGATGTTCTTAATCAAGTATTTTTAAAACATTCTCAGGAAATTGTTTTATGTGTTACATAATGAAACGTAACGTGACATTATGTGCTACATAATTTCTTGAAGTTTTCTGGCTGCAAACTCAAGCAAACAGGTTTCACCCATTATACTACGCCACAAATATATATTTTAACTCAGGGTTTACTTTTCCTATTTCACAAGCATGTATTAAGGGAAGGCCATTTGCTTAGCACTCTTTTCCACCTGCCACTCTTTGCCTTAGCTACTTGGATTGTAACTTCTAAAGACAAAGTCTGGCTTTTGCTTTACTGTCTTTATACCATGATTTGGTCAAACTTTTTTTTGGCCTTCGACATTTACCTGTTTTCATCACTTAAAATGTGACATGTGCTCCAGAGCTTATGAAATACAGTATTTTTTCAGAAATTACTGTCATTCGTCATGGTTGCATGGTATTTTGTGTGTGTTGGTTTAGTTACTATTTGACTTTCCTTTCAATCTGGATTAAACATTTTTATACTCAGGCGATGGTAAAAAATCAGTTTCTCTTTTGTCAAAGCTTTTCATGTAAAAGTTTAATAACATGCATTGAAACTTTAAACTCTCCTATTAAACCCACTAGGGAATTTTTTATGAAATCTAAAGCCTTCAAAGTAACAGCAAATGGTAATATTTTCAATAAAAGCTTACAAGGCACTTGGGGATATGGTTTAAGGGTGATTATGGTGGTAAATGGTAGGATTAGATGAACCTGAAGGTCTCTTTCAGCCTTGGTGATTCTATGATTTCCTTGTCTCATCTGTTGCTGCAGTGGTATAAATATGGCTTCCTTAAAAGACAGACTCTATTAATGTTTATAAGCTGCTCACTAAAATATTGTTTGATTTTGAAGTCAATACATTTTTTTCTACTTCCCACTAGAACAATTGCTTTAAAACTTCTTTGTAACCATAAGATACAATAAAGGATCCTGGCTTCTCTCTGACTACACAGGAAAATAATTTTGTATATCCTTTGTTTTCAAACTCTCCTGTCCAATGGTTATGTATTTAACTGTTCTATTTTGCCCAAAGTTACACTCAAGGTAATTTTACTTCAGGGGTGAGGAAGGCAGTTCTGTAGAGTGATCTGCCTGCTTTAGCTGCCTGCAATGCTTGCTGATTCACATCATAACCCTAATTCTGCATCCTGAAATATATTGCTAGTCTTCCTGATCTTTTCCCCTCCTTAGAGAACCGGTTTGGTCATAATTCTGTCTTTATCAGGGATTCATGAAAGTGTCTGAACAGCTTCACCTGCCATAACCGAATGTGTTGTCCGAAAGCCTCTGGGGCCAGAGGGGTTTTGTGTGTTAAAGCCCCCCACACAGCCAGAGCAGCCCGTGATTAAAGAGAGGTACAGCCAGCTTCAGCTCTGGGTGTCTTTGCACATAAACCTGTGAGTTTACCTCAGGCAAAGAGCAAACTGCAGCTCATAAACTGAAATGCTGATGTGAAATTGCTAGCAACACCTACGAGAACGCTCCTCATAGAGGTATAACTTAATAATTTAAACCTGTAATTTCAGTGTTTCAGTTTGAAATATTGCCTCATAAAGAAAATCCAGAAAGTGTTTCAGTTCCAAGTAAGTTTGAGTGTAGAAATTAAATCTCTCTTACTCTCTTTTTTCCTCCTTAAAAAAAATGCCATGTACAGTCAATCTCCTGCACTCTTGGTCACCTTGCTGGATAATATCTCACATAATTGAAGATTATTTTTAGAAAGGCCCTGCCTTTAAGAAACACTCTATTTGGTTTGTGCAATTAGTTCTGGCAATTCAGTTTATTGTACCTATTTTGAATCTAATTTTTCTGGTCATTCCAATATCCTGGTTTTCCTTCTACTGTTAGTTTACTGAAGAATTTAAGTACAATGTGATAGATTATTTATAGGATGTGGGAAAAACATCCAAATATAGAAAGTAAACTGGCAGAAACAGGGGTTTATCAGTTGAAGCATTCTGCTTTACAGGTTAGTGAAGCAAATAACTGCTCCTTCTACAGACACACATTTTTTCAGGACCTTGCTAGGATACCATTTTGCTTTTTTGTATCTATATTTGTATTAACTTTTGTCGGTTCTTTTGTATATAGAAGATAGATAAAACCACCTTGCATGTGCATTTGTACACAGCTGTATTTTGTATTCTACCAGCAAAATCAGCAGCTTCAGCTGGACTTTTTCCTTAGAGGCCCACAGAAAGGGCGCAGCCAAATTGTTTGTGCTGGGGTGCTGGCAAGAGGTTGTAAACTGAAAGACTGTAGTACAGGAATTAGTGCATGTGTGAAGGGCTTCCTGCTCTGCGTTTCTCATCTCCAGAAAGCCCCACAGTGTAAGCAGCATATCATGTTTTCTCTTTGAATCACAGTTTAATTGTGCCAGACCAGAAAATGCTGTTCTGAGTTGCAATTCAGCTTCCCCTGCAGTCACAAACCAGTACATTTAGAATGCTTTATTTTAAAGAAGAAGTACCATGAAAGCACATCCCAGGCACACCTTGTCCATCTGTTCTCTACTGCACGTCCAAGTAATTCCATTCTCCTCTGAGGTGCTGGTAATTTGTCCTCCACTGGTGCCAAACAGCAAGTTCAAAATACAGATGAGTGCTGAGCAGCAGGAAAAGTGGTTCCAGTAAATTAAAGTGCTGACAAACATTCCCCTGCTTGGTGTCCCTGGCTTTAAGTACTACAGCACACACTGGGGAAGAAATGAGCAGTTCCCAAGCCCAGGTCATCAGTTAGCAGCTTTTGTTGATTCCAACTCAAGTCAGGTATGTGCATCTGAGGGCAGTGTTCATTGCTAAATTAACACTGAGCACGGTCTAAATGGATAAATCTGTCTAGTAAAGTGCCTCTCTTGGCTTCCATGAATTTAGGTTCATTATTAAGCTTTGCTCAAATAGTATAAGTTACTATACTCCATATGAATTTAAACTGATGACAAAAAGGAACTACCTGTTTATAAATTAGTTGCTGCAACACACAATAAGCTCTCCACAGGCAGGGCCTCAAAGGACAACAGGAAATTTTTCACCATTCACCACCCCCTGTTGGCACCTCCGTCCTCTCTCCTCCATTTCTTCTTCAGCTCTTGCAGCATTTGCAGTTACTTTTTACCACCCACTCCTAAAATTGTGACTCCCCCAGGACTCTTGCAACCTGCTGACCTCTCACATCCTGGAAGAGAGACACACCTCGGGACTTTCCTTGCTGAGAGAAGCAGGAGGCAGCGAAGGCCTCGGGCTGCCCGTGTGGGGGATCTGCACATCCTCCTGCTGGGGGTGCTGCTGGCAGCGAGGGACCAGCTCATCCCGGCTGTGTTAACAGCGGTGTCCTCTCTCTGGGGGAAAGAGCTGTGTTCCTGCTGCCTGCAGTCCCCACCAGCGCTGCAAGTGTTCCAGGCCAGGCTGGACAGGGCTTGAAGCAGCCTGGTCCAGCAGAAGGTGTTTCCTGCCCATGGCAGGGGGTTGGGACCTCTTACCTCTATGGTGCCTTCCAACATAAACCATTTTACAGCTCATGTTGGCGAAGTGTTGGAGGACTGTCTCCTGTGCAGGGACTTCACCCTGTGCAGGGCAGTGAGCCACAGGAGCCCAAGGGAGCTGTGCCCTCACCGAGAGCCTTTTTGGATGGCACTCGAAGGGGGACACACTGACTGTCTGCTCTAGAGCTGAGCACCCTCTTCCTCACGTCATTGCACCCCTTCTGAAACCACCCCAAGGTGAAATAACCCCTCTCACCGTTTTTTCCCCCCTTTTTTAATGTTGAAACAGCTTTCCAGTGACTGTCACACACTTCAACTTGCCCGAAGGTGTCCTGACGTGTAAGGAGAGCCAAGCAGGAAGAATGGGGGAAGAACAAGCCCGGGGATCTGGTATTTAATCTCAGCTCTGTTACTGACAGTGCCAAAGGAGTGTTGGAAGGTCTCCTAAAGAACCTCAGATCATGGTGTGGCCTGGGCAGAGGGGTGGGGGTGGGGGGGAGAGGCAGCACACCACAATCAACACGACATTTTGTGTGTGCTTTAGATTTCCCTTCCACAAATTGATGTCACAAAACAATTGCAATGCCTTCTTAGGTCTCTCAGAAAGATTTCAATTAAAAAAACACAGGGATATGTTTGAGGAATTCTTCATCACCATTACACATACACTTATTCTCTGCTAGTAATTCCACACTGAACTCCTGACAAAATTCTGAAACCCTGTTGCTAAAAGAAAGTAAAATAAATAGAATCCAAGCTTTTGATTCTTCCTCAAGAAGAATTAAAACTGTTTGACCCCTTAGACACCACTTTCAAAAAACACTAATGAAAATAAGGTTTAGTTATTATATTTTTAAATGCTGTGATATATTTAATGTGAGATATATACATTTATATATTTTGTACATACTAATCTTTAAAAATTTGGGGGTCGTCTTTTTAGGATCCTTGTCCCTGACTGATGAACTCAACATAAAGCCACTGACTGAAGGGAAAAGAGACTCAGACAAAGAATCTGTGTTAAATGTATGTTAGATTTTTTGGTCATGCTTCTTAATGTGCTGAGGTTTTCTACGTAAAGAATATTATTTATGAATCACGCAGAGTTTTTCCAGATTTTATTTTCAGAATTTCTGAACAATAAGTAGAGAGCTTATAGCTAGCCCAGAAATTGTGTTATGTGCACTTCTCTTTGAAATTCTTCATAAGGAAAAGAAATTCCAAAAAAAGGAGTATAGTATACCTTTGAAAATTCAAATTATACTTCATTTCAAATGGTTTCTAGTCTTAATTTCCTCTAGATTTTGACTAGTTTTTAATTAAATGTTAAAGGCAGGGAATATGATTTCTAAAGTAGGCAAAAAGACGTTGATTATAAAGTAATTACAAATGTTTCTGGGCATGTTTTGCCAGGTTCATTAACACTCAGCGCTAATAGTGACCAGGTGTGTGCTTCACGTTAATGTCACTGTAGCTCCATCTTGTGGCTGAATGATTATTCTCGATTAATTTTCGATTCTGTAGGAAAAGGTTGGTCGAAAACAAACATGAAAAATGACGAGGAGAGGAAATTGTAGGCATGATTAATTTCATTGCCATTGTTTACATAAGAAAAAAGTGACAGAAGAAAACCCAACCCTGAGTGTTTAGTACTCACTTTCCGTGGTTGTCATTTAGAATGTCTAAGTGGATAATTATAAACTGGGGGAAGTTTTAGTTAAAATATTATTTAAGAAAATGAAAGAAAAGATTTCATGAGTATTATGGTTATCTGGATCAATGAGTTTATGAATCATATATATCCTGCCAGTCACGTTTTGTTCCTATTTCATACAGGTGATCAAACATTCTGATGGGCAGTTTAACCTTGAGGCTGCGATTAAAAGTGTTGACACAATGTCCACTGAGTTGAAGAAAATAAATGGTAATTCTGACTTCATCATCCAAGTTCCAAGCTCTTGAACAAGAAACTGTTCAAGACATTGTTCTAAGAGTGTGCAGCTGTGAATGGCCTGGTTCTCTATGTCAGGCAACTAGGTTTTAATGCAATGAAGCAATAGATTTTCTCTTGTGTTTTGAAAAATTAATGAAACAGAGTAGTTACAGAGCAATGGAATCGTGTTAGTTAACCATGGGAAACACCTGTTAGGTGATCAGTCATTCCTTTGTAGGAACACTGACAGTCTTCTAGAGCAAATATTACCAATATGCTAACACCAAACTGAATTTAACCATCTCGAAGTAAGCGAAACAAGGCAACCCTTCAACTTTTTGAATGAGTTGCTAGATGACCACTAAAACAATGCTGTATGTAGATTATCATTCACTGCCATTCAGTAAGTACCATGGTGATGCACTGCCCTTTGTCTTTCAGTGGAAAGCCAGCTACTGCTTTGTGACCTTATTTTGAATTTCAACAATCCTGTGAAAGCCCAAGATTCCAGAGAAGCTGAAGAAAAGACTTGGAGTTTGACAGATTAAGTAACATCTACTTTCATGTATTGTCTTCTATTAATACTGCTGAAGCTGCTGCTTCTTCCTCTTCTTTCTTCTTCATCTTCACCTTCTTTCTTTTAATTAAGTTTGAACTGTACTATGATAGCATGGTTTCCTGTAGTTAGACTACTTTTATTTTTAAGCTAAACATGTGGAATGGAAAAAAAAGTAGGTTATTGTTTCTGAGAGGGGTTTTTCAACCCACATGTCCCAAATTAAGCCCACTAGGGCTGGAAAGACTGATGTAATTAATTTTAAAGGTCAGGAAACTGGGCATGAAGTTTTTCACATGGTTTTCTCCTTTTAAACAAAAACGTGTTGGAAAAGTAACAAAAGATTTGAAATATCTTCAAGTCATTGCTCTCTTATCTCACTTGTGCTCCAGGAAACAGGATAAGAAACTGTAAGTGAAGGAGAAACTGCAACTTGTGTTTTCAGCTGCCTTCCTCATCTTAAAACTGTTGCTGAGGAGGGGGTCAAAGAGCAGATTAATTCTGGAAAACCAAATGTACTTTTCATTCCATAAGTGGAGTAGTAACGACTCTCTAATGCAACTAGTTACAAAAGCAGGGAGGAGTTGGTGGCTGAAATACTCTATCCTGAAATTTTCTTGGCCCAAAATTTGCACAGCCACTATTTTCATGTAATTCATTACAATTAATATTCAATCGTACTTTACTTGTTGACATGTTTGAATGTTGAGATGTATTTTTGTTCTTATGCCAAATATACTTACCTGAATAATCAAATGGAGATTTATTCTACTTAAAAAAAAATATGCAGTGTTAGAATTTGTTATGCTGGTTTATATTTTATTTCTCTTTCACTGGTGAGATGATTTAAAATTAATAAAACACAATTCCATAGGAGGTGTTTCTGCATTGTCAGATTTTTCAAGGTAGGGCAATGGAATAGAATTACAGCTCACAAGAGTCAGTGCTGATATGAGGGATGTTGTTCTTAATTTTAACATTTTTGGAAAAGATAGATTAGAACTGACTTTTCTTTCACCAGATTAGTAATGAGTTTTTTAAAATATTGGGCTAGAAGCAGCTTTTGTCAGATGAAGAATTTTTTAAATTTTATTTTTCATCTTTATTTTTGGACTCGTAGTTGCATGGAAATGAACTTTGCTAACTTTGAATTCCAGCTCTTAGCTAAACATCTTAGAAAGGAACATTTACAAAACATATAAGTAAAACTGTTTGTGAAATCTGATTATATTATCTGGGAAGCTTTACAGATTGCATGGAAGGTATTTTCTACCTTGAATTCTGGTTCCAGTGTTTTAACTGATACAGACAAAAATGGCTCTAAAGGAGAAAACGTGTAACCAACTCTGTCATAATTATCAAACCAAGGTCTTCTTAGAACACAAAGGAAATTGAAACCCAGGGGAATGAATTGGATAAATCAACTGCAACTTGTATTTTTGAACTGAGAATGCCCCTATTTTTCTTTTAAAAATACAGTAAAACAAAAAGCAGTAGTGCAAGAGGAACTAAGTTTGGCCTGACTGTGTGCTTTCTAAGAGATTTGGGGGGGTTCTGCCACTTAAGGATCACATGATAATAGTATTATTGATGTACTCCTTGTAAAAATGTAATTGCTTGGTTCAGTCAGAAAGACACAGCTGAACAGAGGTTTGTGTGGAGAGAATCTTCTTCCTGAGTGAGGTTAGAGAATTCTAGGAGATGCAGAGTTCCAGCTGTGGGCTGAGGCATGGAATCCTTAGTGGCCCGACAGAGAGGATGTGCTGTCTGTGGGTGTGGTGTTTTCCTGGAAAAGTGTGAACAGTTTCACAGCTGAATAACCCAGACCCAGATCCTGACATGCACCTGCATTTCCAGGGCTGGAGGCTTTTGGTGCCCCTGAAACCTGCATGTCCTTCAGATCTGGGTTGGACTCAGTCTTTTCACAGAAGTGAACATAGTTAGATTTATTGGGGGAAAAATCAACTTTCATTGTCTTCTCTCTGCTCCTCAGCTTTGACAATGTTTGGGCCTACTCAGTATTGCTTCAAATAACAAAATTGCTGCTGCAATTCTGATCAAAAAAAAGAGCTCCTGTGAAAGCAGAGACTTGTACTAATATTTATTTATGGTTCATCAAATTTGGTGTGGAAATAATTTCAAGAGGATATACATATCTTGGAAGATAAAAAATTATCATGTGCTGTATGATTAATGGACAGTAATAAACACTTTGTAGGAAAATTATATTTACGGAGTACTGTATTTAAGGCATAATTTAAAAATAACATAGTCCTTTTTCTTTGAAATTATGAATTTTAATGACTTCATTATTTTAGTTTGCTGAAAAGGGAAATATCTTGAAGTTTACAAACTTCAGTAGGCTTCAGTACCATATGTGATCTTCTCTAAGGTTTCATTTAAATATGTCCTGCAGCATATTTTAACATGCACTGGTTTCTTGAACCTCTGTCTTTTCCATCAATCAGAAGAAGGGGTGTTCTTTGGAAGTGGTCAATGATATCTGCTACAGAAGAAAATTCCTGTGGGATGGAAAAAATGAGAAGGCTAAGGCCAAAATGTCAGAATTATTAGTAACCAGTAGAAACAAAAGGGTTTTTTAAAATTCTAAATATTTATCAGTATCATAAAAATACATAAGGTCCAGTAAATACCACCAGATCAACTGTTCTCATTCCTGCCATGATCTGTAGCTCAGTAACTCTGTTATTGCTGCTGCAATGTTGTATAATTAATTTATGTAGTCTTGGTCTGTTTAATACATGATGTTGTCAATCTGCTTGATGTGATGACTGTACTTGGGAGTTCAGAGTTGGCTGATCAGTTCAGGGGGTTCTGTCTCGATCAGAACTGCCAGGAGTGTGCTCACCAGTCTGTCTGGGGCCAGCAAACCCACACAGTCCTGCTGGCTGGGGCTGAGCCACCGGTCTGGGAGCAAAGCTGTAACTTGGCAGGTATGGATTAGCTCTCAGCTCTGCATTTCCCTTATCTGGTATCTCAGTGGTAAACAAGCATTCCCTAACCAGGTACATGGACTTCTAATGGCTGTGTTCTAAGGCCACCCCTTCATTCCCTGAGTGCAAACAGCACAGCCTGATTCTACTTCCAGCAATAACAACATTCTCCCATGAATAACTCTAAGACAATAAGCAGAATTCCAGGAGAAGAGTCACCTGACACTTAGGAATGAGGCAGGAGATCCCTTACAATGAAGAGAAGCAGTGTGAAAAACACATAGTACCTCTTTTCCTTTTAAGCTGGTTCCTAACAAATATAAGTGATCCTGCTCCTGGTACCGGATCTGGATGTTGTACACTTTATCTCTGTACAGCACCATCAGTACATATGGGTGAGTAACAGTTTTGCGTGAGCTGTCTCTCACCAGGAAAGTTCCATCCTGAAACATGAAAAAATGAAAGATGACAAATAGCAGACACTCCTGGGCTTGATCAATGTAACAACCTTACCTACAGCACTCATGCTTTTAACTGTTTTTTCTTTCTGAAATCTTTTTCCTTTCCCATAAGAGAAACTGCTCTATTAAAGCATTTAGGTCATTTGACAAATGGGTTGTTTTTCAGTTTGCTACTTAAAATTTTCCTCTCTGTTCCAAAAGCAGATTTTTAGGGAAGGTAGGAATGGTGTTAAATGAGGAAGAGATTCCATTAAATGAGGAAGTAAAATATCAAAGACCAAACCTCATATCACTTTAACCAGAAGAGAAGTTCATTTCTGCTAAGTGCCCATCAAAGTTCCTATGTGATGTATTTACAGACAGCTTAAAATAATGCCATTGTCTGTGTAATTTAGGTAAAGGCAGTGATACTGTATCACTCTCTCTGCTTTTCTTAATTTCAGATCTATTTTGACAAGTCTTCCACGGAAATCCCTTTCTTAAAGGCACTGAATGGGACCTCATAAGCTGGACTTTAGTACTGGAGTCCCTGGTGTGGTGCAGGTGCCATCTTCAGCTCATGGCATGTGCTGTGAGGCAGCAGAGAGCAACCACAGCTCCCACAGCAATGGGATATAATTCTATTTATGATTTTCATTTATTTCCACATGCACAGACAAGCCTTGTTTGAACCTGTACTTCAATTTGCTGGTCTCTGTGGCCTAGATGAGTGTGGGATGCCCAGCCCTTTGCAGGTACCTTGTTTATCCTGCGGAGCGCTGCCTCTGCCTCGGGCCGGCTGACGAAAGCCACGTACCACTCATCCTTCAGAGAGCCCTGGGGCTGGGGGACAGGACAAGGACAGAGTCAGCTGCCAGGAATGGCAACACACAAATAAGTAGAGAGAAATCTGTAGAGTAGTGTGAGGGATATTTGGGTCTATGTGCAGAACCTCTGAGGGTATGAGTTTCAGGGATCATACTGCTGTAAGTAATCCTGCTCCTGGAAAGTAGTGCTAAATTGTTTTAAATTATCTGCTCACTTCAATAAATTTGAAAATATTACAGATCGTGCTGTAATGCCCCTGCAAGTAAGATAAGAAAACAGATATTTCCAAATATTTTAAGATTTTAAGTGGCATGTTCTCTTTTGTCTACCTGGACGCTGGGCACAAAGGCATCCTTTGCCTTCGTTTGTCTGCTTGTTTTTTAACTATCATCTGAGACAATAATGCAGACTTCCTGTGAATATACTTTGTATGGTTGCTCAGTGTTATCACCACAAGTGGTTTGCTCTAAACTTGTTTTATTTAAGGAAATGTGAAGGAAAAATGCACTTAAAAGAATGAGTCCTTTACTCATCAAAGTTTTGTGGAAGGAGAACTGAAAATCTAATGCTACCTGAAGGCAGTTGTGCAAAACAAGTAACCCAGCAACCAAGTATTTTTCTTATTTTGTTCTATTGGGGTTTATCCATTGCTGTTTTTCTTGGTGAGGACAAAATAAGGCACTACAGTTTGACACAGAAAAGGAAACTGAAAGCACTCAGTAGCGTCCTGACAGTGGCTACCGACTAGAAAAACAACTTTGAAAGACGTTCTTTCTCGAAACCAGAAAATTTGCTGTCGTTACAGTTATGGTTCATGTTTTGTACCTCATCTTCCTCTGTGTTTGTCTGGTGAACAGTCTGCCTGCTAGGAATTGGCAGGGGAGGTCTCATGTCAGCTGGGCCTCTTGAAGGAGATCTGCTGTTGCCGCCTTCAAAGATACAAAAGTAGAAAAACAATGTTAAAACCAGGAAAATAATTTCATCTGTGCATCCAGGGTGTAGGATCTTGATTTTACGAAGCATGAAGTATTTGTATCATCCTGCTACTGAGACATTTGGAATTGATTTGAAATCAGATTTAGGCTTCTCTATGAGAACCAGGTTCTTTACATAATTTCATCCTTGGTGCACAGGGGCTTTAACTGAGCTCTTGCAGTTCAGATTTCCATAAGAACAGATGAACTTGAAATAAAGGTGACAATTTATCAGTTTCTGTACCACAGTTATTCACTTGAGAGCAACTTGGTTTCTTTAGAGACAGAAGTAATGTTATCTCTTTGCAACCCTTGCCTTCTCAGCAATTAGAAAGTAAAAAATGTCACTGTAGGACACTGACAGCTGTTACCATATGCAAAAAATTACTTGTAAAGCAACTGATGTCTAAGTTTTCTTTATTTTTTTTTTCCTACCAGATAAATATGGAGCATATTTCACATGAAAAGCATTTGCTAACCTTTTTTGGGAGTATTAGCATACCACAGTGATTTGCATACCTCAGCTCTCAGTACTGTACAGAAAAGGATGGTTATATGAAGTTTGGACACTGATTTAACTAGGCAGGAAGACCAAACTTCAGGAGGAAAAAAAGCCCAAAATCTTTGATTCAGACTAAGGAAGGTACACAAGGTGCCTTTCAGGAGCTTGATAGTTTTCTGTTCACAGACCAAGCAGAAACATCCATAGGAAAAAAAAAAACAAACTACTGTATTGGCTGCACTGAAACTACCCTTCAACTTTCAATCACTTAAAAAAGAAAAAAAATGCAAGAATGCAGGATACAAACCTGGATGGAAGCGTGGTGGTAGTGAGCCAGTTGTAGACAGGTTTCTACCACTGTTTAAAAAAAAATAGTATAAATACAACATTTCTCTACAACATTTCTGTGCTCTGATCACCTGATCTGGAGTTTGTGCCTGTTTTACAGAATGTGAGAGCCCCTTGAGACCTGTGCAGGGTGAGGAGAGCCTTCTCTTTCCTTCTTTTTGTGTTTCTTTCCTTCTTTTCAAGTATGTGGATCCACCTTTAAGTTTACCTGGAGCTCAGTATCTGGGAATAAGGTAATCAGTCAAGGCCACCAAGACTCCTGTACCAGGATCAATGCAGAGAGAAGTACTTCAGCTTGTTGAGTTTTCACAGGGATGACTCTGTCCTTCCCCCAGAGCAGGCAGCACAGGGAGCAGCTCACTAGACATTGCTCGCTGTGGGGTTCCACTTACAGAGTTATTTTTCTTGCAGTTTCTGTAACATTGTTGATAAAAATGCAGTTTCACATTTATGTTGCAAGCTAGGAAGGGCCACTGGGGCATCTCCCAGGTGAGGAAAGGCTGAGGGAGCTGGGAAGCTGACGAGGCTCAGGAGGAATCTTATCAGAGCACATAAATACCTGAAGGGAGAGCCACGCTCTTTTCACTGGTGCCCAGTGACAAGATCTGAGGCAGTGGGAACAAACTGAAACTCAGAGGTTCCCTCTGAACATCAGGAAACATTTTTTAATGTCAGGGCAACCAAGCACTGGAGTGGGTTGCTAAGAATGTTGTGGAATCTTTCTCTTTCCTTGTAGACATACAAATGCCATCTGGTCATGGTACCAGGCAGCCTGTTCAAGGTGACCTTGCTTGGGTAGGGGGTTGGACCAGAAGACATCCAGAGATCTCTGCCAACCTCAACCCACATCCAAAACTGCTCAAAATGGAGTCCCACTCTTCAATTTTTGTTACTATTTTTGGTTTCTTCACCTAATTGAGAACAAATGGCCTGCACTCCTTTCCTTTACTGTTCATATTTCTCTTCTGCTTAAATGAGCTGTTGAAAAGGCTCTGAGATAAATATGCTAATTTTGTTTGCAGAACAAAAACACCCTATCATGATTTAATGTATGGGAGAGAATCAGTCAAACTGGGGGCCTCTGCTACAGCAAAATTTGGCAATGCTCTTTGAATACAAGCAGAAGTGCTCATCACAGGAATAGTTCAATTTGCATATGACCTTGCTATTGCTACTGCAATATTTGTTTTGCTTGGTTTCAGCAGTTCCAGAGAGTGATGGTAAATGTGAGGAATTCATCACAGAGCCATTAAAAGAATACAGAGATTAGGAAATGGGCATCAGATGTGGACTTAAGGAGACCACTCTAATTCATCAAAGTCTAAGTCTGTTGCATGCTACATCAGAAATCAAAATTTAGTTAGGAGCTCTTCTGTTTAACAAATGAAGGCATAAAAATCAAATATTTTTAAGTTGAAGCTGCGAAAAAACTGCAGGAAGGTTCACAATTTTAAATAGGAATTATCAACCATCAGAGTAAAATTTAGTAAAAGGGAGGTGAAATTCTTTCAGATTCAACTCCAGACAACTGGGGTTGTGCTGTTTTTTAGTTTTGAAGTGTGAGGAGCTGCACCTCTAACACTCAAGCTCCTAGAGCACGGAGGACCCCTCTGTCCTACATCCTGCCTGGTTTTGTAGGAGATGATCCCTTCCCAAAAGGACTTGTCATTCTTGTGGATCCTGCAGGCAATGGGAGAGATGCCTCAAGAATGGAAGCCTTGTACCATGTAGGGTCTAAGATAGTTCCTTGCCATAAACCAGAGAGATTCGTGGTTTTTTCTTGGTTGCCTGATGTACACTCTCTGCTCCACTGACACAGAGCTTCAGTTCTAGGAAGGATTCTCCTGGATAGTGGCAACAGCACTAATGAGCATTTTGTAGAGGCAAGGGCACAGTCTGAGTAATGAACTACTCCACGCTGATGCCATGAAGATTTTTTGCCTTTTCTTTTATACCCCTGTTATACCTTTTTACAACTTCTGTATTCTCAGTGCTTTTTGCCTACATTCTTGGACTTGTTTGTCAAGCTGAGAGACTCAACATTTTAGCAGCTTTGTAGTTAGGGATCAGTGTGCCCCAGAGCCCAAGGTCCTCTCCAGAACACATTCTGTAAACCAAGATAGAACCATCCAGGGGAAGGTTCCTTGGGGAGGGGGGCTCACTTGAGCCTCTCATTAGGGAATCTTTGATAGATCTGCTAATTAGTAACACCTAAATGTTATACCCCATCTTTTGGGGTATATTCAGCAGGGTGCAGATGCATATGACCTGGACGTGTGCATCTAAGGATCCTTAAAATAAATCCCAAGGTAAAATCCCTTTTCCCCTTCTAACCGTGTACAACTCTTGATTTTAAGACCAGGAAAAGGCATCACACGTGGTTACCTTGTGTGCCTGAGAACCCCACAGCCACACTCATGCTGGTATTTGCTGAACTGCCAAGAGATTGAAACTCAAAAGGAATAACCAGTCATGGTAAA
>NW_008236626.1:3041203-3044227 GCF_000691975.1 Corvus brachyrhynchos
GTTGGATCCTGGCTTAGGTGGAGGCTTGACAGATTTGGGTGGGAATGCATTGGAGCTGTATGGGGGCAAGGACAGCTGTGGCACTGGTCTTTGGGGGGCAGCTGTGGAGAGGAAGAGGAGGAAACTTAAATCTTTTGTGAGACATTCTTAAATGAAGTAGAATGAAGAAATTCTGTCACCTCACTGCAGTTTAATTAGATAAGCATAATGCAATAAACCGTCCTTGGCGTGTTAGTTACAGATTGTAAACTCATATGGTCAGCTGAAAACTTAAAAGTCGGTATTAAAATTAAAAATAAACTGGAACAGACTTGAGCAACATTTACATCTTCTGACTTCTGTTTTGGATAAGCCACAACTGAGGTACCTTAACTGCAGCAGAGCTGAAGGTGGTACACGTTTTCTGTCACGTTGCTTCTAAATAGCAGGTTTGAGATCACCTTTTGGAACATCTTTCTGAGATTTCTACCAGCTTGAAATAAAACATTTTCTTTCTGCAGTGTCCTCAGTCCTGAACTAGCAGTAAGAGTGGAACAGGTTAACTGTGCTCTGCACAGCTAAAATAACCTTATTCTTTATGGAGGCTTAGGGGCAGTGATCATTCACAGAGTTGGCCAAATGTCCTGCTTCTGTTATGGAGTCACTTTACCAACTTAATTTTAGAAATCAGGATTCTGCAGTAATTTATAAACACTCTGGATACATGAAAGAAGTTCTGCTTCTGTTCATAAAAGTGAATAAGCTTGCACAGAGCCTGGTGCCAGCAGGGTTTACTGAGAACTGGGAGACACCAGGTTTCTGTTTCCAGCTGTTTGATGCTGTGTGCAGAACACAAATCTCTCTAATGTAATGTATTTCAAAATAAGAAATCCTGCTGGCTGGTAACTGGCTGGCTGAAGGAAGCTATTAGCTATTGATTTCCTGGGGTTTGTGGCTTTGATATATAAATCTGCATGAAGCACTTTTATAAGAATTCTACAGCCTATCAAGGTAGCACTTGACTTTTGAAATGGCTCTAAGGCAACAACTCTGAAATAATTTCCTTTTTATCTTTTTTTTAGAAGTAAGACAAAAAGATTTTAAGTTTGAAAAATCACTGTAGAAATACTTACTGTCTTCTTCTTCCTGGGGAGCCAAAAAAAAAAAAAAGGAATTAGCAACATATTATAGCACAGTCCTTAGGAATGTTTTACAAAACAAAATTTGGACATTGGTGAATTTTGAGTGTAGTAATATCTACACTGTCACTTCCCTCTAAAATGTTATGCTGTTGTTTTGTTTTCATGCAGCACCAAATAATTTTTAAAGTTTTTTAATTAAAATGCAGCTATTATTTACAAACAAGATGTGTGGTGGATGACCCATAACACATCTTGACCTAAAATAGTCAGAAACTCTCAGGACATATAAACTTTCCTTATTCCTTCAAGTAAGTGTAGACTCTCAGAGTTATCTGAAAGTGAAACTTTTAGGTCAGCTTAAGCTGAAAAAATCCCCAGAAGCCCAAATCTTCTTTAAGCAAAACCCCTTCTTCCATGTCACAGAACAAATTCTGGCCTTATTCTTCCTGATATCCAAGATAAAGTTCTCAGGGAATAAACTGAGCTTGACATAGAAGAACTCTTTAAAAACACTCCATGTGCTATGAAAGATCCATGAGTATTCCTTATAATTTATAAAAGAAACTTGTTTCCCTTTTCCAGAATTATTAGTTTATACTGGTACTTAATTTAACTGTAACCCCTATACTTTTAAATATATGCTTTGAGACTATACTTACTTCATTTTTCTTGTGTGGTGGCCAACTCTGCCTGAAATTAAAACAAAGCACTCATCATAGGTGGAATACTACTTATTCACTTCGTGTGCATTAGGCCATATTTTCAACTAGAACACGAATTTATAGTAAGTTTTAAAGACCAAGGGTTGCTGAAACACTTTTTTCCTCATAAAAATATCTAAGATTCTAATTTTCAGCCATAATCTAAGCCATTATTCTAGTCCTTAGCCCGTCTTGATTTTATCAACAAGGAAAATGTCTGATGAATTGATTGTAAGATTAGAGCTTAGAACAAGTTTGTACAATGATGAAACATCAGTCTTCAAGTCTTGAACTCATTTACAATAGTTGGCAGCACTGCTGGGGCACATCATAAGAAAATCAGGCTTTGTTTCTCTGATAAACTATCCTGGCTGATTAGCAGATCTCAATTATTTCTTATCTTGTTTTAAGCTCAGTCAGTGCTCAGCCCCCAGCTTGTCTAAAAAATGCTGGAGAATGATCCAGTTCTGCTAGAAAATGCTGTTGGCTATTAAGAAGGAGTTTTGCAGGGTAATAAAATCAATGGGATGGAAGTATAGCTTTCCTTTTCTAACACCCTAAAACAATAGCAATAGCACTCAAGTAAGAATGTTCCCTAGAGCAAGAACTTGATCTGGTGGAAAAACCATGGATCGTATATATCATTGTACAACTTGGAAGTGAGTCATGCCCCATGCAATGGCTCTTTCAGATATGACTGGAGAGAGGTTTTTCTGCATTCACACCTTTCTGCAGCTTAGAACACATTCTGTGCATATTCACAAACCAAAACTTTGTTATCCACAGGCCCTGCTGTCATGCAGTACCACTAAATCAGACCATCCTGTGTTGCTTGCCCATGTTTTTGTTAATTTTAATTTCTCCTTTATTGAATTTCAATTAAATGAGCACTTACTTTCCAGGGCTTTGCTTCCTTAGAGGAGGTGGATTGCCTCTTTCATATCTGTCGCTTGGTGGGACAGGAGGTTTCGGCATCATTGCTAACTGTTCTCCCAGGGATCTAAACAGCAGCAAGAGATAAAATAAAGGTAAAAAGCTGCTTAATAACTGGGTAATACTGGCAATGAGAGGATCATTTGCAGAGGACAAACTCTTACCTTAGTTGTGAAACCAGAGGCTGTAAAACAACAAGGAATAGTTAAGAGGATGTGTAAGTATATCAAAATAGGCAAAAGCTATCAATAATCACAAAAAAAATAGTT
>NW_008236626.1:3044249-3048493 GCF_000691975.1 Corvus brachyrhynchos
CTTACATTTAGAAAAAATGGAAGTAAATTAATTAAACTTCCTATGAAATAAATGACTTTTGAATATAACTGAAAGTTAATCTTGCAGGTTGATGCTCTCAGCCTCCTGAGACGTAAGCCAGAAAAATATTTTGGCTTTGCAAATGATGGCAAAATTGCAATATTTCATATTAAAGGGACATTTAAACATTTTCAACGTGGCATGTGTCACAATCATATTATCTAAGGTTCAGCTTTGAACTACTGTGTGCTTTTTTGCCATTATATAACAGATAAGAGTTTAGATAATAAAATTATATAGTCATATCTGTAGATGCTTTGTATATAATGTGGTTTTCAGGTCTGAAGGAAATGCCATTTTTTTCGGTGTCTTATTAGTTCTCAGCCTTCTTTTAAGTCTGTTGCAGCATTACATACAGCAGTGTATGCAGAGTTTCGTTACCTTTGTATGCAAAGGTGATTTCCTCCTTTAACCTACTAAATATTTCCTTGTTCAATCACTTAAGTGTACATCAAACCTTTATTGCACAGGGTGCTCATAATGTCTGTCTGTTCACCTGTCTGACCCAGGGTTGCTGTTTTCTAGATGAAATTTCTCTCCCACTTTATAAGTTCTGCTCAAGATCACCTTGATTGCATTTGGTTGTTTTTTTGCATTAATTATATACAAATGTTGATTTTCAGCAATTAAAGCAACCCCAGTGATATCAATGTAAGCAAACACTGACCTGATCCTGGGCTTTCTCTTTCATATGGGGGAGCAAGGCGATCCAGGGAGGGTTTTGTGCTTCTGTCTATAGAAGGAGCTGGGGCTAAACACAACAGCTGTGTAAGATCATTTGCTGGTATATGTCAATATATCTTTATTTTGTATACATTAGAACTGGTGTTACTTCTTAAAATAACAAGTGAGACTCCTGTATGAGTAGTAGAAGAGAGTGGAACTGAGGAAAAAGAGGAAGAAGTGAAGTGCTGCAGAGTCTGTGGGAAAAGCTTTGCAAAGGGAACACCAGCTGTACTCACGTTTCAAAAGCTTCATGTTTCTGTCTCTGTTCAAGTCGTTGTTGCTTGGTGGAGGAGGGAAAGCTGGCAGCTAAAACAAGTATTTAACAAGTGGTTAAAATGTGTCTTCACCCTTCTGTTGTAGTTGGAGTGTATTGACCCCACCACGCACATCTGCCAGTCTTTGTGTGGTACAGCACAAGGACCCAGTCTCTGCTCACTGCAGGAAGGACAGGAGCCATGGACCCTCCTGCAGCATGACCTACACTCATTGGTTTTTGCTGGATGCAGAATTGCCTCCATCTGTTGTGTCTCCCAGCACCCCAGTGGGATGGATCTTCAGGGAGGGGGTGTGTTGTCAAAGGAAAGAAACAGGAGCTTCAACAACGGTGTTGTATCTCTGTGACACTGCATCAGACCAAAAGTCCCCCTGTCACAGCCTAAACCTTTACTTGTGTATCCAAGGGTAGGTTTAGTGTACATCTACTCTGGCAAACACTGAACCTGTACTGCCAGCTGTCAACAGCACAAGAGCTTGAAGTATTCACAGCAGGGAAAAAAAAAGGAATCAAATTTTGGTCATCAGTGTTGTGATTATACAATCTCTTACACTTTTATGTGGTCTTAATTCAATTGGACAACTGCTAGAAAATATAGCTCAGAAAAATGTAACTTTTTTTTCAAAACAGAGAGGCATCTCTTACAGTAAAATACATAATTTATGTGGGAGAGGCATTCACAAGTAGGTGTGTATTTCCAGTGTAAGAAACAGTGAAGTAATATGAAATAATTAAATATATTTCTCCTGTGAAATTTAATTTTTCCTTGAACATTGGCCACCCTGTAACAGAGTTCAAATCTATTTTGATGGCTGAAATTCTTCCTCTTCATAGACTAGGTGAATAAAAATGGCTTTACACTTGGACTTCTGTACTGACATAGGAAATAGGTGAGATATTAAGAAAGGAACGTACAGTAGCACTTCTTCCCCCAAATGAGGCTGGTCCTGGGGCTGGGCCAGGTCGCTGGGGTGGTACTGGAGGCTGATGTGGAGGCTGATGTGGAGGCTGATGTGGTGATCTGGCTGTTGAAGGTCTGTCTAAAGAAAACAAAAATCTCAAACTAAACAACTATACAGAGTTTGATTATTTGACACTCGTTAGATCGTTATGACAAAGGGCCCTTGCAAGAACCTGGATACTAAAGTTAAGCATAAAGGAAGTTAATCATAAAGGCATTGCTGTAGGATATAATTAGCAGTTGCTTTAGGATCAGTGTGTTGTGTTGGGAGTTCCAGGCTGGTCTGTCCCTGTGGGGATGACTCCCCCCACCAGTCTGTTGGCCCACAGGATTTATTTTCATTCCCTGCAGCTCTGTGTGTGACACACCAGCCAATCTGAATGGCAGCTTTGTGCTCCTGAATGGACTCTACAGCTCCAGGCTGCTGAGGAATCAGATGTAAAACAAAAATGACAGGCAGGGAAGGCTGATCGTTCTTTTCCCAAGTTCCACTAGAGCTTTTTTGCCATTGTTGTGACAACTTGCTCTGTCCAAGGTTGCACTGTTAAAGCTACTGTAGCATGTACATGTGTGTAACCTCACAGAGTTTCAAATCAAAGGCCAAATAATGCCCACATCATACAAAACTATTCCAACAGAGCTTGTCCAAAGTAGAAGATATAACTTTGAAAGTCACAAACCCACCAAGTCTGTGTCACTAAGTCTTGTTCATGAACTACACTGTTAACTTCAAGGAAAAACCCTCTATATTCCATTACCTAAAATGTGGCTGATAATGTGGGAAAAGCTAATTTGTAAATTATTAATAGTGCTTAATTTTTAGTAATTACCTATATAATCTGTGGTGCTTGGAAGTGACTTGGCAGGAAATATGACATTGTGATGTGCTTCATCATTATTGGATGGAGGTGGCTCATAACCATCACTGTCATGTTCTGCTTCCTCAGGTTCCTCTGTTGGTGATTCATAGTCAGCCTCATCTTCCTTTTCCTGGTCTTCATCAGGGCTTTCATAGTCATCATCATCATCCTGGGAAATGAGCATAAAAAGTGGGTGCTGGAACAGAATATTAAACCCTTCAGAGCAGTTTCCTTGTGGCCTTTCACTGTGGTATTTTTCACTCTGGAAGAGACCAAGTTTTTACAACCAGTTGGAGGGAAAAAAAAATCTCTTGAAATAATATGGGGAAAGGAGGCAACATTCCACTAATGCATGGACCACTCAAGAGCTTAAGAAAGGAACAAATATCATTAGATCACAGTAAGTGCAGTGGGAGGTCAAGATAAGGTGCAGGTTTACTGAAATGCATGAAGTGTTTTAGGGAATAGACTAGGAACCAGCAAACGATCCAGTGTTCCTAGGAACACACTGGAGCAGCAGTTGATGCTTCTGATTGTCATTCTTGCTTTCTAACATGTCCTCTACAGCATGCAATCCAACTTTTAAAAATTATTCATGAAAACAGAGGTCTTTGATTCGGGTCTTGGTGTCCTCCTGACCCAAACCAGTCTTGGTAGGACTTGCAGGGCCTCATAAGGTCACAGTGTCAATATGGTCATTGCACATCTGTGCAATCTGCCAAGGCTTGAGAGAAAAAGAACACTCCACTTGTCACTGGTATCACAGCTGGAATTTCCAGAGTCCTCTGCACTGGCACAGAGCCCATGTGCTCTGTAGGTGGTTACTTTTATCTCTTGTGCTCCCAGAATAGCAGCGAATCTCCTGTGAACTTAGCAACAGTGTCTAGAAGTTTTTAGAAGTGTCTTCTAAAAATGCCTCTCCCTTTTATTTCTGTAGAAAAGCCATTAGCCCTGGTCAGCCTCAGAGATCTTCATAAACCCAGGCTGTGCATCAGCAGCTGAGGTGTGTGTGCTTCACCTAATGACCTTTGTCAAGGCATTTTCTATGCCAGAAGGCAAAAGGAACTTCTGCAGTCTAAATAGCTTTAAAAAAATTACTGTTCAATAAATTATCTCTAGAGAATAAAATGGCAAGAATTTGTCACTGAATAAACACAGCAAAGTTTCATCTACTAGACACATCTTTTAAGAGCTTGAAACAGCTCTTGCATAAAATTCAGCTGTAGTTCTGTGGGGACCTGGGCATAGGCTGGGAGCTTCTACTTGAGCCAGTGGATAAGGAAGGCCATTCTGAAGCTCTGCCTTGCATTTCTGGGGGACATCCCTTCCTCAGTGAGGAAATTTGTATGCAGCCACTCCAATC
>NW_008236626.1:3048515-3069184 GCF_000691975.1 Corvus brachyrhynchos
TCCTGCTCCTGCTTTTCCTGCCCCAGCTCCCCGCAGCTGTGCTGCCCAAGGGACAGCAGACAGAACAGAAAAACCTGAGCCAGGGGGGTTTCTTAACCCAAATACTCACAAATGAAGACCAGCCACCATCATCCTGAGCGTACCCTGTGTAAAGAAGCACAACCACACATTTCTGAGCATGGACAGTCAAAGACATAATAAGTTGACAGAAAGAACCCAAAAAATGCCAGGTGAGCTCTGAACCTCAGTCCTGTGCCACAGGAACGAGCTGTTCTTTCAGAGGCAGGCTGGCAGCCACGGAGGGCTCTGTCAATAACACCCTGATTCAAAGCTAAGACAGAGCTACCCTGCTATGACATGATCTGGGTGTTGGCACTTCGAGTTTGTCCCACTTCCACTTTTAAATATAATTTGAAACAAAGTGCTTTCAGAATGAGCCCAGACTTCTTATCTATTTGCTTAAGACTATTTTAGCTTTCATAAAAGAAGGATGGTTTTTTTTAATTTCAGCTTCCCTCTCTAATACAGTGCTGCTAGGAGGAAGGGCAGAGATGTTGAAACAGAAATATATAAGCACTGATACAATTTATTGGGTTAAATAAAGACATTTTGGGGATTCTCATGTAAAAGTCTCTGCTCTTGACTTCCTTCACCATCTTTGCTCTTTAAAAATACTTTTTCTTACTTATTGTCCTGCATCTACTCTTTTCTTTTTTGAAACTTCTTTATACTGCTATATTTTCATTTATTGTTTTGGTTTTTGGTTCCTAACCCTGGTCCCCTCAGTTGACTCTGCTCTGCAAATACTAATTTAATATTTTAATACTTTTAAAAGCTTTTTGTTTTTAGAGTCTGCCAGTATACACTTACCTGTGTTTTCTGTAGATTTTTGTGTTTGGGCCCTGCAACAAAGATACAAAAAATAAAATTTTTCTATTAAATGTTTGATGCTTCTATTGCAAATAAAGGCAATAGCCAACTGTTACAGTAGAATGAAGCTTAAACAGATGAGGGAAATGTGTTTCTGCGAAAAATGCCAAAAATGCCAAAAACACATTAGTTGATATTTTGCATAGAGGATCCTAATAGAATCTAGACTCTTTCAAAAAGAATTGAAGTCAGAGAAGTCAAGTGGTTTGAAGCAAGGGGACTCAGTAGATACATTTACCAGTCCTGAAAACAGAAACTTCCTTTACTAATTCTGATCAAGATGTTCAAAGTCAAGTTCATAAATATCTGTAAGGTTAAAAAAATATTTTTATGGTTTTCAATTCTAGTTTTGGATTCTAGTTAATGGAAAGGTGTAAAATCATGTTATCAGATGATGCAAAACCACATTATGTGGACTGGACTTGGTTTCCATTGTGTAGGGACATAAATTGTTCTTTTCTCATACAATGTTCTTGCAATTTTTGCTCTTTTTCTACTGCAAGTATTATATTCAATGACAAATCATTAAGAATTAATAAGTGTAATGATGTACAGATCTGTGGAATGCATTAATGATGATTTATTAATAATATATACCTAGGCTCTATAGGCTTCATAGCCTTCTTAAAGGCTATGTACTCAGGCAGAAAACTGCATGAAATGTGCAAATGTTACTTGGTTCTGGACATGGCAGAAGTGTCTGGGGTGTTCATGGGCTCAGGATTTGATATTCTTATCAGATGACATTAATGAAACAGAGCTTTATCTTATAGAATTTCCAGGCTGTACTTCTGATCCAGGCATTACTGATCAAGTGAAAACCAGTCCAGAAAAGATCTATCTGAAAGCTTTGAACAAGAAAGCTGAGTTGTCTTACTCACCATTTTGGAAGGAAAGAGAGCCTCCCTTCATTTTTGTTTATTTCTTGGCTTAATTTACTTACAATTCTGTCGAAAAGAAGAACAAAAATAGTTTAAAAAAAACCTTGTCACTTGTCAAAGCAGCGAAGTCATTTTCCTAGCTGTTATCCCCCCGTATTTGCTAAATTTAATCTGGTAACTCATTTTTATTATTATTTACTATGTGATAAAAGCACTGAATTTACCATCTTACTGCTCAGGAGGCAGTACATCCAATTCCATACTGCAGCACATCCAATTCCAAACAAGACTTTTTTGACCTTGGTAAAACCCCATGTTGTTGGATCATGTTTAAAAATAAGCATTAAACCGAGCAAGTCTCAGAATCTTTGGTATTGTAGACATCACACGGCTTCAAATAATGGTCATGGCATTTGTATGATTTTGCATGGAAAAAGCAAATAATACTTCAGGAAACAGAGCTTATGGCTGCAAAAGCAGGGATTAAATGTTCCCTGAGTCTCTTTATTCTTTTCATGTTCCTTCCTCTGCAACCAATCCATATCTCATCCAGAATCCCTCCAGCACAGAAGGGGGAAAGGCTGATCTAGTTCCATGTTTTAATACATTTTCAGGGCATAGCAGAAATACTCCTGGAATATAAAAAAGCTGTAATTTTATGCCTGGGGAGATCTTTCCAAGCTAGATGAGAGTCAGTACTGAGATCCACAGGGTTAATTCTACTGAGAGTCCAGAATTCGCTCTGCTACTAATGAAGTTTGCCTCTATGATTATTTTTCTTCAAAGAAAGCTTAGGATGAGCCATGGTCTGATTCTGAATTGTCATTACTTCTCATTGAGAAAGTCCTGTGGCAAAGAAAATTGTTTACATATATCCACTTAAAAATATCCCATTTTACTTCCCTCTTGATTATTTAGGTCTATCAGAGACAGTAATTGTGGAAATACAAGTATTATGAAAGAAACAGGAATTTAACGTATCTGTTTGTCTCAGCTTCTAAATTCTGTAAAATCTTAACTTATTTGTTTGTTAATGTAGAATTCTTCCCCACACATCTTAGGCTGGGCCAGTCAAAGTTGATATCAATACTGTAAAATATTCGTTTATGGCCAGGCATAAATTTTGTTTTTCTTCTCCTTTCATGTCTTTTTCTGCTACTCAGCAATAACAATGCCCTAGTTTTTTCCAAATGACCTAATTAGTGCATCTTTCATGTCTAACTGCTCTTCTGAGGTGGGACTGGAGGAAGACAGGTTTTCAAGCAATCTAATATGAAAAACAAACCAAAATGAAGTTATTTCAGATCCGGGCAATAGTGCTGTCTGAAAAGGATGAAGATGAGTGGTGTGAAGTTAAGGATATGCACTCAAGGATCCAAGTATGAAAAGAGAAATACAGAGAAAGAATATTGTTTAGGTTTTCTTGTTTAAGGCAGTATTTTGCAATTTTCTGGTTTGAAGCCAATATAATCATGCTTGCCCCTTTTGAAATAAGTACATGCACAAGTGTTAACAATTTCAGAAGGATTACAGCTGTCCAAACCTGACATTGCTACCCAAGCAAGTTGGATAAAGCAAGAGAAATGCCAAGTTATAGGCATAGGAGTGCTCTTGCTCTTCTTTCCCATGGAACCCACCCCGTTCTGCACAAGACATTTTCCTTTGCTGCAGGGGATAAAGAAGTTGCTGTGTGAATAATAAATTCCATGTGAGACATCAGGAAATGTCCTGGGGTGAGCATTGCCCTGCACACATCAGTGCTTTGGTGGAGAAGTGGATTATGGAATTTGTGTGGCTTATTCCCTATTGTAGGAGAGGCAGAGGATCTTCCAGAATGTCTTGCGTTTTTTTCAGCTAAAGAAAAGTTCACTGGTTTTGGAGCTAATAATTCTTAGAGTTCAGACTTCCATGGGGGTGAATGAGACCTGAGTGTTTGGAAGCTTTCTGGACTAAACCTGAGGTGGCTGCTATGAGGATTTACATGAACTGGTTTTTGAGGAAAAACTGACAGGAAAAAGTTGATCATCTTATCTTTCTGCCAGAAAAATCAATCATTTGATGATACAGTGTCTAATCTTTACTTCTAGTTTATTTGAAATGCTTAAAACCAATGGCTCAGAGGGTTTATTAGAAGAAAGAAAATTTTAGGAGGGTCACGCTTTACAAGCAACATTCTCAGGGAAGATTGGTGCACTGAGCAACTGAGCCTGTCACCATGTGAGGAAGGAAGTACCAAAACCACACTGCTCTCTGAGATGTGGGAGTGGATGATAGGAGAGGATAAGGCAACAGCACTTGCAGAAAATGTTACTCAGACTTCTCTTTCTCTTTCTACCTCCTCCACCAGTTGCTAAACTTAAAGCTGGCAGGAAGTTGAAATTTAAAAAAACCCACACAACCAGCCCCCAAAGCAGGACTCCAAAACTGGCTTTTGTTCACTTAACTGCAGATACTGTTGACATGGGTGGAATCCACTCTACATGTATTGGGATAAAGGGCTTAAGATGGGTAAGAGAGGTGGAATACAAATTCCTCTAGAGCCAGGAGGCTGCACAGTTGCATATTGAGCACTATGCAAAAGCACAGTTGGTGATCCAAGTCTTTGGTTTGGCCTTTGAGAAGACCCTGCTGGGCAGATGCAATGCTGTTTTATTGACTCCAAAACTGCCTGAATACCAGTTATGTTCCAATCCTTGCAACAACCTTTAGATCTCAGCTGACAGCATGTGTGCACACACACTGACATCATCTGCCCAAAGCCTACCTTTTCAATAGAGAAAGTGCAGATTTCTCAATTTTTATGTTTGCACTTTTACTCTTCTGAAAGTAGAACGACTTTCAGACTGTGCAATGTTTGCAGGCTCTGGCTGTGTCACTGAGCTGGCAGATGCAATGAGTGCAATGATGAGCTTTCTGCTACTGGAAATTTCCACCAGTGCTATGGGATACACTTTGGAGTGCTGTGGGATATGCCCTAAGCTCTCTGAACAAGGCTGGAAATTCCAAATCTCAACTTTGCGAGGAACCTGTCACTGGAATAGCCACAAGGATCAACAGCCTCCTGAAAACTTGGAACCCTTTTCTCTCAAGATAGTAAACAGGAGTGACAGACTAATTTCAGTGTTTATGTCATGGCTCAGGTATCAACCAACCACCAGTGTCATCTTTAATGAAATCTTTGCTTTTTCTGTTTATCAATTCTGACCACAGTAAGTAAGGCAAACCCTGTTGAAAGTGCTTAAATATTTTGCAAGACTCAAATTTGTTCTCCACAAGCATAAAACTTCATGACTTTCTTTGACTGCCAGTAGTGCTCATGAGCAATAGGAAAACTGTTTTAAGCTGTATATTGGCCTCTGGTTTCATTAGATTTATTATCAAAATGTTAGTAACACCCTCATGATTAGGTCTGAGTTTCATTTAGCACTTAGGACTGATGGTCAATGTCTGCTCTGTGTAAAACACACCAAATTCCTTCCCAGTTTCACCAGTGTATCTCTTTCAGGACACAGTGTGTTTGTGAGAATTCAGGTGTGTATCTAAACACAGTGGTATTAATATTAACTTTTTTAGCAAAGTTTTCCAAGAAGTTCAGCCCTTTCAGTGGAGAGAGCTAAAGATTTTAAGAAGCATTTTAATTTTCAAAATAGTGCTTAAATCTTTTTTTTTTTTGGTTTTATAAAGAAGCCAAAAGTTTTATGAAGACATGCACCTGTAATAGGGCTAGTGGAGATTAATTTTTAAAATAACAATTCTGTTAGTAATACCAGAAGGTTGTGGAGTTTTATTATTAGATTCAGGAAATGACCTGTCATACCTTGTAATGACAACCCTGACCTACTTCTGACTCTTGAAAAATCACAGAATCATCCCCAAATAATGACACAGTTAAATTAAAAGCCTGCACTGTAGGTTTGCTCAGAGGAACATGTTTAGCAAACCCACACACCCAGCTCAGGAGGCCTGTACAGATGCAGGCTGTGCTTTGCAAACCTTGTGTAATTCCAGGTGCTGGGTGCACGTAGGTCAGAATATTCCTGCTAAAGTTACTGGGGAACAATTTCTCTTGTTTATGTATCTTTTATTCATGTCATCGCTGGCCAACGCTGTAACATCTGCTATCTCTATTAAGCCTTTTTGCAGAATATTCTCAGGTTTTAGCACTGCTATTGAGCATCAGGTAGCGCAACTACAATATGCTAATGTGTCTTCCAGCTTGTAGAAGAACTCTTCCTACCAGCTGAGGTTTGCATTATCATATAAAAGAAACGTGTGAATGTATTCCAGCAGAAGCCACCAGCCAGCACTTTGTGTTTCAATGAGTGTGGAGCTTCTGAAGTAATAAAATTAATGTTTTAAAATATGGCACATTCTTCTGCCCATTAATTCTATCCAGGAGGGTTGTTTTGGGTTTTGGTGGATTTTTGGTTTACTGTTGTTGTTTGTGGATGGTTTTTTTTGGCTGGTTGTTTTTAGTGAGAACCAGTTCTCTTCCCTATTAAAGCTCTAAATTCTTGTTTTAAACAGTGGCATTACATGGAGGACCTTTCTGCATGTAAAATCACCATATTCCAGTGAATATTTTGCTTGTTTGTAAGTGTAGTTCCCAAGCTTTCACTCAGATTTAAATATCTACTTATTTATTGAGTTCCTCAAGCCGTGCACCAAGCTTCACTCTTCTTTTAAAGCTCTTGATTTCAAATTCTCTTCTCATTGAGAAACCCAAAAGATCTCATTGCAAAAGGCTGTTCAGTTTCTGCTGGGGTGTAACAAGTGAGAAACCCAAAAGGCTTGGCTAAAAAAGGCTGTTTACTTTTTCCAGGGTGTCACAAGTTAAGAGGCTGTTTACTTTTTCCAGGGTGTCACAAGTTAAGTGGACTGTGAAAATCAAATTTTGAGATATCAGTAGGTTTGGTGAGGAGGTAGGAGCAACTCCACATGGTTAGATTTCATTTTAATGATTCACCTATGGCATTAATATCTTTGAGTTCATTAGACCATCCACTGACTACTTTTGATTCACAATTTGAAAGGAAATCACCAAAAGGTCTCAAAATTAAAAATTCAGACAATGAGAACAAGAGGTAATTCTGCCAAAGGATTGCTAAAGTGGGACAAATTACCAGAGAATTACAAATTCTAATCTGGTCTATCAGTACCATTGTTAAATGTTTCTTTTAATTGACAATGAGTTCAGAAATTCTGAGACACCAGAGCATCTTCTTAAAATAATATCTGGACCTCCTTACAAACATATTGCACACCACCAACCCCTATTACCAGGGTATTTATTGTGTGACAATACAGATGTGATTCTAAGAAACAAGTCATGCCCAAGGCTTTCAAATTCAGTCCTTCATATCTGATCTGAGCAAGGGTGTCCTGCTGGGCTCAGCTCTTCCCACCAGCTCACTCATGAGCACAAAACTTCAATATTCTTGTCTTCCCCAAAACACCTTACACAAGCTCTGATGCATCAGAAAAGGCAAAGCAAATTGTATCTTCTGCAGCAAAATCAAGATATGCGTGGAGGGAGGGAGTCTGGAATGAGCAACAAAGAAACAGCTGTGCTGGAACAGCTTGAATTCCCTTTTATTCCCCCTCCTTTGTTTGGAAGACCATGAAGAGCTCCATGTGTCTCATGGTTAGGAACCTTCTAACCTCCAGCTTAAACATGTAGCAGAGAACTCATAGCAAAATAAAATCCTTCATTTTCCACCATTAGAAGAAGTCAATTTCTCTTACTCGGTATTGACTTAATGAGATTAATGCTCTTCATTGAGTAACTTCCATGAAAATATGGAAGCTTTTCAGATGAAATGGAAACTTTTTCAAGGCCTAATCCACAGGACCTGAGGAAAGCTATTGAACACTGAATCACATGTTCCAGACTGATTTACCTTGAACGCCCACCTAAAGCAAAAGCACATGAAAATCATTTCAAATCCTCTGTTGTGGACATAACTGACTTTGTTTTCCTTTAAGTTAAAGTCAACAGTTAAGCAGTGAACAGTTAAGGCATACTTCAAAGGTAATACTTGCAAGAAAGTTTAACCTTTGTGTAGCTGCTATCAGTCAAAGAACTTATGCACGAGTTCTTTTGAATATCCCCCAGACAATCTTCTTGTATCGTATCATTTTGCTTGAGCAGTCATGCCAACACTCATTTTATTTTGGAATATTCTTCTTTTTCTCTCAGTAAACGCTCCAATAAACAGGTCTCTAACCAAACACTCACAAATCATTTGCCTGATATTTCCTATGAGATTTCACTGCAAAACAGCTAAAATAATTTTTAATGTTAGAGTTGTTCGACTTTACTTACGGCACTCTGAGCTTTGGAAATTTCTGAATATCATTTTCAGACATGTTCTGGAAAGGAAACACATGGGATACATGACAAAATTGTCCATGGAACACCCTGTGATTTACCCAAGTAAGTCATACTTATATATTCAAAAATGTGGCATGAATTAATGTGGTATTTAAGCAACTTCAGAAGCCAGGTGTATTCAATTCCTTCATGTCTGCACAGTGAAACTAGACAAGACTGTGCATGATTGCAAAATTTCAGGGTAAAGCTGTAGATTTTAAAATAGAGGACCTTTGGCTGGAGTTTTGTTCCAAGAACCTTATCTGTAACATCACAATACACGTAAAATCCCATGTTCCAGTGGGCATGTTGCTAGAAAACTCCTTGGACTTAAAAGCAGCCTTGGCAGCCTAAAAAAATTTCTCTAGAAACAGGGATGGGGGGAGGAGAGTGTTTGTTCCCCCCTCAACCATAACTCAGCAACTGGACTGAGATAACTCCTGACTGAGATGTGCTTTCCTGATGCTCCTGCAGAGTCATCCCTCCTCTTCCTCCAGCATGTGCAAATCCACAGCTAGGACAGACTCAGGCATTATGAAAACTTTGGATTTAGTTGCTTTAGTGTTTTGTTTACTTAATCACAAGCTTCCTGAATTCTCTTTGGAACATGGACAATAGTCTGGTTCTTTCTGTCTTTTTTACTGGTAACAATAATAGGTTTCTAATCACACATTGGTTCACAACCAGTGTTCAATGTTCAGGACAGAACAAATCCAATCTGTACTTTTCCACGCTGTTTTGCCTCTGGGAGGAGTGAAACACAGGAAAAATGTACTGCTTTTGTGGAAATGTTCTGCAGTACTTCCTGAAGAATCATGGTTTTTTCTAAAGGCTTTTTAAGCTTCTCTCTGGAGTTCTGTTCTGGTGATAAACCTGACAAATATTAGAGGTATAATCTCTTTTATAAGGGCCACTTTTCTGTTTCAAATAGTAGAGAATTTTATTAGAATAAGTTACATGGAACCCCTTTGGTTTTACTCCTACTACATCTCAACTGGGCTTTCCTTGTGGTAACCAGTGGACACAGAAAGGTGACTTTGAAACTAGGATGCTATTCTGATGAATTACAGCAACACTTTTACAGCCAGGTTTATGACGTAGACCTGACAACAGCTGCAAACCCAGCAAACATTCAGCCTGAGCAGCTGCTTCTGTGCAAATGTAATTTGGCAGTTTCCAGTCACTCACAAGATGGAAAAAGATGTTTCTTAGGAAAACTATTCATAAAGAGAAGCAATTTTTTTCCAGATTGCTTTGTAGTCTAAAATATTCTACTGGACGTCTCTTTCTGTGGTTCTGTTTAACAAGTGAACCTTTTCTCTTTTTTTGCATTATACAATTGACAAGTAGTCAAAAGCTTAAAAAGAGTCTGAGCAGAGGTGAGCAGCTGCTTGGCTTGCTCAGTAGAAAACATCCTTTGAATCTGCTGGGATGCCTCTGAAGAGCTGCTGCACTCTGAGCTAAGTAATTACAGAAACACCCTGGAAATAAAAGAAAATCACAAACATCACTTAGAAATCACACAGTTATTGCACTTCTTATTTGCACCTCACAAACTACCAGAGTTTCATCATGCTTCCAGAGCCAGAACTCCCACTCCAGCCACAGATCCTTAGTGCTTGAGCTGAGGAGGATCTTTGGGGGTTGGGACGATAAATCCCATGACACGTCTGAATAATGCTGACTCCACCCTCCAGTAGGAGGGAGGGGTCATATCCTGTTCCTACAAAAGGGGCTTGAAAATTTTGATGTTGTGTTTCAATGAAATGCCAAAAACCTGAATATTAGGACAAGTAAATGAAAAATATAAAACTTTAGAAGAGGTATGCAAAGATCTCCCCATTATGACTAATTAAACAGAAGATCAAAATTACTACTTCTGGAGAAAACAGAACGGTTAATATTTGAAAATAAAAGTAAAAAGCAGTAATACTAAAAGCTCTTATACATCTTCATGGATGTGCATTTAAGACCAGGAAACAGCAGCTTTGTCAGTGGAAATTATCAGCTTTTCTAAAATTAAACCAAGCCTGGAACAATGTTAATTTAAAGCCACTGGCACTTTGCTTACTAGTTTTGATGCTCTTAAATTTTATTGATTTTGTGTATTGCTACAGAAGAAATCTAATTTTATTTCTAGAGAAATGAAGGAGTTATTACAATGAAAGGCCAGTCATTCTGACCAGGGCTGTGTCTTTTTTAGTATGACAGGATAATTAATAAATGTGGATTTTCTGTAGTTAATATTGGAAAACAAGAACTTCCTATAAAGGAAGAGATGAATTTAAGACAAGATTATTGTTTTAGAACTTCCCTGTCAGTTTAAAAAAATACTAAAAAATATTCATATTGAACAACATGCTTGGGCTCCCAGCATTCCATATTTAAAGCAAGCTGTCTGGCTGATTTTAGCAAAAGCATTTACCTCCCATATTTATACTTCAGTAACCACCTGGGAGGTGGCTCTTCATCTGCCACTGAAAAATAAGGAGTCATCGCTTGATTGGAATTTTACAGGAAGGAATTTTACAACTCCACTTACCAAAAACCTTTGTCCATTTATGTTGTGCTTCCTCACGACTTTCTCACAGTCCTTATACTTTAGCTGTCAATGAGAAGATGATTATTGCACCCTTAACTATAAGAATCAATTAAGATGCTTAAACATGTGGCTGGCTTTGAGTAGATGCTTTCAAGGTACCTTTTTGTATGCTACAGCCTGCCTAAATGGCCCATTTTGTCCCATAAACATGTATTTTTATGACAGACATTCTTCAGTGGACTTAAGGGCTTTCATCCATTTAGGAACACATAATTCCTCACATTTACAAACCACCTCACAGTTGCCTGGCCCAAAGAAATATTTGAAAAATGGATTGTTGTGGTACTGACTGGGATGAGCAGCTGCAGAAGTGGAGCTAAAACCTTGTTATCCAGGAATACTAAAGCTGACTGATCCCAGTCACAGGATTCATTGTTGTGATCAAAAAGCTTTCACTTCTGGATGGAAATCTCACTTGTTAATCCTGGAAATTACCGATAATATTTGTAAAGCTTTTCCACAATATTATGTTTTCCAGTAGCATTTAGGACAAGGACATGCTCTTCAGAAGTTGCTCATGTACAGGTTGACCATGAAGCAAGATATGACTTTTAAACATTTCCAGCAGGTGTCTGAAGTTTTTGATATTTTTTAAATTTTTATATTTTTGATCTGGCTAGAATGCATTTTTCTGTTTCAAGCTGGTCAGGTCCATATCAGAAGGAACCCAAAGAGCAGGCAGACAAAGTGACTTTTGAAGGCTGAGACAAAAGAATGATCCTTGTTCTGCCTGAAACTTTAGTTAGTGAAAGTTATGCAGACAAATGACCCTGTGCTGCTGGGATAGTTCCCCCGGAGGCAGAGAACATCTTATAGGGAGCATTACATCATTTCATAGTTGTATCCCATTTTTCATTTTAAGGTGTAACATTGTAACTTGGTGTACGTGAGAACGGATCCTGGAAACAACTGAACAGCAGAGAGGATATTTTTAGGAGCCACCTTCAGTTATTCATATGAAGAAACTGTCCTAACTCTGGTAAATATGTTAGGATAGGTTAAAACTTTTGTGCAGACTGAGGACTTCAACCTGTTAAGTAATTTCTTTCATACAACAAGTGCTATCATGATGTTATCAGCACAAGTCTGTGTGCAGAGGGAAGCAACACATCACTGTGACTGAGACCTAATCTCATTCTTACAGTAATTGATGAAAAATACTGTTTAGCTATTAAAAATAAACCTTGGAATATCCCAAATATGAGCACTTTGCTTTTTCTAAAAAAAAAAAAAAAAACCAAACCCATAGTGAAAGACTTTGGAAATTATTTGAAAATTTGGTTCTTCATTGGTTCATTCATTCTCTGAGTTCATCTGGGGACAAGATCTGGTCACTTGTGACAGATGCCCAGAGCTGGCTGCCTTGGGCTGACATTATTGTCTTACCCAGATTTTTTAGATGACTTAAACAGCTTTTGCCCTGATTTAGCTCCCCAAGGGTGGAATGCCACTATCTCTGTTCTGGAGGGTATCTTGATCACTAGAAGGGAGGCACTACAAATAAATGTGCACTCAGTTGTGGTAGAACTTACACTTAATCCTTTTATCACTGTTCAGAATATCATTATCAGATCTTCCAGAAAGCCGTTTTTCCCTTCCTAATTTCTTGGAAATGGTGGTCCAACTTCCCCCTGCACCGTTGTTGTAATGTTTTTCGTACTTGTCTGAAGTTACCTCTTGATAATGATCTCATCTGCTCAATCTCCAGTTTTTGGTTTCACTTTCCTCTGCCACTAACCCCTGCACCCTAAAATTAGGGGCTTGTAAGTAGTTGGAAGTTTCACTTCTCTGGAGATTTGGTAGACACAGACTCTGTGTTTGATCTGCTCATCTTTATCAAGTAGTTTTGCATTCTACTATCAAACTTGCCTCAACTCCCCAGATAAAACTCCCATAGAGTTATAGGAGCCATTGAATAAACTTCCCATTATTTCAAAATTAAGCCCAAGGTGATCCAAGTTTTACAAGTCTAGCCATGGATGTGATTAATGAATATATTCAGAGGCTCATTTGTGACACCGAGCAATTTGGAAAAAAATATCACTTCTGAAAATCATTGAAGATGAAACAGAAAACTTGTAATCTTCACACCTTAGTGCCCTCCGCAGCTGTCAATGTGTGCGACACCAACAAGTGTTACAGTAATGTGTTTATTTTCTCTAAAAAGCCATGAGTTTCTCTTATACCCAATTTAAAAATCCCTTTCAAGATTCATTTTCACTGACCAGTTTAGCTCAGCTTCTCATTCGACAGTGGTTTTGCTTTTAGTTCCGCAGCGAGCTTTGCCCATTATAAAATCCCTAAATTTAGCCCAACCAATGCTACAGCGGTTTGCTCCTCCATCAGACAAAGACAAAACACAGCCAAACTCACCGTCCTGAAATATTCTGCTAAGTCATCTGGCTCCCAGGTGAGCACGTCGGAGCGGTAGGGGACATTTCGCAGGTCCATGGTAGGTTTTTTCCCCGAGGCAGTCAGGGAGTGTTCATAGCAGTGCTGTCGATGACACAGCCATGTATTCCCTCTGCGTGGCCACCTCCAAGGAATTCCCTGCCCAACAGCTTCTGTCAAGGAACTGTTCCTGTCAGCGTAGAACTATGTTGTGAGGACGTTCCAGAGAGGCACTGCTTCCTCTGGTACAAAATGGTCTCTTCTCAGAAAAGTTTCAGCTAGTCAGCCTTACCACTTCCTTTCTCTGAATATAAATAAGTAAACAAGGAAGCACAGCAGAGTGATGAAAATGCTCTGCCTGCTACATGTAAGTGAGCTCCTATGGACCCTATTTGCACACATAAATATTTATGTATTTACTCACCCTATACAGCATAAAAATATTGTCATGTTATCTGCAGAGACCTGGGTTACTCTTCTGTGCAAGTCTAGCCCAGGTAAGTACCCCCAAAGAAGAAAACATTTGCTTAAAAAAACTTCTTCAATTTACCTCAGTCCCTGCAATATCTTTCTTTGTACAATAAAAGGTTATTGTCAGAGCTGTACATAATGAGGAACTAATGAATTACTGATGGAATTACAGTCAGCATTCCTTCAAATAAGGAATCACTCAGTGAAACTAAAAAATGTACAAGTTTAGATGAATAATTATTACATTGCCATTGTATCAACGCTTCATTTTTCAGCTACTTCTTTCTTATGAGGATTTTTGTATCTGAAAAAGAATCCACAAAACCATAACATTACCACAGGGACATGATAGACTTTCACCTGTCCTGCACAACTACTTCAAGCACCTTCCCATCAGTAGGTCACTTTGGTGAGATTACAATGTGTATTTTTTAAAAACAGCCAGCATGTCCATTCTCCCTTTTCTTGTTGTGGAGCTTCCTCCCAGAGCTGTGTTGGTAAGAACTCTCGGGCTCACTCTTCCATTGGACTGCATGAAAGGTGGTAATTTCTGAGCTTCCTGTACTAGTAAGAATAGGAGCATAGTTCTGAAGTACTGGAAAGGAAAGTTCTTGTTCTTTCTACGGAGAAATTAAATGCATCCCTCTTGTGTCCAGTCACTGACAACCTCCTAACGTCGTGTCTGCAATCTGTGGATGTGTTGCATACGAGTGCATGTGTTTGAGATCAGACCTACAAGTCTTCACAGCAAGAGCTTTCCTTTTGAAATTCAGAGTCTGATTTAGAGTAGCTTACTTTTTTCTGGAGAAATTCTGGTAAATGATGGCAGCATGGTATTTAAAACTCTCTGAAATTAAACTGCTGTCACAGCTGTTCTAAGCAGTGTTGCATTTATCAAATACATGCTACAGCTGTGTTTTCTGGGTTCTTACTTGAAATCACCTGTGTGAATCATCTGAGTCATGTCCTGACAGTATCCTGGGGATGAAATAGGACTGAATGAACTGGTGACAAAGAATCCCCAAAGGAAAAGTTGCTTTGCTGGTGCTCTGTCAGCAGTGGTAAAGGGGAGGTTACATAACTACACCTCAGACACCCCATCACACCCCCTGCATTTCACAGGGAAACAAGCAGGGAGACAGGAAGAAGCCTGTGCTAAATTTCTAATTGCTCCTTCTAATACGTGTTTCATTACCTTCTAATCTGGTTTCTATCCCAAACCCAGTGTAGCAGATCTAATTGCAATTGTGTTACTCCTCATTTGTACTAATATAAAACTAATTAGTCTGGTCAAAATTTATGCTGGTGATGTTATAGGAGAATTACAGTATCATTTATTCTGCTGCTGAGAAAGGAGGAGAGCAGTTACCTTTAAAGCCAATCTCCCGCTCTCGAGAGCAGCTAACTCAGAATTTCTAGCACATGTATCTATTATTATTTGCTTGCATCCTGTCTGGGGCATTGAGTACCTCATAGCTACGTGCAGATTTCATGCACTTCTTGCACAACTCAGCTGCACACCAACTTGAGCTCTGTCTTTCTCTACAACTTCTTTCACAACGCGATAAACACATCGGATGTGGTGCCCCAGTGAGGCTTGCTGAGGAAACACCACTTCATATTCTCCACATTTGAATTTTCACATATACTCCTAGAGCAGTTGGCAACCTAATGAGGTAGATTTTAAGCTCTTAGATTTTCAAAAGCTGAGAAACATTGACTTTACTGCTATTACCAGGTGCACATCTTTTCATTGAGACTTTTCTTCCTCTTTTTAAAAAACTAGGTGTTTCATGGGTATTTTATAGCCTGCAGTGACACAACCTTCACACACAAAAAGTGTCTCTTCAGTAACAGCTGCCAATGGTAAGTTCTTTCTGATGCAGTGATGCTCTGGTCACTGATGTTTGAAATTGTGAGACTCAAACCATTTTAGGCAACACGTGGGAAATTCACACTGCTGACATTCTGCTGCCTTCAAAGAGCAGCAGCATTTCCCATTTTCTCTCACCTCTCTCTGGTGGTCTTCTGTCCCTGTTTTAAGTGGAGTCAAGGGCTTACTTTGAACCACTCTCAGAAGGGTTTATTTTTCTAGAATAACTCAGGTTACGTATCCATATCCCTAGAGCCAAACCAAACAAAAGTTCAAACCTTTTAAGAATTAGTCTTCACGTTCATCTCAGTCCTAAAGCAAAGTGGATCTTTATGATATGGTTTTCTTTTGTCCTGCCCAATTTTGTTTTTAAAAGAGCGGGGGAGATTCTTCCTTTTACCCTGGAAATATTTGCCCTAGACAGCCTATAGTTCCCCTTTTTAACATGTTTTGGGTGTGTGGTGGCCAAACCTCTGATCATAAGAACAGCCTCGGTGCCGAGGGGGTTCAGATATTTTCTGAATTTTCAGATATTTTCTGAATTTTCAGATATTTTCATCACCCACCATGAGAGGATGACCACAACAAACTGACCAGGGGGAAGCAATGAACTGGGTTCAGAGGCAGATAAGGGAGATAAGGGAAGCAGACCCTGACAGGTGGGATAATGCTTTTTACCACGTCAATGTCCTCCCTTGCTCAGGTGTAAAACCCCCCCTGGGGAAAGTGTCAGGATATCCACATTCACATCTAGGCCAATTTGAAAAAGCAATTTCTGGAATGGAACTTTGAGACTTCCTCCCCAGCCCATGGCAGAATCACAGCCCCACACTGGTGACTGCTGGGTGCAGGAGCAGGGATGGATGGACACTGAATACGACATTTTAATGGGAATAGCAGCTGAGGTAAATGCTAACCAACCTCCCTGCCTCTGGAATGTATGGCTTGAATAAAACTGTGCCTGAGATAATGGCTTCAAATCCAATTTCACACAAAACAAACAAACAAACAAGTATTCTTTACATGAACTCAACCCTCAGCAAAGATTTTCCTGGATCTGGCTTCAAGTCCAATTTCACACAAAAAAAAACAAACAAAAAAGTATTCTTTATATGAACTCAACCCTCAGCAAAGATTTTCCTGGATGGAAAAGAAAATATGCCTACTCGAAGAAGCATCTTTTTCATTGCTGGTGAATTGTGTTACTCTGAGCAGGTGTCAAGAAGGAGTTTAGGCAGTTCCAAAAGGCCTGAAATCCTAAAATACAGCAACTGTAGAGTGCAGCTGGACTCTATTCAGAAACCAAAGAGAATCAAATATCTACTAAAGCACTGTAAAAAATAAGGCAAGTACTTAAAGATATTCTAGCAAGAGCAGTCTGCTCTTTAAAGGTACATGTTTTATTCCACTCTGTTTGGGTCGTAAGTGGCATAATGTGTCTGGTTTGTCCAGAGATGCTGCAAACAAAGGCAGAGGAGAACACTTAGGAGACTCAGCAGAGCTCTCTGCTGAGGAAAGATTAAAAAACACGTTTGCTAAGTCTGAGAAAGGGAAGTTGGAGAAGGGGAACAAAAAAAGGAGATAAACTTCGTGACTTTGGGTGATAGCAGTCAGTTATGAAGTGTGAAGGGCTCTGCTAACAAGAAGAGCTCTTGCAAGCTTGAGAAGGAGGAATTGGGGATTGTAGAACTCTCCTCCAGTATTTGGGCTGCTCAGTGCAGTTCAGCAGTTCAGTAGCTGCCAAACAGGGTCAGCTGTGCTGTGACACAGAAGGGGCCAAAAGGACAACTGGAAAGGATGTTCTGGTTTGGATATGACCCTTCTGTACCAATAGTGTCTTCCGGGTACAGAACTCTACCAGTGAACACAGCAGTTTTGTAACTGAGTTCACCAGTTTGACAGAGACATTGGAGCTTAGTTAAAAACACACCCTTTAGTCTGGACTAACTGCTCAAACCCTTTACTCCTGTGCTGTCAAAAAGCACAGATTCCCTCCCCCAGCTCCAGGCCAGCCGGCTGCCAAGGGAGAGCTGCCAAGACCTTGGCTCTGCAAGGCTCCAGTTACCCCCAAGGCTCTTTTCCACCAGCCCTTTTGCCATAACAGCTCCTGCTCTGGCTCCCAGCTGATCCCTGCCCCTCCTGTCCCCTCTGCACCACTCCAGGATTGGGCTGTGCTGGGGAACCTGCCAGCTCTACTGGAACTCAAGAGTCTGTGGGAGCTGCTATCCTTGGATGGAGCTGAAGCCTGAGGTATTCCCATTCAGTGCTTCCATAACAGGCTTTCCATTTGCTGTGCCTTCTTTTGGGTTTTGGTAGGGGGGTTATTTGGTACGGGTTTATTAAAAAACAACCAAAACCCCAAAATTGTTCTGTCTTAGGTTACGATTTAAGATATAACCAAAAGTGTGTATTCTATCACCATCTTTATAAGCTGCTAAAAACAGGTGGGCCAGGGTAGTTTATTTCTTCCATGGCACATCCCTGATAACTCCCTCCAAGGATATCTTCTGCTAATGAGCCATCAAGCCTCACTGCCTGACTCATTAAATGACATCATCCCATTGTGAGATGCTCCGCCCAGGGGGAGGAACCGAGCATTCCTACCTGGATATAAGCTGAGGTTTGGAACACCACAGGCAGCCCTGACCTACTGGGTTCCCAGAGGACAAGAGCTACATAACCACCACTGGCCCTTGAGGAAGACCAGCCTCTTCTACAGGATCACCTCGTCAACAAAACCACATCTATCACTTCAACAGGACTGCAGCCACCACTTAATCACACTGCTACCACCACCCTGCCCAACAGGGTGCCAAGTTGTATCCTGACTCTGGCAGTGTTTCTGTATCGCTGCCTTTATCTTAATTTTCCTATCAAATTGTAATTCTGATTTGGGATCTCCCACTGGTTTGCTTTCAAACTAGTACATGCTCTCTTTCAGCAACAATGCCGGTACAAAAATTATGATTTTTGTTTCATTAAAGTTTTTTAAACAACAGTATTTCAAGTCTATCCAGCTATTCTGACAGCTAAAGATATGGTGATTATTTTAACCAATTTTGCTATTTTAATCCAATGACTATTGACACCCATAAGCAGCTCCTTGGCTCTGACATTGTTTCTAAGTGATCTCCTTTTATTCAGACAGGCAGTTGTTTCCTTACCTAAGCAAAGCTACTTTGTAGCTTCAACTCTAGAGAACTTGCAGAGTTTATACTGTAAACTGGTTGGCAACCTGGGATTTTGGTCATTGTTGCAGTTGCAACATTCCTGTCCGTACACATACTCAGAACTGGATTCTGATCCTAATGATTTCCAAGTCTCTAAATATTTCAACAGCTTGCTGACCAGTAAGAAAAGCACTTGTGATTTTGCAATGCTGTGAAAAATAAAAAAGCTTCTACAGTTTTTCCACTGACTCATTTCAGACCTTCTCAGGAAAAGATTTTGTCAATCCTGAAAGTTTTCAAGAGTGAATTTCACAGACCAGAAAATACACAGGTGACTGGGAGAAAAAATTCTGCTGCTAGCCAACATGGTCTTAGGTATAGTTTTGGTTTTAATGTTAGTTTTGTTTTCAATATTTATGTTCCTCTCTATGACTGGTTTAGTTTCCAAGGAGCTGAATTCTTGAACATCCCATGCTTTTCAACTTTTTACCGTTCTGTTCAAAATATAGTGTATTCCTAAGAGGCATTTTTTTCTCATAAACAAGCATTTTGCATATGTTTTTAATGGTACACATGTATTGTACTATGAGTGGACTTAAGACAATTCTTTTTATCCCCTGGCTCGTTACGAAGGAGGGTCAGCACAGGTCAAAAGTCACTGTCCATTGGAGCAGTCCTGATCTGTCTGGTCTCTCCTCTGAGATGTGGATTAAAGTAACAGCAGAGTAGGATCTCACCTCGACCATACCTTCCCATTCACGTAACAGAATACCTGCAACCACTCCTGTCTTCCAAACAAATGTCAGAGGATTAAAATGGATAAAAATATATTAATGTTTTTCTCTTTTTATCTCCATCCAATGAATAAAATTTGAGATTGTGTAGGAGAGAAGATTCAGTCTCATTTTGCCATCTAGTGGCAACACTTTGGCTTGCTGAGATGCATTTTGGAAAAGCAAGTTGACGTTAGCCAGACGCAGGTATGAGTTGCTAATTCTTTGGAATAACCAGTTATTTTTCTACTCAAAATATTTAAAAGCCTATTTCCATTTTATAGCAGCACTGCACAAATAGGCACATTGCTAAAATGAGTTTCCATTTGCAGGTACTTGTGAGAGCAGAGCCTATTTCAGTAGTCCAGTGTGTTTCTTTGTGTCTTTATGAATCTGGATCACAAGTGATTTTTTTTCCTTGTGGGTATGAATCATTAACTTCCCTTTCTACTTGCTCTTGGATTTTTACCAAGACAGTGATATAGCCAAGCAGTTTATCTTTAGAAATATAAAGGACAGTTCAAGGCAGACTGGCTGGACAAGCTATTTCTTCCTTCCTAAAGAGAAAAAACAAAAATTTTAAACTTTTTTTAAATTACTATAATTTTGTATTCAATTTACATTTCTTTGGTATGATTTTTGTGTGTGTATCTGTACTTCAAGGTTTATAGTATTAATTTTTTTTCCTCTTCCCACAGTTCTGTGAGATACTGGTGATTATCTGGACCTGCAAGATCCTATGGTGCTGCTTTGGGGCCGTATGGAATAAGTGAGTACAGCCTGGCAAGAGATGATGTTGTGGAGGGGCTGGAATTGTTCTTTGAGGTCCAGAACAGCGGGGCTGCATTCCTATACACAGCAGGAGTAGGCAGGTGTAGCGGGTTGGGTTTGTAACCGGGCAGAAACACCAGTTTAGTGGTTTGGTCCAAAATACTCATTGCTACTTACCCTCTGTGAGATAAGAATTAGGAGAAATGCAAAGCAGGCACCAAACTTGAAAGAATATAAAGAAATTTATTAACAGACCTAAAAGAAGAGGGAAAAAAAAAAAAAAATCATACCACACCTTCAGAACTCTTCTCCTCCCCCCACCTTTCTCCCTTCTCCCACTGACAATGTAAAAAGACAACCCTTGAGATGTTCAGTCTGTTTACCACTTCCATAATAACCTTGTTCAGTCCATTTAGGAAGAGGAGTCTCTCTTG
>NW_008236626.1:3069940-3075656 GCF_000691975.1 Corvus brachyrhynchos
AACGAGACAGAGCTGTGGGGGGGGGTTTGTCTATTCTTAAGTGTGCATCACAAAGGCGGTCACAACTTTAAGTGGCTTAAAGAATTGTCCATATTCAAACTGGCCACTGGTAGGTTCTGTCAAGTCACAGAGGAAGCTGTAAGCACCCCTTTGCAAGAACATCACTTTGGGACTATGCTTGCCAACCCATGACACCGGGGTTCTTGTTAACAGATCCCTTGGAGAGCATTAGAGGTGAATTGGCACTGAATGAGCGGTGTTTGTAAATAAATATTTGTAGGGTCTATTTTGGAACCTTTTAGAAGCAATGGAAAGCAGATGTGTAACCATTCTGGTTGTTATCTATAGCAATGCAACAATATAAAAGCATGGGAATTACAGGTAAGAAAATGTGTAAGAAAGAAAGCAGAAGGAAGGATAAGAGTAGAAAGATCTCACCACCTGTGGATCCAGTAACTGGACTTGATTGAAGAGACTTGATTGTTGCAATTTTGATGTCTGGTGGTCTGAGTGATGGTCACGATCCATCAGGGGTGGGGGAAAGCCAAAGAAACACAAGGTTCAGTGGGTTAATACACAGTCAGGTTTAGCTGGAACACACAGGTACCTTCCTGGGGAGGGGAATTTTACACTGTCTGAAGGGTCTTTGATGTTTTATGACCCCTTCTAAGTCATGACCTTGCCTCTCACTCAAGCAAAGTTGAGCCAGTTATGCCCCATCAGAAGGGATCAAAACCTTCAGCCCCAAGTGGGTGAATGTCCTGTGTGAACGTCACCCTTCCTTGAGGGCAGGGGGAGGACACTGGCATGAAAACAAGCACCATGGTCTGTCTGGCCTTCTCCCTGATCTGGTTCAAACCCCAGAGCCTCTGGTGGTGGGTGTACACCCCCTCTGTCTCATGCAGATCAGGTTTTGCCACCACACCCCCAAAAACTCTTGTCCTTGCCCTGGACCCAGAGCCAGCAAAGCCCCTGCTGCCTCCACAAATGGGCGATTGTTGAGCCATTAACCATTAATATCTCAGTCTTTCACAGAGGTGCACTTCATAATGCAGTAGAGATTTAGGCCAGTGCACTCTCCTGTGCATCAGACATCGTTTGAAGGATTTCTTCATAGTAGATGTTTCTGACCCCCCCAAAAATTCATCTTTGTTAGTAGGTATTGGAAAAAGCAGCACGAAGCCTTCCAGCTGTGCAGGTATGAATAGGTTCAAACCCGGCCTATCTTTTCAGGACGTTGTTATCTGAGGTCTTATTGCACTTGTCAGGAAAATTAATCCACAAACACCAGAGCTTTATGTCCTAAAAGGAGACAGAGCAGTCCTGTTACTTTATTCGAATAAAGGTAGAGGCCATGGGCATTTCTCATGGGGTCTCTCAAGCTGCTGGAGGATGCAGCCTCCTTTTTATCCTCATTTCCTGGAAGCATTTCCCTCTCTCTTTCCCCATTGGCTGAGGCACTTAAAAGGTACAGACTCCCTGAATCATTTAATACAGGCCCCCTTCTAATGTGTAGCCCCCTGCCGTTTTCTTCTTCCTTGTGTCTCTGTTCTTTTTCTTTAAGCCCAGGGATTTAGTAGAGCCTTGAGTGAGTAACAGTCTGTGTCAATTAGTGGAATTCCTGTGGAACTTATGGTTCCTCCTGTCAGGAAAATGCACAAATGCCAGAGGTTTATGTCCAAAAAGGAGACAGAGGAGCTTTATTTGAATAAAGCGAGAGAGACCACTGGGACACACGCCCACGGGGTTTTCTCTCTCGAGGTTTTGGAGGGCACAGCCTCCCTTTTATCCTAACTCCCAGCTGCACACTGCCCTCTTCCTTTCCCCCTTGGCTGAGGTACTGGGAAGGCACAGCCTATGCAGTAAATACAGAGAACAAAGTAGTCAATGACAGTTCACATTAGCCCATTAATCCTTGTAGATGCTATTGCTAGCCAAGGTCTCCCATCGTTTTCCTCCTGCTGAAAAAAAAAATCTCCAGGGCTTCAGAGGCCTTGACCCGAGTATGATGGGTCCCTCCATGTGCAGCTGTCCTGACTGCTGTCTCTGCAGTCCTGGCTGGTTGTTATGAACAGCAAAGTCTGTGCTAACTGGGCTTCCTGTCAAAGAGATTGCACTGGACACAGTATCCTGGCCACATACTGGTCCCAGTACAAATCTTCACCTCCCTGCCACGTTGAAAATCAACAGGGTAAGAATCCCAAACAATTCAAAGGGGAATAATTGAATATCCCCTCGGGGTTCAGCTCTTATTCTTGCCAGAGCTAATGGCAGAAGCCATACCCATGGCATCTTAGTTTCTGTCACCAGCTTCAAAGGGTGTTTCTTTATTCCTCCATTCATCCTTTCTACTTGACCTGAATTCTCAGGGTGCCAAGGGGTAGGGAGGTCCCACTGAATTCTCAAAGCAGCCATAATCCCTTGAAGGATCCCCCTGTAAAACTGGGGGGATCATTTATTAAATTATCAAATTGTTGCTGAAGCAACTAGAAACTCCTCTGGCCACCCTGCCAGCAGGCATACCACTACCAGAGGATAGCTAAGCTCTCACCCAGGGCATCTCAGCAAAATACACCCTGCATCCTTGGAAAGGATGTACAGCCCAAGGTCATTCCCCTGCCTTGCAATCTCCTTTGTAGTCTGGCTATTAACTTTAGCCAGGCAGCCCTCAATAGCTCGTTTTGCTAAACAAAAAGATTTAAGGCAGTACATCTCGAAGGTCTTTGCCAATCCTCGAGAGGCACAATGACTCCCCCCATGGAATTGTTTTAACACGTGCAGGCTCAAAGCTCCTGGCATCCGCTCTTTACTGTCCTTTGTAACTAAAGTGTCCCCTCTTTATTCTGCCCCCCCACCTTTAATGATCTCCAACTCCTCTGGCGGGAAGGACAGCACCACCACTTCCCCCCTCCCCTGGCAACAGCTGGGTCACAGGCGGCAGAGGGAGGATCCTGGAGACTTGTGGCAGAAGTGCTGATTTCTGAACCACTCCATTGGCCAGTTGATTACCTATTGTTTCTCCTGAGTACCCTGCCTGATGTCCCCTAACATGTATTATTTCTACCTCTTTTGATAAATTCATCACCTCCGATAGGTGAGTAATTGAGGTCTCATGAGCAAACGTTTTCTCCCGCAAGTTAACAAACCTCTCTCCTCCCAGCTTTCCAAACTCACCCCACATGCATACTTTGAATCTGTAAATATTCACTACCTTTTCTTGATACAGTTTGCAGGCTTTTATTAAGGCATGCAATTCTGTGGTTTGTGCTGACCATGTGCATGGTAGCTTCTCCCCTTCTTGCAATTCCCTTCCCTTTACTGTAGTACATCTGATAACTCGTTTTCCTCCCATTATTCTTGAAGATCCATTATAAACACCTCTTCCTCATTTGGCAGAAGGGTCTTGTAAATCTTCCCCAGCTCTAGTCTGGAGATCTGTTACCTGGACACAGTCACGAGCCTCCTTTAAGGCTCCTTTCTCGGGGCCAGTTAAACAGGAGGCTGGGTTAAACTCCCCATCCCCATTTCTCAATTCTAAATCCCCCTGGTTCCATTTCACACTGTAACAGCCTAGTGCAGGTCATCCAGCTAGAACTTGGTGCCAGACTTTAACAGTCCTGCCATCAGTTATCATCAAAGCCGTGGCTGCACAACTCTGCAGACAAAAGAGCCTCAGTTCCCGTTAGAGCAAACAGTGGGGCCATCCCCCCTCTTCGCGAACATTTTAGCACTAGAATTCCTCTGGCACAGGCCTGTACCAGAGGACCACGCTGCTTATTACAATTCTGGCTACCTTCAGCATTCTCTGCTCAGCAAATTCCTTCACCATTCCTAAGTTTGGGCATGGGATCACCAGAAAAGCAGTATTTCTAAAGGGTATTTCCACGGAGAAATCAGTCTTTGGAACCAGTTCACATACAATTCCAATTCCTTTTCCGGGCCTGGGAGAGAGAAAGCTGGGGCATTATTCAACCTTTCTTTTAATTTTCTTAAGTTCTGCTTTCTTTCTGGTGTCTATACAATAACATTGGGACTATCCTGGGTTAAAAAGCCATACAACGGCCTGGCCAGAACAGAAAAGTCCTCAACCCAGGTCCTGCGATACCCTATTAATCCCAAAAATTGCCTCTTTAGTCCTAGGTAACAGTTCAATCTAAAATTCCCTGCACCCTCTCTGAGTCAATACACAGCAACCCTTCAGTCAAAATATGTCCCAAATATTTAACCTTTCTCTCCATCACCTGTGCCTTCCCTTCAGACACTCCAAGCCTCGCTTCCAGCCAGAAAACCAAACAATTTCACAGTGGCTTCCCTTACCACCTCCTCCCATTCTCCAGACAGGAGCAAGTCCTTCACATATTGAAATAACCCAATTCCTGGGGATGGAGTAAATTCGCTTGTCTTGCCCAAATAATCCCTTCTCCCTCTTGTTCCCACTCAAAGGCAAAATACTGTTTACTATCCTCTGTGAAAGGGCATCCCCAGAAAGCATCCTTTAAATCAAGTACTGAATAGTAGCAGTGTGAGGAGGGAATCCGGTTCAAGATGTTAAAAGGGCCTGGTACCGTGGAGTGCCTGGATTTAACAGTTTCACCTACAATTCTCAGGTCCTGCACCATAACTGGCAGGATAGGAGTGTTATGGGGGGACAAACACAGTTCCAAAAGACCTGCCTTTAGCTCGGCAACAGGCTGCAACCCCCTTTTCCCCTCCTTTGAAACAGGGTATTGCTTTTAGACACCAGTTGTCCAGATCACCTCAGAGTAATGTGGAGAGGCTCCATATCCAGTTTTCCATATTCCCCTGGGACTGCCCACACCTCTGGGTTCACTCCAGCATTCACAACAGTGTTAGCCTCCCCATTACTCCCCACAACACCCATTTGCATTTCCAACTACAGCTATCAAACTCCCCTCCCAGCAAACCACAATCACAACTGGGAATAATCAGAAACTCATGCTTTTCAAACTCATCTCACACATTCAGCAAACTCTCACGGGCATCCCCGTATACACACACGCTCACCAATCATCTTTCCCACTTATGAAAAGAACATTTGACATAGACAGAGAAGTTCCCGTGTCTACTAGGAAACACACTTCTCAGTTGAGCCCCGGTAAAATGGCAGATTCCTTCCCAGCCGCTGTTTCGGTCGGCTCTCCCCTGCCGAGGAGGGAATGCCTCTGCCACGTCCTTGCGACTGCTCCCGTCTCTTCTAGCCCGGGTCCCTTGGGCCCTGCGCTTTAGCCCTCCGGCTCTGTAAGAACTCTGCCATCGCCTTTCCCTTCGCCTTCTCCTCATCCCTTCCTCCGTACACTTTCTAACCACTTCATCCAGAGGCTTTTTCTGCCTTTCCTCGAGCTCATTTTCCCACAGCTCAAAATCACTCGTTTCTCCAGTGACACAAACAAAACCCCTTCGTGTGTCAGGCCAGGCTTTGGTGACACGTTGTCTCTTATACAGTATACCAAAGCCGGTTGCTTTACCTTTCACAGCACATCAGAGCCACTACCCGTCCAGTCGCAGTGTCCAGACACCCCCGCAGCACACCTGTCTGGGCCCCCAGGCCGCTCTCCCAGCACCACAAGCTCTGTAAAGCACCAGGTGCCAGCGCCGCTCAGCGGGCTTGCAGAGCCAACGGTGCTACAGGGACGGGAAGGAGGATGGGGTGTCCTGCAACCTCATGGGGCCGGGGGGGTCACTGCAGGCCCTGACC
>NW_008236626.1:3075698-3077217 GCF_000691975.1 Corvus brachyrhynchos
GGGGGTGGGGGTGTAGGAACAACGCCTCCCTGTTTTCCCTCTCCTGGAATCCGGGAATACAAAAGACCTGCAGCCGGCCTGTATTAGACTGCAGATTTTAAAAATAAGGCAGAGAACTTCCCAGTCTTATCACATAGCCTCCCCTGCTATTTGCCTCAATCATATTTCTACACCCTCCCCTTCAACCAATCCTTTCCCAAACCAACACCATATTGCCCGCTCTGGCCGTGGGCTGCCGAGACCCTTTCTCGGTGCCTCTTACTGCCCCCTCTGGGCGTCCATGTCCTTAACTACCTCTGGGAGAATGTGTAAACCGTCTTAACATTCTCCTAAAGGACCCTTAGGAGGTATTTTGGGATCGCCATCCCTATAGTCGAGACCCTTTTCGACTTTCCTTTGCTGCCCACCCTGGGCGTCCATGTCCAGTGGTCCTTTCCTACAGACTCTTCATGGACCCCCCTAGTCTGCCTCTCGTCTGTCTCCTGAGCAGTCTCGGGTGCCCAATCAATCTCCTGGTGCCAGCCAGCGCCGAAGGGAGCTGGTCACCTAAAAACTGGGTGAGGCACGCCTCCAGCTCCTCTTACCATGTGCTGGACCCAAATGGTGGAAGGATCCCGGACCGAGCCCCTAATTGTCCGGAAAATCCACAAATGCCAGGGGTTTATGCCCAAAAAGGAGACAGAGGAGTCCTTCAACTTTATTTGAATAACGGGAGAGAGGCCACTGGGACACACGCCCGCGAGGTTTTCTCTCTCGAGGTTTTGGAGGGCACAGCCTCCCTTTTATCCTAACTCCCGGCCGCAGGTTGCCCTCTTCCTTTCCCCATCGGCTGAGGTACTGGGAAGGTGCAGCCTTCCCGAACCGCCTACCACATATCCCCCCTTGAACCTACTGTTTTACCCCAAAGTTCAGAAGTTCAGGCTGGTGCAGACCCTTGCCTGTTTCAGGAGACAAACTGTCTGGGCCCAGTAACGAACCTGCTGCCCAAAGTTAGTAGAGACATTAAGACCCATTTCAAACACATTAACACACATCAAATTGTTTGTAGAGATAATAGCACACATCTTTCCTCTCACTCCCATTGCTTATTTCACCGCTCAGTATCTAGCTTTATCTACCAGTCTGTTTGTAAAGACACCTCCTTCTCATTTCTTTCACACTGATGATAAGACTAGACGCTCTTGAAGGTCTCTTCCAACCTTGACAATTCTGTTGAGAGTTTGGTGGTGCTGTTGTAGCTCTTGCAGCAACTACTTCCCTTCTCTCCCCCTGCCCTGCCTCGCCTCGCATACAAGTGGTCAAGTACAAGAAGGAGAGGGAGGCAAGGCACCGCATGGCAAAGCAAAGCAAGGTGAGGCCCCGAAGGCGCGGGCGGGTGCTGCCGCGGGGTACGTCCGGGGTGGAGCGGCGCGGGGGGCGGTGCTGGATCTTTTTCTCCCCCGGCCCAGACGGCGGGAACAACGAGAACGGCGGGCGCATCACGAAGAGCAGGAGTGTCGGCGATGGACGAGAAGGTGGG
>NW_008236626.1:3077344-3088307 GCF_000691975.1 Corvus brachyrhynchos
CACCCCGCGCCGTTCCCCGCGATGAGCCGCGGTCAGCCGGTGCCGGAGGTGCGCGAGTCCCCCGTTAGCATCGGGGGCTGAGCGAGGGGAGCTGGGTCCTGCCTCTCCACACAGCCCAGGCACCCCCGGGCCGGTTCCCCGGGCTGGGACCCATTCCGGGAGCCACAGGGCCGGGCCACGAGGCTCTGAGGAAGGAATGGGGATGGTCTTTTATGCCGCTTTCAGCACGTATTTCCCCAGTGGGGGTTCTCACCCTCATTCGGAGGTGGTTTTTGGTCTTCAGCAAAGATGAAACCCCTCGAAAATAGAGGTGCCACCACCTGGTGGCATTCACTATTAGCTGGTACCTCAATCCTTTCGCACCGAGGTATCTGATAAGGGCCATTGGCTAGTTCCTAATGCTGATAAGAAAGATCGTAATGGATCTTTAAATTGGTATAAATCACTTGTTAATGAGTTTGTTTTTTTTTTTTTTTTTTTTTAAGACTCCAGCATCTGTGTAACTTAATGCTCCCAATTCTGTCCCCAGGATACCAGTCACTCTCTCTCCCTGATGGTTTTGGAGGGGTCAGGGTCTGTCCATGCAACCCTGCCGACCACTGTGCATAGGGATTAGACAGAAATGGCAGGTTTAATTGCAGAGATATTAACCTGCATTGATAATTCCACTCGTTTGAGGGACCATGAAGGATTAAATAGCACTTGTTTTGGCCGGTATATTTGATGGCATGCCATCCAAATTTAAAAATTTGTGGAGGTAAGATTTCACCAATCTTGTCAGGAGCCTGGGAGGTAGTGGAATGCACTGTGAGGTTTAAATTAGTTTTTGCTGTGCTAGTATGTATTACCCACTTACAGTTGCGGATACATTGTATCTCCACTAAAACTTCCCTTTCATATTTTGTGTCAATATTGGAAGCTGAGTAAATAAATTTCCCCCTTGTTGGTTGAAAGTTGTGCTTCACATATTAAAGTTATATTAACCCTCTGCCAAATTCATGTTGTTAGGCTAAGCTCCTGAATTTGTACAATTATGGCTTATTCATTAGCAATGGTCATTCAGGCTTAAGCATGGTTACAGCCATTACCACGGTGACTATTACAGATGGAAAAAGTGAAGATTTCCATCCAGTGGGTCAGGCTTGGTGATTTATATGCCCAGTCTGGTTCATTCTGGTGCTGATTCATTCTGTGAGAATAAGCAGTCCTTCAGTGGATAACTCGATCTTCAGTGGAGATGTGCTGGCATCATTTCCAGTATCATTTCCTGAAAAAGTCAAAGCATACAAGTCTCAGCAGGGTTTGCCTGGACAGGTTCTTATCCCATTAAAGAAAGAAAAAAGCCACCGTGCACTAATTCTGTGGTTTGTACCACTGCTGTCGGTAGTTCCCCAAGCAAGTGCACGCGGAGGTTTAGTTAGTCACAGGCACAGTTCCAGTTCGTGTTGCTTTTACCATAACAGGTTGTCGGGATTGTAAAGCACCTCATTCAGGGTTTGCAAAGAATGCTTGAGCAGGCCACAGCTATTGTTTAGTTGGTGAAGTACCCTGAGTCCCACTCAGTCATGTGGCAACAGGCCATTAGCCCGTTCTGTGCTTCCATTTGACTGGGGCTAACATGGGGTGTGGAAAACCTATTGAATTCCACCTTTTTGGCCCATTGTACTTGCTTATATGGAAAATGTGAGCTTGTTTTGATGCCTTAGGTTTTAACTTTTATATTTTTTCAAATCCTGCACTGCCTAGTGTGTAACTCTGAAGTTTCGTGCAGCCTGTTAACAACTGTTCTCTCGTGCTGGTTAGATGTAACAAACCCTCTCTGGGTTTGCTCTTCAAGGACACCAGGCCCCAAAATGTGTAAACTAAAGCCTCGGGGGGGGGCAGACTTGGAGTAATTACATCATTAACTGAGGTTATAATTGGAGAATTAACCCTGATATGCAAGTGGACCAAACTTATAAAAGTGTGAAGAACCTGTGACCCAGCGTCCATCTTAGATGTAGCTTTTTGACTGCCCAGGGTGTACCTTTGAAGGCCCTTCAAGTAAATACCTACTTTTATTCTCTTATTCTTGTCTAGTCTCTGTGTTTTAGGTGGCCACATCAAGGCATTATTTTCACTGCTCAGAATAGAGAGAAAAGTCCCTTTTCCCATTCAGAACATCTCCATTCTGTCTCCTGAAATGCATCCTGCTATAACAGGAATCTGGGGGTGTGCTGCTCCTGTTGGAAATGATACAACTTCTAAATTTTTTTTTGCTAATTTTAGTGAGGGTTTTTTTTCACCTTTGCCCAGGGGGAGGGGAATTGCAATTTTTGGAATTCTTAAAAATAGTGTTTGATTATATAACTCTTTCCACCTCTGTTTTCTGGGTGGACAACCTGTAAATCATAGTTCCTGGGAATGGTCAATTAGTATTGACCATTGAATGACTACATTACACGTAGTATTCTTGGTATCGCCACAAAAATCACTCCATCCCACATCTCACCCATATTAGTGAGATGTGGAATGAGGTGATTTTCGTGGCGGTACCAACCATGCATTAGTGTTGCACAGGTGGGGATTTCCCTGTGTTGTAAAATGTCAGCAACACTCCTGGCCAATTGTGCATCAGAGGTTGTGTCTTTTCTAATTTTATCCCATTTTGTAACAAGGCAGAATTTGGCCAATCTTCAGGAGATGCAGTTAATTTTCTAATCTGCATGATGTCAGGAGGATTTGGAGCCCGCATAAGCATTAACTCAACTTTTTCCTCCAAATTTGTTTTTCTTTCTGTTCCTCCTGTAACTGTCTCTGCAGCTGTTCTGTTTTCAAGAACTGATGCCTTCAAGTGGCTACCTGAAAACAGAAGCTGGACAAGATTAAGAGAATAAAAGTAGGTATTTATTGAGTGCCTTCAATAGGAACACCTTGGGCAGTCAGAAGCTCCCAAGGGGCTCCACCCAAGATGGACGCTGGGTCACGGGTTTTTCACACTTTTATAAGTTTGGTCCATTTGCATATCAGGGTTAATTCTCCAGTGATAATTCCAGGTAATTATGCCATTACCCCAAGTTTGCTCCCCCTGTCCAGAGGCTCAGTTTACCTATTTCAGGGCCTGGGACAACAAGGTGTCCTTGAGTTCAGGCCAGAGAGGGTTTGTTATGCCTAACCAAAACATGAGAACAGTAGCTGACAAGCTATATGAAGTTTCAGAGTTAAATACTAGGCAATACAGGATCTGAAAAATATAAAAGCTTAAATCCTAAGGCATCATTCCCCCCCCCTTAGAGGCTTGACAAGGCCTCTACCTTGTTGAGACTCTATTCAAAATATTTAGTAGTAATATGTGTCTAACAGCAGTATATATAAATGAGAATTATAATTACAACTACTCTGAACAGTTTTTAAATCTAGGGCCAGTTTGGTAACCATGAAGTCAGTGTCACATCAAAACTCAATGTATTTACTTTGAATGCTATCTAATGTAAGATCTGAGTTAGTTCTCAAATTGCAGACAAATTTTTGCTGATCTTTCCACTTTGATCTACATATCAGTTGTTAGCTTTGTATCCAGGTGAATATCTTTGGATACACTTTGGACCAGAATCATATGCAAATTTTGGTTTCAAACCTGGGTCAGGGTTGCCAACTGTGTAGATAACAAGCACAAGGAAAGAATCATTTAAACTACATCATCTTCATTTGTATCAGTCTCTGTTTTCTCAGTTGTTTTGGGAGCAGAAGCCTTCTTAACTCTGGAGTAGTGAATCCAGGATCCTTTGCCAGTGACTTTGACTGCAGTGATGGTAGTCAGCAGAATCTGGAATGGTCCTCTCCACTCGGCCTGTAGAGGGTCACTGTCCCGCCACTTAACCATAGACCCAATCTCCAGGCTGGAAGGGATGTGCCGGGGTGTCCAGTCCTATGGGTCTGGATAACACAATGTAATTCTGGAGCTTCTGCAAAGTGGAACCTAAAGCCATTAGAGATCTCTGCAAATCAAGTTTCCCCCTCATGTGAATTTCACCTGGAACATGTGGAATTTGATATGGCTTGCCATACAATATTTCACAGGGACTGATGTTGTCCCTCTGCCTCAGTTGTATGCGGATCCTCAGTAAGGCTATAGGCAAGGCCTTAACCCACGTCATGGATGTCTCTTGACAAATTTTGCTAATTTGTGGTTTAGGGTTCCATTCATACATTCAGCTTTACCATTTGCTTGGGGTCTTTAAGGTGTATGCAGATCCCAAGCAATTCCCAAAATCCGACTAACTTCCTGAATCACTGTTGCAACAAAGTGTGGTCCCTTGTCTGATGACATCCCCAAAGGAACCCCAAACCTCAGTATTATTTGATTAAGCAAAACTTTCACCACCTCCTTGGCTGTGTTAGGGGTAAGCTTCAGGCCATCTGCTGAAGGTATCAGCTAATACCAATATGTACCTGTATCCCTCTTCGCGTGGTAACTCAGCAAAATCCATTTGCCAGTAATCTCCAGGAAGATCCCCTGCCTTTGTTACTCCTAACACAACTCTTTTCCTCGTATCAGGATTGTTTTTACAGCAGATTTCACATTTGCTTACTACTGATTGTACAATATCAGCCATTCCTTTTCCTATTAGTACCTTTTTTAGATGTTTCAGAAGATTTTCAACCCTGAAATGTGTGCTTTCATGTTCTCTTTGAGCTAGCTCTCGAAGGATTAGAGGTGGGACTACAACCTGGTTCGCTGGTGTAACAGCCATCCATTCTCTGTGATCTCAACCTTAAGAAACTTAATTAACTTGTAGTCTGCCTGATCATATTTTGGGATGAACCCTGACAAATTAATCTCTTTCTGTGGAATTACTGGAATACCTTTTTCTGTAACTCCTCTTGCTGTTTCATTAGCAAAGCGATTTCCCAGTTCTGGAGTGGTTTTCCCTTTCTGGTGACCCCTACAATGCATGATGGCTACTTCTGTGGGTTTTCTGATGCTCTCCAAGAGGGCAAGGATTTGTTCAGCATGTTTGATTTGATTACCTGGAGCGTTCAACAGTCCTCTCCTTCCAGATGGTTCCATGGGCATAGACAACACTAAATGCATATTTAGAGTCAGTCCATATATTTACCTTCTTTCCTTGGCTCAGATCCAAGGCTCCTGTAAGCACAATCAGTTCAGCTTTCTGTGATGACACATCTGCTGGCAGGGCCTTCGCCTCAATCACCTTGTCCTGGGTTGTTACTGCATAACCTGTCATTTGTTTACCATTTCTCATGAAGCTGCTCACGTCTGTAAACAGCTCCCAGTCTGGATTTTCTAGGGGCACATCCTTCAGGTCTGGTGTGCTGGAATAGACCTCCATGACTGTCTGCAAACAATCATGCTTAGGCACATCATCAGTTAAGGTGGGGGACAGAAACATGGCAGGGTTAACAACAGAAGTTGTTTTCAGGGTAACATCATCCTGTTCTAACAGGTTAAGGTAGAGTACAGAAACATGGCAGGGGTAACAACAGAAGTTGTTTTCAGGGTAATATCATCCTGTTCTAACAGCAGTGATCGATATCTAAGCATCCGTTTGCTGGCCAGCCAATGTCCTCCTTTCTTTTTGAGTACTGCTGCTACTGCATGGGGCACATGCACTACAATGTGTTGTCCAAGGGTGAGTTTCCGGCCTTCTTGAATCAGGATGACAGTAGCTGCCATGGCCTAGATGACAGTAGCCACCATGGCCTTCAAACACCGAGGCTACCCGTGGCTAACATTGTCCAGCTGTTTGGAAAAGTCAGCCACAGCCCTCCGTTGGCTTCTGAGGCGCTGTGTTAATACGCCCAATGCCACATTGAGTCTCTCGTGTGAAATGTTCAAAAGGCTTAGTTAAGTCTGGTAAACCCAGTGCTGGAGCTGACATTAGAGTGTGTTTCAGCTGTTTAAATGCAGCTCTCGTGTTCTCAGTCCATGTAATGATTTCCTTTTCTGCTGCTTTTAATGCTCCATACAGGGGCCTTAGCAGTAACCTGTAGTTCGGTATCCGAAGTTGGCACCACCCGACCATTCCCAGGAAAGCTTTCATCTCTCTCACGGTGTGGGGCTCTGGAAGTCAGCAGATGGCTTCTTTCCATTCTTTGCTGAGCTGGCAGTGTCCACGAAAGATTTAAAGTCCCAAATAACTACTGCTTCTTTGGCAATCTGTGCCTTATCTTTGGAAACTCTGTACCCACTTGGTCCCAAAAAGTTTCACAAGCTTACAGTGAATTGGATGCAGTTGATGCCTTAAGGGGCCTCCTAGACACAGAGACTGGACAGGAGTAAAAGAATAAAATAGGTATTTATTTGAAAGGCCTTCAAAGGTACACCCTGGGAGCCACAGGCTATTGCCAAAAATGGACCCCAAGATGGACGACAGGTCACGAGTTCTTCACCCTTTTATATGTTTGGTTCATTTGCATGGCAGGGTTAATTCTCCAGTTAAAGCTTCAGTTCAATGATGTAATTTCCCCTCTGCTGGCCCCCCCTTAGAAGCTCTTTGGATTATACTTTTTGGGTCTAGGAGAGTCTTTGGAAATCTTTGGATTATACTTTTTGGGTCTAGGACAGTCTGGGTGACCTTGGAGAGCAGGCCCGGAGAGGCTTTGTTATGTCTACCTAGCACAAGTGAGCAGAAATTAGCAAGCTACAAGAAACCTCAGAGTTACACTCTAAGCAGTACAGAATCAGGAAAATATAAATCTAAAACCTAGGCACCACAGTCATCTCGTGTTTTAGCTGCAATCAAGATGTCATCAACATATTGAAGAATAACCCCTCCTGGCTCTTGTCTCCTCCAATCCTCCAATTCCTTTGCTAGTTGGTTTCCAAATATTGTTGGGCTATTCTCGAAACCCTGGGATAGGGCTGTCCAAATAAGCTGACTTTTTCTCCCTGTTTTGGGATTCTCCCACTCAAAAGCAAAGAGCTCCTGGCTGGTTTTATGTACAGGAATGCAGAAAAAGGCATCCTTCAGGTCTACAAGAGTAAACCACCCTAATTCATTGTTATGAGTTAGATGTGAGGGGTTTAGATAAGTCCCTGCCTTTTGCCCAGGCCTCTGGCAGCAGGCAGTAGCTTTATAGGGATGGCCAGCACCCCAAAACCCACTTTCATTCACAGGTTCTTTAATAATGGCTGATTCAGTCTTTTATAGAATGAATTATTTATTTAATAGACACAAAACTAACAGACATAAGACTTAAACTATCATTACACAGGAAAAAAAGACAAAAGAAGCTATTACTGTCTAAATATACAGTGCACAATAAGGTACCTTTTTTTTTAATATGGCTAGTGAAGAAATAGTATTGATTAGGATTCAATGTATTTTACTACCAATTGTTGAAGGGACACACATGGAAATCCTTTTCCTCAGTTTCTGGAAAAGTAACCCCAAAGTTGCATCCAAGCTTTGGGGAGAAATTGTCTCGCATGTTCCCAGGGAGTGTGTAAGAGACTTCTGCCTCTGTGATAACCTGTAGTAATTTTATAGTGTAAAACAGGCCTTTTGGTCACCTGTGTTTGTTTTCTTTTATCTCTTCCCACATCTGTTAAGCTGGCACACCTTTTGGTGCCAGGAGATGATACTTGCTGGGCCTTGCCTGCCTGGGTTATCTCTCCTTTCTGCACTGGCTACCTGTGGTGGGGAGAGGGGTGATATGCCCTGCCACATTTGTCTGTCAGTGTGATCAAAAGGCATTTGCTACTACTGGGTGTATGTCCTCTGTAATTTTGTTAATTGCTCTTAAATCTTGCACTAATCAATAACTCCTACCATCGGCTTTCTTCAGTGAAAGGGTGGGCGTGTTATACCTGGACTCACATTGCACTAATAACCCATGTTGGAGGCATTTTTCAATTACAGATGTCAATCCCCTACGTCTTTCTAATTTCAAAGGGTATTGCTTTTGCCTTACCAGTGTGGCTCCTGGTTTGAGTGCAATACTCACTGGTTCTGCTTGTTTGGATCTTCGCGGGACATCAGTGGCTCATGCTATTGGATTGATGGCATTTTCAACTTCAGTGGGGATTTCACCACATCTATTCTGTATAAAAAGTGTGGCAACTTGGACAAATTTAATTCAGGAATTATAAATTGTACGCCCTTTCCCTTTTTAAATTTAATTTCTGCTTCCAATTTCTCCAATAAATCCCTCCCCAGCAATGGTTACGGGGAGTTAGGCATATAAAGGGAATTGATGAGTTACCCAGTGCTTCCCCAGTTTGAATTTTAAAGGTTGGAAGAAGGGCCGTGTTTCTGTCACCCTAACCAATACCATTTCTGTCACCCCAACGACATGACCAGTATCTTGACTCAATTTCCCTTCTAAAGTATTTAACACATAATACGCTGCTCCGATATCTACCACAAATTCAATGTCGTCTTTCCCAAGCTCAGCTATAACCAAAGGCTCTGCTGGGGGAGAGGCCTTCGGTCCCCATCACTCTGAGTTTTTTCCCTTAATGAGTTGGGCAACTGGGGATTTCTTCTTCAACACCAGACAGTTGTTTTTCCAATGTCCCTTTTTCTTACAAAAGGCACACTGATCTTTGTCCAGAGGGGAAGTTCTGTTGGTGATTTCTCCTGACTAACCCTCTTGCTAGGATGGTGTCTAACTTTGTCACCAAGGTCTCTGTCCCGATATACCTTTCAGGCTGCCTCTAACTATTTACTCATGTCCTGAATCCCATCTAACTTTTGCAGCTTTCTTCTTACATCATTTGCAGCTTGACCTATAAACAGGAGAGTTAGATGTGCTTTCCCTTCAGTCGAATCAGGATCTAGGTTTGTATATTTAATTGCAGCTTCTCTTAGCCTATTTAAAAAATCAGTGGGAGACTCATCTTGATTTTGCTTTACTTTGTAAAGCTTTGGCCAGTTTAGAGCTTTAGTGACACCATGTCTTAACCCATACACTATGAGATTCTGGTATTGTTTTAGTCTTGCCATTTGTTCTGGTAAATTAGGGTCCCACCCTGGATCAGTCAATGGGAAAACCTCAGCAACTGTGCCCTGGATGGATCTGCTTGCGATATGTGACTCTACAGAAGTTAAAATAGCTTTATTAACCATCTCTCTCTCAGTGTGATCAACCAATGTGTCCATCACAGATTTCAAATCACTCCAGTCAATGTTCTGTGTGGCAACTGCTGTTGCTACCAAATTGGCTACTTTATCTGGGTTTTCTTTCTATTTTCCGACGGTAGTCTTCCACTGTTCTAACTCTACAAGAGAGTACGGGACTTTTATATATACAGGCCCTTGGTTACCAACTGCCTGTCTCAGAGGGGCCTATAAAACTGGGTCTTCCCTTTTAGATCTGGTCCGCTTTGCTACAGGACTTTGTTCTCTTATGGCTCTTCTCGCTATCCTTCCCCTCTTTCCTCTGATCAGAACAGCTGTTCTCTCATCGTCCTCTCCGGAGGAGCTACCCGAGTGGATACTGCTGTCCGTCTCCGTTGGACAGGATTTACTCCACCTGGGAATTTCAGCTGGGCTCACTCTGATGATGCCATCCCCTGAGCCGGTCTCCAGGCGAATGGTGATGGCATGGAAACTCAAGCGCCCATGTTACCTCTGGAGGAGGGAGAGGCACCGCCCCTTGATGGGAGGTCCCCTGTCCGCCCTCTCGGTGGGAGGCTCTGTCCCCACCCTCTCCATGGGAGGCTTTGCCCTCCGGCTCCACCTCCAGGGCTGGTGCTGTGGGCTGCACAGGCTGGTTGTCCCCTCCTCTCGCTCCCTCCGACCCAGGAGGAAGCGGAGGAGCGGGGCGGGGGGCGGAGCAGAAGAGGGAAGTGCGTCCGGACCAAAGTGTACGGGCCCGCCCTGCCGGGGCCATCCCCGGCTGCCAGAGCTACCCCCGCTCTTCTTTTATCGATGGGGGCTTTGGCAAGGCTGGGTCCCCCCTCTCCCGCCTCCTTGAAGCCTCCTCCTCCTCCACTGAAGCCGAGTGTCATCCCCCTCCCCCTGCAACCCCCGGTGGTGGCGGGAGTGAGGGAGGAGCTGGAATGGCAGGTGGCCCTGGTCTCAGAGTCAGCCACTAGATCTGCTTCCAGCTCTTCCCTGCCCCTCACACATGGTGGACTGAGTGCAGGCTCTTTCTTTTAATCTTTTTTCCACTTCTTTCTTAAAAGCATCACATGCTGTTCTTTCTTAGGTCCCTATAGCTTTTCATTACATGATAAAAGCATAAAAAGCCTCACACATGCAAACTCTCCAAAATACTGGTCCTGGCATAGGTGAGATACCAGATTTGATATTAATTCTTCATCTAAACTGCCAAACTTGGGCCATGCCTCATTGTTATTTAATTCAAAAGTGGGCCAAATTATTTCAGACAGGCTGATCAATTCAGGTTTTGAGAGCAATGGGTTTTTCCTGGTTAATTTTAACCAGTTTTTCAGTATCAAGCCCAAGGGGGAGTCTCAGGATATTTGAGTTGTATCTTCACATGAGGAGATACATCCCATGTCTGCACTTACACACAGGAAAAACTGCAGGAATAAAGCAAAGCAACCTAACCAGACACTAATAAGCTGAAAGAGAAGGAACACACAGGGCTCAAACTCACAGCCCCTAGATCCGCAGTGGCAGCAGTTTAACCCACGGCACTAATGTCGCCTTCAGGCCAGACCTTGTCACTGCAGTGCTAAAGCTCCTTTTCGGAAAGCACCCTTCCCTGCTTCTCATGAGCAAACAGTGAACAGGGGGAAAACAACAAAACAAACTGAACCTCCCCTCAGACCCTCAGAGATTCTTCCACACACCAAACAAAACTATGAGAGATCTCTTAACACCAAACCCAGGTACTAACAACACCATAGCAGTTTTACTCACTCACCCCTGTGCCTCTGTGTTGAATTTGGAGGATTCTTGGGTTCTGACACCATCTGGACTGTGGCTACAGCAGCCGCCCCCCCCCCCCCCCCCTCAGCCCCACCCCGCCACAGCGGCCGGCGGGC
>NW_008236626.1:3088889-3094089 GCF_000691975.1 Corvus brachyrhynchos
GGCAACCTTCCACTAAGCCAGGTTGCTCCAAGCCCCATCCAGCCTGGCCTTGAACACTTGCAGGCAGCCACAGCTTCTCTGGCAACATCTGCCAGTGCCTCACCATCTTCACAGGGATGATTTTCTTCCCAATAGTCAATGTAACCCACTGTCGTTCACTTTAAAGCTGTCACGATGCAATGGGTCATCTTGGCTTTGTGCTCCAGCCCCCTCTTGCAGCACCAGCTTTCCAGTTCAGTTGTCAGCTGCTGCCTGCATTTTGGCTTTCCAAGCCCTTGCAGGGCTGTAGGGAACTGCTGGTGACTTCGGGCTCTAACAAAGTTGCTGGACTTAGTCATGTGGAGCAGGCTTGGACAATCCTTGGGATGGCAGTGTTGGGAGGCTCTTCAGGTCTCAGAGAGCAGAGGGGTTAATTTGCTTCACTACTGGCTGGCTGGCAGTGGATCTTGTAGTTCCCTCATGGGGTTGGGATGCTCCCAGTTGGGAGCTGAAAGCTCTTTGCTCAGACAATCACCACTATCATCTCCTTCTTCAGATGTGGACCAACGGAATCAACGAGGCCAGTAAGATGGCCCTGCTTGCCTGGGAGAAGGAGACTGGCATTGAGCTGGTGCAAATCAACGGGCAGAGGCGCTACGGAGGGCCTCCCCCAGGTATGTCAGGAGAGCAGCTCAGCTGTGGGGCCCTGGGAGCACGGCAGGGCTCACCACGGGCACTGTGTCCCCTGCAGGCTGGGTGGGCGGCCCACCACCGGCCGGCACCGAGGTGTACATCGCGAGGCTGCCGCAGGACATCTACGAGAACACCCTGATCCCGCTGTTCGAGAGCGTGGGGAAGCTCTACGAGTTCCGCCTCATGATGACCTTCAGCGGGCTCAACCGGGGCTTCGCCTACGCCAGGTACACCTCCCTGCAGGATGCCAGCAACGCCATCGCCACCTTCCACCGCTTCCAGATGCGCAAGGGCTGCGCCATTGTGGTGTGCCGGAGCACGCAGAAGTGTGAGCTCATTGTCAACGGCCTGGACATCTCGGTGAGCCAGCAGGAGCTGCAGGCCATGCTGCAGATGGTCACTGAGGGGATCCTCAGTGTCACCGTGCACGCCAGCCCCTGCCAGAGACCCGCCAAGCTCGCTGTGCTGAAGTACAGGTCGCACGAGGCTGCTGCCCTGGCCAAGAAAGCCCTGACGGAAGGTGAGTGGTGCTGAGGGATGCTGCTTGGGCTGGTCTTCCTGGTGTTTCCTACCTCCAGGCTTGGCGGCAAGGTGACTTCAGCCTTGCTCTCTCCATGTCCTCATGGAATGTCAGCTGCCCATGGTACAGTTGATTTCCAGCAGTCCTAGTGGTGGTGGGATGAAAGAGCTGCTGGAGGTCTGCCTGCTCAGAGCAGGAGCATCACCAGTACCAGTTCAGGGCATCCAGAACATTGACCAAGTTATTAAACCTCCCAGTGGATCTGCCCAACCCCTCAGTGTCCCTTAAACCCTCCCAGTGGAGCTGCTCAATCCCGCTGAGCCCCATCCCACGATTGTAATGTCCTGATGGGACACACTTCCCAGACGTCCAGCTGGGACCTCCAAAGTCCTGGTTTGTAGCCATTTCTGCCCCAGCTGAGAAGCATTTGGTTTTGATATCTGTTCACCTTGCCCCTCAAGTCAGGCTGCCCCTAAAATCCTGGAGATCACTGCAACAGATGCTGAGGGATGGCATGGGATGGCATGGGATGGTGGGCAGGTGAGCATCTCCTGTCTCCTAGGGAACCTGAGGCTCAGGGGAGCAGGGATGAGGGTGGACTGGCTGGACCCCCAAATGAAGCAGAAGCTGCAGCTCTGGGAGGAGGAGCCATCGTCCAACGGAGTGCACGGAGACAAGAGCCTGGCAGTGCCCAGGCCGGCAGCCCTGCCTCCATTGCTGGAGTGCCCAAACATCCTGAGCTGGAGGCATCGCCTGAGGACACCGCTGTTCACCACCAAGTGTGTCCAGGTGAACGCCAACGGGTGGCAGCGGTTCTGGTACCAGGTGGTGATCCCAGGATACCACATGCCCATCAGTGGGTTCACGTGGGTCTTGCAGGACAAGCAGGGCCAGAGCGAGCATGAGAAGGTCAAGATGGCAGCAGCCCTGCACATTCTCCAGGTGTTAGGTGAGTCCTTGGTCAGTCCTTGCATGGCATCTGTGCCAACCTCCTGCCTCTCCCAAAGTCTTGAAGTGTCTCCTGGGAGTGTGGAGCTGTGGCACTTCTGGGGTGGGGTGGGTCGGTGCAGGGAGGGAGCCAGGCTGGCAGGCAGGGCTGAAACACCTCTGAGCTGCAGGTGGGATTCCTGGTTGGAAGCACAGGATGCAAGAGGAGGGGGTTTTGGGGTGAGGGCAGAGCCTGATTCTTCCCTCTCCACTGCAGGTTGCCAGCTGACGTAGGCAGCCGCTCTGCTGAAGCCATGATAGAGCCTGAGCCCTGCTGGGGTCCCAGCCCTGTTCCAGCTTTCCTTTGAGCTGTTTGCAATGGTTTGAGAGCTGGCTCTGGAGGATAAGGGCCACTGTTCTGGTCGACGGCAGCTGCCCTGTCCCCGGTCAGCCCTTGAGTTGGTTCTGGTTTTGAGTTGTTGGTTTTCCTGCCCAGTTTGGCTTCTTTTAAGCTGGCTTGTGTTGCATGGGAGGAGCAGATCCTGGAGAAGCAGCAGCTCTTGGAGGGGCTGCCAGCACCAGATGCCAGTGTGATGGAGGGAATTCCTCCACCGGCCTTCCTGGTTTCTGAGGAACAGCCTCAGATGAGGACAAGGCCACACACAGGGAGCATCCCAGTGGCCACAGATGTTCTGTGGGCTGGTAGAGCTACTGTGTGGGGAGAGGAGTGCCTGTAACCTGGTTGTGTAGTGAGGAAGCAGCTGTGGGGTTCCCAGCTGTCTATGAATGATTCCTCGGGAGTGGGAGGTGTGGCCACATGTTGTTCTTTTGGAATTAAAACTAAGGAATTCTGGAATGCATCAGCTGTGTCATGTCATCTTTTCCTCCTGCATCCTCAGCTCCCTGCCTGTCCAGCGCATCTCGGTGCTCTCCCCCCCCACCAGGAAAGGCAGGGGAAGGGACAGGTGGGATTTGGAGCCTTCACAACCTGGTGGGCCCATTATGTGGGAAGAAGCACTCCCTGGTACCTCGATCTTTGTTGTCTTCTACTCACTGAGCTCTTTCCGACCAGCTTTTGATACCCCTCAGGCTCCTCCAAGTGCCTCCTGATGCCCACCCTCCCCCGTGTCTTTGGGTGGACCTCGGGGAGGTTGCACCTCGTTGGAGGTTAGGGTTTTTCTTTTTGATTTTCCCTCTCTTAAGGAATTTCCCCCCATTTTTGTTGCTAAGGAACAATAACAACCGGGTGCTTATGAGAGACAAAAGAAGTTGCCAAGCTCAGGAGAGGAGGGAAGGCACCTGGCTGCACTTCTTATCTGAGGGTTTCTCTCGGAGGGGCAGAGATACTGTGAGAATTGGGCTGGAAAAAGGAGCTGGGGCAGCTGCTGGTGCCTCTTGCTCTCTCGGCTTCAGAGAACCGTCAGAGCTGCTGCCTGGGGGGGACAGAACTCGCTGCCACCACCGGAGCCCAGCCCGGTCCTGCTTCTCCGTTGCTTGTGAGAGCAGCCACTGAACTGGGACCTTATTATCACCCTACCTCACCAAACAAAAGACCCTTCACCATCTGCTGGGGTGCCTCAGGGGAAACCCTGGGATCCCCGAGCCCCCTCCAAGGGAGTTTCTGTCTCGGAGGTGTTCAAGAGCCAGGTGGCCACTGCCCAAGCCCCCGCCGTTCCTCTGCCCCTGCCCCAAGGTTTCTTTGCTGCACTGTAACCTGCACCCCCTGCCCTGCCTGGATGCCCTCCCTTTCCAGCTACAGCTGCCGAGTTTCCGATGCATCTCGTCCACCACCCCAGGACTTTGCTCATCCCTGCCTTCCCAGCTTGCTACCCGAGGTCCCTGCTACATAGCTCCTTTTGCTATCCAGAGGGGGCACCGGGATCGGCTGCCCCTGTGAGTTCCTAAAGGAAGCCTTTTCCCCATCCCTTCCGCCGTCTGCACCCACCATTGCCGTGTGGAGAGAGGCGGGCCGGGAGCGGCCGGCACCGGGTGTCTGGTTCTGTTTGTTGTTACTGCCATAGTTACTCTTTGTTAGCCTTGTTATCCATGTACAAACTAGTAAAGAACTGTTATTCCTTTTCTCATCTCTTTGCCTGAAAACCCCTTAAGTTCAAAATTATAATTTGGAGAGAAAGGGGGTCGTATTTTCCGTTCCAAGGGAGGCTCCTGCCTTCCTCAGCAGACGCGTGTCTTTCAAACTGAGACACACCTTTATGCTCTCCAGGGACTCCAGGTGTCCGTCAGTTTCATAGATGGCCCACCTCCAGCTCCAGTAATGCCTCTGGCTATGTCCCGTCCCATCCCAGCAAGTGCAACATGAGCCCCTGGACCAGCAGCACCTGGGGGCTGCAGTTGGTGGTCCAAGGGGTCCCAGGCAGTGCCAGGAATCAGCTGGGGAACGCGAGCTGCAGCCAAGGTCAGAAATCCTGTCAGAACTGCACCAGATCCTTCCCATTCCCCAGCAAATCGACGGGGTCCCCAGGGGCCTTGGCCGCAGTGTCCAGCCATATCTGACGCTGTTCCAGGCCCTGCACCCGCTGCCCACTCTGCTCATCCCCAGGGAGGAACCCAGCCCGGGAGGGATCCCAGTCCCTCTCCCCCTCCCCACTCATGGCACATTGTGATGCACATCTAGATGCACCAAGTCCCTTTGGCAGCACCCAAGTCCCATCCTTCTTTTTGGAAATCCCCAGGATCCTCCAAGAGCCTTTTGGTGCACTTTTAAAGTTCTTTTTTGCACTCTCTGGAAGTCTGTCTGTCCCTCCTGGGGTACACCAGAAGTCCTTGCCTCATGAGGATGAGCCAGACCATCAGCACAAGGCGCTGGGAAGTGAAAGGCACTGGGTTTATTTCTAACAGATCTGAAATCTTAATTAATTAACAAAGGGTAATTGACCTGCTGGGATAGCAGGGCAGGAAAGCGATGAACCTGTCTGCCCTGGCCAGGCACTCCAGGACCCCACATCACCCCCTCACCCCTCCTGAGAAATGCCCTGCTTCACCCCCCATCCCAGGACCCCCAAATACACCAGCAAACCCCAGCATCAGCCCCTCCCCTCCCACAGCTGCATCTCCTCCCAG
>NW_008236626.1:3094982-3096590 GCF_000691975.1 Corvus brachyrhynchos
CTCGCCCAGTCCCTTCCCGCCCCCCGCCACGGCCAGCTGCTCGATGGGCTCGCCGAGGTGCTGCCCCACGCAGCCCAGCACGCGGTTCGGCAGCACGTTCACCGCCCTGGGCACCGCACGGGAGCACTGAGGGCCCTGCAGTGCCCGGGGACGCCGTCTGCCCTCCCGTCCTGCCTCCTGAGCAAGGCTGATCTGTCCCACACCCCTCTTAACTCCCCTCCTTCCCCATCCCACACCTCCCCCTCCCATCCCAAGCCCTCCCCATCCTGTACCACACCTCCTCATTCCTCTCCATCCCATCCCAGCCCCCACAATCCCGGTCTCATCCATTCCACATCCCACCCCATCTCCATCCCATGCCACCCTCCACAACCCTATCCCACCACCTCCCTATCCAATCTCACCCCCCACAATCCCTCCTGATCCCACGCCCTTCCATCCCTCTCCATTCCCCCTCACCCCATCCCACACCTCCGCACCCCCGGACCTGATGACTCCGTCCAGGGACCCCACACACACGATGCTGTCTGTGATGGGCACCATGCAGTCAATGGTCTCTGCCCTCAGCGCAAATCGGTCACTGGCGGCCCCAAAGCCATCCCAGTTGAAGAGGTAGATGGTGCCTTCGCTGGAGCCACATGCCACCTTCCTCCCCCTCTAGGCACAAAGGAGGGCAGTGAGGCGGAGGCAGAACAAAACACTCAGAGCGAGGACAGGGCCATGGGATTCTGCTCCGTGTCGGGGTGCAGTGCCAACCTTCATCAGCACGACAGATGTCAGGTCCCCATTCTGCGGCTCCGAGAGCAGTTCAAAGCGCCGTCTCTTCACGTTGAAGACACCCAGGGTGCCATCACCACTGTGGGAGGTGGAAGGGACACGTTGTGAGCACAGGACACGGCACAGGGCACCTTCCCCAGCCATGAGCGGACACGGGGAGCCCGACCCCGAGACCATGAAACCCCTCTGGTACCAGGCTGTCAGCAAGATCTTCCCGTTGCCATCCACAGTCATGGCACTGATGTATTCCTCCTGCTGCCGTGCCTCCAGGATGGCACTGCCCCTGCGCAGGTCCCACACCTTCACTGCCCCGCCATCGTCGCCCGTGGCAAAGACGTGGTTGTCGATGGGCAGCACGCAGTTGAGGGCTGAGCTGCAAAAACCCCGGCCCCACACCCCCACGGTCACGGCTCCCAGAGCAACCCTCTGGGCTCTCCCTGCCCGGCCCAGGGCTGTGTGGCCCTGCCGCGGGAGGGAAGGGGACAATGTCCCAGCCGTTCTGCCCGGAATGACCTCACCTCCTGTGTGGACTTACTCGTGGGCCTTGGGGAAGCGCGTTTCCAGCCGTCCCTCCTCCGCTGTCAGGATGTGGATGGACTTGTCCTTGGACACAGTGAAAAGCTCTGGAGAGCCGCGTTAGTGCCCCCGCCCAGCGTCCCCCATGTCACCCCACGTCCCCCGCACTCACTCTGCCCGTCCTGGGAGAACGCCACGTCCCGGCACGACTTGAGGTGATGCCCCGAGGACCAGAGCTGCCGGTTCTCTCCCTCAGTGCAGGAGTACGAGTACCTGCCAACACAGAGAGTGCTCGCCGGGACCCGCGGGCGGCAC
>NW_008236626.1:3097144-3105125 GCF_000691975.1 Corvus brachyrhynchos
GGCCCCCGGCAGGGTCTGGGGCCTTCAGGGCCCCCCTAGAGACCCCAGCCCAGCCAGGAACCACCGGCAGCGCCCCCGCTCCGAGGGGCGATCCCAGCTCCCTGCTGTCCCTGCACTGCGGCAACAAGTTTTGGCTGATGCTGGCCCCATCACAGACCCAGAGCAGCCTTCTGCCAGCACTTGGAGTAGCTTGCATATCCTCTGCTTCAGTTCAATCCACTTGCATTACCCGAGCTGAGGGTCCCATTTCTTCCTCCTGCCCCGAGGCACAGAATGTTCAGCTGGGATTATTGTCCCCAAATAGACTTGTTAATTTTATCCAGGGCTGCTGCTGCCCCCAGCCCAAAAGGCTCCCACAATAAATGCACTGAGCCACAGTTTGCCCTGTCAGCACCAGGAGTGCTAGCATCCCTGCTTCTCCGAAGGACGCCAGAATGTGCACAGGCACCTACCTCCTCTCTGCACACACAAACATGCTCACACACAAATTTGATGTGATTTTATTACGGCTACAACATTTACACAGCACAGGCTCTGCAGCAAAGAGCAGAGGGAGGAAAGAGCTCCCCAGCCCTGAGCAGAAAGTGGACGGTGTGTGGGGCAAGGAGAGCACACCAGCACGCTCCAGGAGGGCAGCTCCCAGCAGGCCAGGCTTCCAGGAGAGGGAGGAAGAAACACAGGAGGCATCAGTACTTGGGACGTTTCACCTCAACCCTGGAAGAGAGAGAGAGGGGCAGGAGAGTGGTGAGAATGCAGGGCAGGCAGGTCAACCACTCACCCATCCAGGGCTCAGCACTGAGATCCCCATTTCCACACCACAGAAGGTATGGGAATCCCAACAGGGGAGCCACAAGCAGAGACAACTGTACTAACCCATCAGCCTCCAACTTCTTCCTTTTCTCGATGATCTGCAGAGAAAGCACAAAGTCCTGTTACCCAGAGGGGCTGGAGCGTGCCAGATACACCCGGGGAGAGCTGTAGCCAGGCCAGAGTGAGCTGAAGGAGCTACAGCTGGAGAAGCTTGGCCTGTTCCCTCTTTGCTCCTTTCTGGCCACCACAGACCGTTGGTTCTCACCTTCCCCAGCCCATCCCATACTGCTCACTCTGCCAGGACAACCCCCAGCTCTGCCAGTTGGCAAATGAAGCCACTAAACATGTCCTGTCCCCTCCCATCCCCTTTGGATGGCTCCAAACTAATGGTTTGGGGCATGTTCAGCTGCTGCACAGCCCAGAGCAAAAAGCCCCTGACTGGGGCTGTTCCAAATGCAGCTCCAGATTCCTCTGCAATACTGAAGCCCCAAATACTTAGCCAAGGCTCTTGCAAGGAGCAAATCCAGTTGGTAAAGAGCCAGCCCTCCTGCCCACACACACTGGCAGCACATGAAGAGCCATGACTGGGACAGCGAGGGCAGGACTGGGTGGGAGCTGTCCTGGGCCATGCTGGCAGCTCCCGGCTCAGCAGCCCCAGCCCAGCTCGGGCCCTCACCGCGCTGATTTTCTTCCACTGCCGGTCCAGCTCCGCCTTGTCGTTCGTCTCCTTGAAGCGGCGCGTTTTGCGTCCCTCAGACATCTTGATGCCGTACTGGAAGGCTGCCCTGGAGAAGGAGCAAGACATGGCTCAGGACTCACAGGGGAGCCACAGCCTGCCAGAGGAAGGGACACATCTCCCCAGCCATGAGCACATGCTCCAGAGTTGGCCTGAGCCCCTGAAGGCAGCTCAGGAGGCTGGAGTCCTCAAGAGCAACACTAAGAGCAAAAACAAACCACCAGGCCCAGGACCCACAGCTCCTCCTCAGGTCCTCATAAGGGAGCCCCCAGCTTGCTTTAAGCTGCCCCAGCACCCAGGTTTGGCCAGCGGGGCCATCCCACCCAGAACCCTTGCTTGGCCCTTCCTGAGGGCTGCACTCACTTGGGCAGAGCCTCCTTGTTGTTCATGTACTCGCTGTACTCCTCCTGTGTGTCGAAATCCCAGCGGCCCAGAGGCCCCTTCTTATTACCCTGCAGGGAGAGAACGACTCAGAGCGGCTCCTCAGTTGCTGCTGGGAGGGCTTCTCACACAGCCCTGCACACCCAGCCATGAGGCTCCATCTCCCACCAGCCCCAAATCCCTTCCCCAAGTAGCTCCAGACAGGAGATTTCATGGAAAAGGGAGTCAGAACAGAGTAGCACGCCTGCCAGCACCTCTGGGTCAAGTGCCAGTGACAGGTTTTCTCCCTGATACAACAGGGAGCTGATCAGCAAACCCCAAAGCTCACTCAGCACCCAGCTCCAGTGCTGCTTTTTTCCCATGGGATCCTCTCAGCCAGCATTAACACCTACTTTACTGGCTGCTCGCAACACACCTGATCCATTTTGCTGTAGTCCACCTCCTCATCACTGTCCACAGCCATATCATCCATTCTGGGGGGAAAAAAACAAGGAAAGGGTTCAGAGTGGGTCCATGAGATGTAGCTCAGGACCTCAGAGCTGGTGGAAGTCATGTCTCATGGCCTCGGACCAAACACACTCAGTTCCTGGACCAGAGGCAAGTGCCCCCAGCTGCAAGCCCTGCAGGTGACCTATACCACAGGGCATCAAAGGTTGGAAATGCTTCCAGGATGACTCTGCAGGCTGAAAGCTGTTCCTCTTCCACTGAGGGAGGCCAGAGCTCCACAACCACATGGATTTAACAGGGAATCCAGCAGATTCCTAGCCACCTCAGCCTCCTCCTAGCTCTGAGGGACAGCAGGCTCCAGGCAGCCACTTACAGCAGACAGCAGCTAAGAAAAGCCTGAATCAAGGGCTTGGGATCATTTTACTGGTCAGCTGTTCCCACAGACAAGGCCAGGCCTACTCCCACTACAAGTAGTGGGGCTGATGTTCAAATTCTTGCTGCCAGAGGACAGCAGCCCCTCGGCACACCCCGCTCCCACCCCACAGTTTCCCGCTGTTCCTTACGTGGCAGGGTAGCACTCAGCATAGCTGTTGGACATGCCAAAGAAGTCTCCCAGCTGCTTCTTGTCTTCTGGCTTCTTCAAAGTGGCAGCAGTTAAGGAAAGCACCACATGAGCTGATCCCTACAGCTACAGGCTGGGCACAGCCAGCTGGAAAATGCTCTCCTGTCCCAACACAACCAAATCAGGGGGTGCAGAGCTTTTGTTTGGTGTAGGAGAAGCAAGGCTTGGGCAGCATTTCCCTGCTACCAGGTGAGGCAGGACAGCCCTTCAGATGTGCTTGTGCCTGCAAGCCCAGCCCCACAGCCAGCCAGGCTGGCACAGACAGTAAAGGATATGCCTCTGTTCCCTCCCAGCCAGCAGCTCCAGCAAACTTCTCATTGATGGACTTGATGAGCTCCTTGGCTGAGCCAGGTCCTGGGGTAGAGAAAGCAGCAGGTTATATTTTGGGATAAGAACAGCTCACTGCAGAACACTGGGGCTAGGCAGAGTCCCTTTGGGACACAGTAACAGGCAGGACAAGCTGCAGGTGAGGTACAAGAGGGGGAGCAAGACAGTTTGGCACTGATGAGGTGGGCTGATCCCAGGAGACCTGGAATCTTACAACGGTTTGTGTTGGAAGGGATCTTGAAACCCATATCATTCCAACCTCCCACTATGCCAGGCTGCTCCAAGCCCTGTCCAACCTGTCCTTAAACACTTCCAGGGATGAGGCAGCCACAGCTTCTCTGGGCATCCTGTGCCAGGGCCTCACCACCCTCACAGGGAAGAATTTCTTCTTAATATCTAATCTAAATCTCTCCTCTTTTAGTTTAAAACCATTCCCCCTTGTCCTATCCCTATCCCTCTCAGGTGTCCACGCCACTTGACTCACCTTTGTCGATGTCTGTGGGCTGCAAAGAAAAAGGAGAGACACAGTGTCGATCACACAGAGCTGAACCACAAACCCTACAGGCGGTGCCAGTGCTGCCTCACTTGCTGAGGGAGAGGACAAGCACCCAGCAAGCCCTGGGGACAGGCAGAGCTCAGCAAGAGCTGACACTGGCACGTGTAGGGGCACAACCAGAGACACCCACAGCCCCCCAACCCCACAAAGGGCAGAGATCAGGTGGGACAGTCCTTCTCAAGCAGAGACTCACCTCATCATCAGCTTTGGGCTTCTCAAAGTAGCTGTGCCTCTTCTTCTCCTCCTCGCGCTCCCGGTCACGCTCCCTGTCCCTCTCGCGCTCCCGGTCCCTGTCACGTTCTCGGTCCCGGTCACGCTCCCGGTCCCTGTCACGCTCTCTCTCCCGGTACCTCTCCCTTTCCTTGTCCCGTGGCATCTTGGCAGTGGAGGGCACATAATCCCCAATGTCTTCAAAGATGCTACAAGTGGAAAAGAGCCTGGAGTTACGTGCCCTGCAGGAGGAGAGGCCATAACCACCTCCCTGTGACCTGAAGCACACAGGACCAGCACCGAGAGCTAAGGACACCAGATATGGAAGTGGCTTCCACATCTGTCAGAGGCATCACTGCACTTCTGCTCCCTTCTGCTCCAGGACCTGAGTCTTGTGGTCCAGGGCAACAGTGAGCCCTCACCTGCCTCAAGCCTGAAATCCAAACCAGAGCTTGCCTCCAGCCTTGTCCTACAAACTGCAGGTCCAGCAACTCCAAATTCAGCCCCCTCTAAATGTGGTGGGCCAAAAAGACATCCCCTAAGGGACAGAGCTGTGACCCCATAGCCTGAGGGCAGGGAGGCACTTACTTCATATCAGCTTCAGGAGGCTTCTTCTCATCCAGCTTCCCTGCAAGGACACAACAGCAGTGAGACACACGTCACCCACTCCGCCCCCTGTGCTGCTCCCCAGTCCAGGTTCCAAGCTGCAGAAGTGGCAAGCCTGGAGGATGTCACATCATACTCAGCCCCCCCAGGAAGCCATTGTGTCCCTCCCCAAGAGGGGACATTTCTCCAAGGAACTGGGCCTTCACCAGGAAGAGCAGAGCACCATGAAGTACCCTCACAGCTCTAATTTCCCAGCAGCCTGTCCCGCGTGCTCCTGCCTTCAGGACACAGCACTCAGGAAATCACTGTTCTCCAAGTCCACTGCCTCATGGCACAGGGGAATGCCACAAACCAAAACACATCCCATTCCCTTGGGATACGCTCCAAGCACTAAACTCCTATTACTTGCTTCCTTTCATCTCCCTACCTTTGTCTTTCTTCTTGAGCTTCTTGTTGCGGGTGCCTTGCCTGAGATAGGACAGGATCTGCGTGAGCTTGCTGATGACAATGTCGTTGGTGGTCAGCGTGGTCTGTGCCTGAAAGGGAAAGCCACAAGGAAGCATCCTGCTCCCTTGACAGGGAGCCCCTCCTAGAAAAACCTGCTCTGGCCGATTCAGAGCAGCTAGGTGAAGCAGGCTGGAGGCCAGCTGGGTACCTCCATGGTGGGGCAGTCAGCCTTGCTGCGGATCAGCGTGGTGGGGATATCGGTGTCGGCATACTCATCATCCAGATCGACCACATAGGCCATCCTGCCTGGCAGGAACAGCTCGTTCCGCTCATAGGTCTTGTTCTTGAACAGGATGCGGTAAATGTTGCGGCCTGGACAGAAGGCAAAGTGTGGGAAAGCAGAGGACAAGCCCAAAGTGAAGCATGTTAGGTTATCAGCAACACGAGAATCTCCTCCTAAAGACACACTTCCTCCAGGCCTCAAATTCAGGACTCTCCCCCTCCAATGGTTTTCATTCCTCCATTCACCCTCCAGGATTTCTCCCATGTTCACAACACAGACAAGGTAGGGAACAGCCACATCCACACAGTCTTACCCAGTCGGGTCTTAAATTCAATTTTGTTCTCAGGATCTTCATCTTTCCTAAACAGAAACAGAAACCAGAAGTATTAGAGCCGAGCAAATGTCTCCTCTGCATCCTTCTCTCTGGGAGGCAGCTGCACTCAGGAATGCAAAATGTTCAGTCACTCACTTCGTTTCTTTCTGGGGCTTCTCCATCATTTCCTCCTCTTCCTTCTCCTTGCTGGCAATCTCAGCCCGGACCTGGATGCAGAGTAAATCCACACGTTACAGCCCAACCCATACCATTGCTGCGCATCTCTGAGCCCACTTCCACCAGCTCCTCAACCCTGAAGCAACCCTTCCCAGGAAGGGAAATCCACGCTGCCAAGACCAAGTGGTTACACCCATCTTGTGTGTCTGTGGGAGAGGACAGGGCAGAAGAGCAGCATGCTATTATCTGCACTCACCTTCTGCAATAGCGCAAAGTCCAGACCCTTCACCAAGTGAGTGTGCTCCATGTCACCACCCAAGAACTTGGACTCCTGGATCAACTGTCTCCTCTTCTCCGCAGCAGATTTATCCCTGTGCAATGAGAACAGAGCCAGTTAAGGGCCAGCCCCCCCAGATCAGCCTGGCGAGCCGAGGCCCCACCTCAGCTCACGTACGCCTCAGCTGTGGGCCCCACAGCCCTATAGTTGGCAGTGGTGCTGATCAGCTCTGTCTCCTCGTAGTCCTTGTTCACTCCATCTCTCCTCTCCTTGGCTCGATCCCGGTACTTCTCAGCCAGTTCCCTCTCACGCTCGATCTCCTGCTGCCGCAGCTTCGCATAGTAGCTGGGGTGGAAAACAACTCAGGGTTAAGAGTGACCCGTTCATGTTTATGAGGTCAGGTAACAGTCCTTGAGGCCTCACATACACCTGTTCTGCTCCAAACCCCTTCCCCAAAAACACATTAGAGCACCATGGGAACTGCTGTACTGAGGCCGACTAAGGAGGAGCTCCATCCTCCCTTCCAAAGGGAAGGGATCCAGTGCAGCTCTGCTGTGCAGCCCTGCCCCAGAGGACACAGTGATCAGCAAATGTCCCACCACTGCCCTGCTCTGCCAGACACCCACAGGGCCTCTCCTGCTCCTTCTGGAGGTGCAGCTTCAGCCCCACCCTACTGCTGCCCTGCCACAAGCAGTGACAGTTCCTCAGGCTGAGCTTCAAAGCTCCAAAATAATCCACTCCAGGCCCTCTTTGGGAGCTCAAGAGATGAGAATTGCTTCCACGGGCAGGCATGCTGTATAATGACAAGTTCTGCTGCATCTCTTTCCCCACTTACCTTTTCTTCTTCCTCCTGCGAGCAGCTGGATCTTCATCTTCATTGTACTCCCGGGGCATCCTGGAGAAGGGCGAGAAAACACATGTACAGTCTGCAGAGCCACATGGGTGGCAGGTGGAGAGAACAGTCCCTCAGACACAGCAGAGCACCGAGCTACTCAGAAATGGAACAGAACAGTCTCTCACACTGTCAGCAGGGAGAGGAAGGGAAAAGATTGATTTTCACTGAACCAAATCTGTCTCCTGCACAAAATGCCTTAACAGCCATGAAGCCTCGCTCTGTTATCCACAGCAGCTCTGACCCACCTGCTTCTCCACTTCTCACACTCATTGGCAAAAGCCTCTGTAGATACTCCCCTGCAGAGTGCAGGGGAGAGGGTGAGCACTGAGAGCTGAGACCCAAAGGGAAAGGGATTGTCCCACAGACCTGTGAAACAGAGCCCTACTCACTCATGGTGGCGAGATTTGGAGGGTGGTGCAGATGTTGGTGCAGCCCGCGGGGTCATGAGAAGCTTCCTGAAGTCTTCATTGGTCAGCTTGGATCTGCAAGGGAGGAAGGGAACAGAAATGATCGTTTCCAAAGAGATTTGGTGCCAGGCAGCTTTGGAGGAGAGCAGGTCCTGTGTGACCGAGATGGGCACCAGGTGCCCGTGGATGGAGCCCAAAGGCTGCAGTGCACCAGTGACTTCCAGCTTCTCAGTAGGAATTAGCCTGGGGTCCCACTATGCTGGTCCAGTCCCGCCCCAGTGCTGTACTCACTGGTGGAACGAGTGTGAGTCGTCCACATCGTGGCCATCAGGGGCCAGGGGGTTGGAGAACGGCTCATCTGGGGGACAGGAGAGAGAGAAAGATCTCAGACACTGCCTGCATGGCCTCATTCCACTCCCAGCCGGGCCCCGTTCAGAAACCAAGAAGGGAGCAGTATCCACCTGCAGCTCCGAGGTGGATCCCAGCC
>NW_008236626.1:3106376-3115270 GCF_000691975.1 Corvus brachyrhynchos
CGCTCCCCCGCCAGCCGCGTCGTCAGGTCAGCGCGGGGATGGGCCGGGACGGGGCCGGGTGGGCTCCTCGAGGGGAGCGAGACACCCCTGGGGTGACCCACGGGGACCCGCCGCTCCTCCTTCCCTCCGCAGGGAATTCATCGAGCAGCACTATGTGACCCTGAAGAAGGCAAATCCCAACTTCCCCATCCTGATCCGCGAGTGCTCCGGTGTCCAGCCCAAGCTGTGGGCTCGGTACGGTAAGTAGGGGGTGTCCGCCGGGAAACACCATGGAATTATCATGGAATGCTTTGGGTTTGAAGGGACCTTAGGGGCCATCAGTATTTATGGCAAGGATCAGAGGGAGGGAGTGGGCGGGGAAAGGATAGGCATGGGAAAATGGGGGTGGGGAGAATGACAGACTGCTTTGGGTTAGAAGGGATCTTAAAGCTCATCCAGTGCCCCCCCCTGCCATGGGCAGGGACATCTCCCGCTAGACCCGATTGCTCCCAGCCCCGTCCAGCCTGGCCTTGCGCACTGCCAGGGCTGCGGCAGCCGCAGCTTCTCTGGGCAGCCTGTGCCAGGGCCTCAGCACCCTCCCAGGGAGGAATTTCAGCTGTGGGCTGCAGCAGAGGCTGCTCAAGGGTTACACGAGGGATGTCGATGGGGAAGGAGCAGCTGCCTTCGGGGCAGAGTGCGGGTTCACTGCAGGGAAGCGAGGGCCCAGTGCTCAGCAGGGGCTTTCCAGCCTCGGGCTGTGATCTCCCACCCCCACCCCATTCACTACACCAAAATGTGGTTGTTTTTCCTGCGTTCTCAGTGAAACACCAAGAAGGGAGCAGTATAGCCCCTCTGGAAAGGCTTTATCTTCCTCATAGGTCATCTGGGCTGGAAAAAATTAATTTAGAAACTTTTAAAGAGATGCAATGACTCTTTAAGCACAAGTTTCCCCGTGTGAGCACAGGGACCAGGGGAGTCTCGGGTGTGTCTGGGTGTGACTTGCAGGGAGCCCCGGGTCAGCCCAGGCTGGGGCAGCTGTAGGAACAGAGTTTCCAGGCTGCTTTCCTGAGGGGAGCACCTTGCTGGGACCAGGCTGAGAGCCACAGGGTTGCTCTTGGATGTATCTCTGCCCAGCTGCTGCACAGCCAGAGCTAACAAAAGGAGACTGGGAAAAGTGTTGAGCTGCTTTGAGTTCTTTCCAAGGGAAAGGAGGAGAATAAGAAGGTGTAAATGATAACTTGGGCACATGGAGGGACACTGGGAAGTGGTGAGTGTGAAGGGGTGGTGATGGGAGCCTGGGCTGTGACACCAGTGCCCTTGCACCAGGGAAAGGACCCACACACCTGCCCGCTCTCACCCTCTCTGTTTTCCCACAGAGTTTGGGAAGGAGAAGAGCATCCCACTGAACAACCTAACTGTGGATGAAGTGGGCAAGGCCCTGGAGAGCGTTGTGAAAAGCCACGCGTGAGGACAGACAGGAAATACACACGTGCTGGAGACGTGACTGATCATCTTTAATGCCAAACATGTATCTTTAATTTATCAATTCATAAACACAATGTGCTTACCTGGAGCTTGGTGGTGGCTGAGAGCCCAAGGAATGGCTGATGCAGCCATTCACCCCTCCCTGCCACAGGAGTGTGGCTGCAGCTCAGCTCTGCCCCTGCTCCAGGCTCTGGGGGGGCACCGTGCTGGTGGCTACGAGGCAGTGACAAGGACCAGCAGCCCTGTGAGCCAGCACTGGCACATCAGAGTCCTGAGCAGCCCTTGGGAAGCCAGGCACAGGTTGGACAGACAGTTTATTCCCCTGGGAGTTCGGGGGAGGGTGGGGAGGGGGTGAGGCCTAGGAGAAGACAGGCAGTGTTGCCTGACAGGCACTGGGGGCTCCTGGGGGCTGCCTGACCATGTCCAGCAGTGCCTGTGCCCGCTCCTGCAGCTCTGGGGTGCTCTGGTGCTGCTCCAGGGCCTGGTGCCCGCCGTGCCTGGTGAAATCAGCAGCAGCCTGTGCCAGAGGGAGGGTGAGAGTTGGCTGGGTGCTACAGCTGATCATCTCTGCCCAAGCCACCACATCCCAGGGAAAGGGGCTGAAGGAATTCCCCAGAGCCCTCCCAGACACTACATTCCCGATCCAGGTAGATCCCACCATGCCTGTGGTTGGCTGGGAAGGACTTTAAAGCCCATCTCATCTCATCCCCACCCCCCTGTCCATGGGCAGGGACACCTTCCACCAGACCAGGTTGCTCCAAGCCCCGTCCTGTCTGGCCTTGAACAGCCAGGGATGAGGCAGCCACAGCTTCTCTGGGCACCCTGTGCCAGGGCCTCACCACCCTCACAGGGCAGAATTCCTTCCTGTGATTTGCAGCAAGTGAAGCAACCCCAGCAGGATCAAAAGAAAACTCAGGGTAGAAACAACCTGCCCAAACACCAGTCCTTGCCAATAAAAAAAGGAATTCACTGGAGAAACAAGAAGGGCTTTCACCCTGTGCATGACAGTGTCCCTTTGGGCAGGGGTCTGGGTGCTGAGGGGTGGGGGGTAGTGTGGCAGCCATTGAGGGCACTGTTATTTAAATTACAATAATCATTCCCCCTTCACAATAACAATAACCCCCACAATAATCATTCCCCATCCCCTTTACAATCCTGTTCCCGGAGCTCTCCCGGCTCTCACCTCCGGGCAGTGCAGGAAGAGGAGGTGCAGCAGCTCCAGGCACTGCCCCACGGCCTCGGGGTCGGGCAGTGCGAGGAGGGGCAGGAGCCGGGGCAGGAGGGGCTGGCACAGCAGCCGCTGGCACTGGAACGGACCCTTCTCAGCAATGTTGCACAGCACTGTCAGGGCCTGTGTGAGGGACAGGGAGCAAACAGGGAATGCTGCATGGGCAGATTCCTGACAGGCTTGGGAGGGCTCCCAACAATTCCCCATGTCATGGAATTGTGGAATGGTTTGGGTTAGAAGGGACCTTACAGCCCATCCAGTTCCACCCCCTGCCGTGGGCAGGGACACCTTCCACTATCCCAGGTTGCTCCAAGGCCCGTCCAACCTGGCCTTGGACACTTCCAGGGATGGAGCAGCCAGCTTCTCTGGGTGACCTGTGGCAGAGCCTTATCACTCACAGGGAAGAATTTCTTCCCAATATCCCATCTAACCCAGCCCTCTGTCAGTGTGAAGTCATTCCCTGTTGTCTTGTCACTCCGTGCCCTTGCCCAAAGTCCCTCCACCTTTTTTTTTTGTCCTGCCAGGTGCTTGCCCATGGCCACCAAACCACTGGATTTGGAATGCCTTCTCCATGCCTATCCCAAGGCACTGTTCACCCCCATGCTAGGCAGACCCAGCCTTGCCACCCACCCCTGGCAGTGTCCCCTCCTCAATCCCCTAAAGCTTTGGGGTCTTTCAAAGGAGAGTGGCAGGAGCCCTCCCAGACCTTCTCCAGGGGCTGGCCCCAAGTTAACGTCTCCCTTGGGACCACTCTTATGCTGGGACAAGGCTCTGCCAAGGGTAAATAAAGCTGGAGTGGCTTCAGGGGAGGTGGCTGGTGACTGCCACAGCAGAGACCTTCTGCCAAGCTGTCACTGCTGCCCCATCCACCCTCCAACTCCAGCACTGTCAGTGTGGGATTCCTGTTCTGAAACTCCAGCGCTTCCCCACCATTCCCAATGCATGAGGCAAGGTTTACCAACACAGTGGCCATCTGGGAACACGTCAGGAGCTGCAGCAGGGCCGGGAGCAGGTCCAGGGAGAGCAGAGCAGAGCAGAAGAAGGGATCATCCGCTGGGGTGGTCAGAGAGGGAACGTGTGAATAAAACCAGGGCGAGTCCCAGCAGTGTCCAGCTGTGCCACCAGCCCCGTGGGACACTCACCTGTGAGGTTGTTGAGCAGCCACAGGCACTCCTGGACGAGGAAGGGGTGCTGCTGCAGGAAGCACTGCAGGATGAGGAAGAGGGCGATGAGCAGGCGCCCGTCCTGGCCCTGTCCCTGGCAGTCTGTCTGTGCCAGCAGGTTACTGAGACACCGCAGCACGGGGCACACGAGCTGTGACACAGGGACACACCAATCCCTTTAGCTGAACCATGCCCCCACAGCAATCCCAGGAACAGCCAGCACCCTGCCCACCTCTCACCAGCTCCAGGCCCTCGGGAGCGTCCTGGGGGATTTCAGAAGCCAGGTCGAGCAGGAGCGAGGTGAGGGCAGGCACGGCCCCCAGTGCCAGCAGCACCACGTTGTCTTTGTGCCTGCAAAGGGAGGGACAGTGCAGTGGCCTCGGAGCTTGGAGAGGGGAAACTGCCACAGCCCCTCACCAAACAGGGCCTGGAAATTCAGAGTACTCTCCTGAACCACCACAGGGCTTATTGCATGTTCGAACAGCGGCTTCTTTCACATTGGAGTAGCAGGGTTTCTATCTGAGCTTCTGAGCTTATGAGAAAGTTTAAAAGCCCATGAAGAACAGATTCACTGGAATTACCTGTGTGGGTCTGGAAACGACAGCCCTGACCCTTCATCTACACATTCCTTGGCTCCAGTGGCAGGCAGGGATTGCTGGCACAGCCCTGGGCCAACCCCCCCACAAGTGTGAGGATTCAGGGAGCCTGCCTTGAGAAGTGTGTGGGACAACTCCAGGCATAGGAAGCAATTTGGGGGCATTTCAGAGGACTAGAAACAGCCTCCTCAGGTTTATCACCTATTACCAACCTGTAAAGGAGCTCAGTGATGCTGCAAACAGCACGTGTGCTCAGATAGGAGAGCAGGGATACCCAGGATGGCTGGGGAACTGCTTTCCCAAGGGAAAAGGGCAAGGGGAGGCAATCCAGGTCCTCTCGCAGGACCATGAGCCTTTGTGCCTCTGTTTGGCTGCCCCCAGGGAACTCAAATTGAGGAAAAAACTGCATTTACCTACAAATGATGTAGTGGAGACACCACGCAAACTCCACGGCCACTCCCATCCCAGCCTTGAGGCCGGAGCAAACCAGTTGGAGCATGTGGTGGGGGAGAACTGAGTCCAGGACCAGGCTGGGGTTAGAGAGCAGAGTTAATGGAGGCACAGGCTGGAGCACAGGCAGGACAGACACCAACAGGGAGACACGAACCCTGGCCACTGAGCAGAGAGCTGCTGTACCCCGTACTGGGAACCACAGGGTCCAAATACACACCTGGAAGGGACTCTGAGCCAAGGGCTGCAGCCTTGGGCTCTCCCTGTCCATGGCAGGGCCTGGGGGCATTCAGGACACCTTCATTGCAGTCACATTTTTGGCACTGGGGGCTGTCAAGCTGATCTTTTCCTTCGCAGGAGGAACACAGCCAGAATTCCATGTGAGCCAACCCTGCTCCATGCTGGCCTTTACTGAAATACCAGAGCTGTCTGCTCGGATGAGGCCGAGGGAAAGGAGCCAAGCCCCACTCCCTGATCTGCATCACAACTTCCACAGTTCTGGTAGGATTCTGCCCTGAACTATTAATGTCACTGGGATGGGGAAGGTGTCGTGTCCCCAGCACACAAATACCACACCAGGCCCCAGGGCCCATCCTGGTGCAGGGTTCAGAAGCTCAGACTCACGGGATGATCTCTGTGGGCGCTTCCTTGGCTTGGAGGAGCTGTGAGAGGACATAGCCCACACCTTCCAGCACCGCCTCGTGCGGGGACTGCAATCAAAGAGAACAGAGCTGATCCCTCCTGGCAGAGCCAGGGCCCCAGGGTGCCAAGCAAACCCACTGAGTGGCACAGCCCCGCTGTGCCTGGAGAAGAGGGGGCACAGAGGGGAGCGGGAGGGACACAGGAACCTATGGCCACACCAGAGCTGAGCTGTCCCCCTCCCCACACTCACTGGGCTTACCCCAAGCGCAGCAATAGTGCTGCTTTGAGCATTTGGACCTGCAAACCACAGCCGTGCTGGAGCCCGGCCAGGCAGAGGGGACAGGGCTCCCTGTGCTCCAGACTGTATCAGGCAGCCACTGGATGGGGGAGATTCAGCTGGAGAAGAGCACAAGGTGGTGATCTGAGCCCCAAAAATGGAGTGCAGGGGAGCCCACAAGTGACCCTCAGGCTTGTGGGAACAGCTCCCTGCAGAGGGATCTGTGCCTGCAGACACAGCTGGGAGGAGGGCTGGTGACTCAGGACTGGCAGCCAGAAAAGTCTCTCTATGGCAGAGCAGAAGTGTGGCTGAGCTGCTTCACCCACCTGGATGCAGGATGCCAGCACTGGAATAATGCCCTGAGGCAGAAGTTGCTTCCTCACAGCCTCACTTTCTACTACGAGGTTCCCCAGTGTGTACAAACACAGCTCCTGCAACAACACAGCACAGCAGGCAGCTGACCCCGTGGGCAGCCAGCAAGGCCCCAGGTCCCACACCCTGCCCTGAGAGGGGCAGGAGCTGGCTTTGGAGGGGGAAACACAGATGGATGCTGCTGGACTCTCCAGCCACCCCATTCCCAGCTCTATCAGCTTCAGTTCATTCTTCTTCTATCTGGCTGAAGTTGGGATCTGATCACTCCCACTTTGGAGGTTTGTCAGGCTTCTAATTTTCAGGATGACATTTCCCTGAGCCCTCTCTGGTTCTCCTGGAGCCTGCCTGTGTGCTGCATTCAAATGGGATCAGCACCTGGGGGTCACTGCCCACCTGGCTCCTTAGCTCTGAGCCTGTCTGCTTCCCAATGGAGCAGCTGGAAAACACATGGACATCCCAGAGCTACTCCAACTGTGTGCTCCTTTCCCAGATCAAATTGCACAGCATGGAGCCACAGGTACTCTACTATCTACTCTTATCCTTTCTTTCTTTTCCTTATATATTTTCTTAAGTGATATCTTTATACTTGTATACTGTTTCATTTCTACAGATAACAACCAAAGTGGCTACATGCCTCCTTTCCATTGCAACCAAATCATTCTAAAATAAACCTGCCATATATATATGTACATAAATATGGGTCATGCAGTGTGGTTTCACTCTAATCCAACCCAAGGGATCTATGATTAACAAGAATTCAGTCACCCCACCTTCAGGGGCAGGCTGTAACACCTGGGCACTGGCAGCAGTCCTGCTCCAAGGGCAAGGTTGTGGTGCCAAAAGATGTTTGCTTCCAGAGGGCCCCTTCCCACCAGCACTCCCACGTGAGCCACGTTTGACCAGAAGAGGTCAACATCAACCACACCAAAGGATTCCCAGGTGCCAGAGCCCCGGCAAACGTGGACGTGGATCTCACCGTGAACTCCAGGCTGTGTCCTGACAGGTAGGTGAGCAGGTAGGAGGTGACAGGCAGACACGCCTCGGCCACCGTGGGGACACTGGAGTGGGACAGCTCGTGCAGGCAGCGGGCAGCCTCCAGCTGCAGGTCAGCCAGGCTGCTGGTGAAGAGCCCGGTGAGCGTCCGGATGCTGCCATCCAGCCTGGGGGATCCAAAGGCTGCTGTCAGCTCCCACCCAGGGCCACACACCAGCTCACCCACCCAACCACAGGGACACAGGGCCCCTCGGGACATGCCCTTGGTAACAGGCACACCACACCTGGGCTGACCTGACAAACTTCTGCTGGGTCTCCTCATTCTGCAGAGCCCAGCGGAGGCGGCCGAGCGATCGCTTCCTGTCCTCCGAACCCCTCTGCACACCCCTGAGCAGCTCCAGGACCTGCCCAAGGAATTAAAAGGTGGGTGGAGCTTCCAGCGCTGCCAGCATTAAGATTTCGCCCCATTAATCCTGGAGGCAAAGGAACTCAGGGCATGAAGATGGGCACAAGGAACCTTAACTGTGTCTGGCAGTGAATCAGAACCATTCCCAAACCCCCCCCCGCCCAGCCTCCTTCATATGCTGAGTCTGGGGAAGATCCCTGGGGCCTCCATTGCCGTGGAGAATGGCAGGTTCTTCACCTCATCCTCTGAGAGTGGGTCTGGCACGACGTCTGGTCTGTCCTGTCCACCCTCCTCGGCCGCGCTGTCCTCCCGCAGGAGCCGCTTGCTGACCAGCTGCTCCTGCTGCCGGGCCTTCCTGAGAGCTGCCATCGGATCGGGGCCGGTCACCACCTGCCCACCACCACCTGCAGGACGCTTCTCCATCCCACCCAAGAGCCTGATTCCTCCCTTAATGCAGGGAGGAACTGCCCATTCCTCCTTGTGCAAGCCTGGAAGGGATGCACGAGCAAGGACCGCACTTGGAGTTGGGGCTGAGGGTTGGGCACACAAAGTGTGAAGCCACAGCTGGGATAATGGGCAGGAACACGGGACAGAGGCCCGAGGACCAGCTGGAGGGACCCGAGGCTGGATTCCACATAGGATCATAAAATCATTAAGGTTGGAAGAGATCTACAAGATCATTAAGTCCAGCCTTCAACCGAACACCACCATGGCCACTAGGCCATGCCCCAAGTGCCCCACTACTTGTTTCTGGAAAACACCTCCAGGAATGGTGACTCCACCACTGCCCTGGGCAGCCTGTTCCACTGCCTGACCACCCTTTTGGTTAAGAAATTTTCCTTAATATCCAACCTGAGCCTCCCCTGGCCCAGCCTGAGGCCGTTCCCTCTCCTCCTGTCCCTGTTCCCTGGCAGCAGAGCCCGACCCCCCCGGCTGCCCCCTCCTGTCAGGGACTTGTGCAGAGCCACAAGGTCCCCCCCGAGCCTCCTTTTCTCCAGGCTGAGACGTAGGCGAGACCTTGGAAAACCCAAACAGCGGGGGGGTTGTTGAAGAAACGGGGAATTCATGGCAGAAACCCACGGGTTAAAATCCGAAGCTGTAAAACGCTTCCCCGAGCGGGCAGCGGTGCCGATCACCCCGCGCATCCCGCGATGCGCGACCGGGCGCGGCGGGGATGGGGCCGGGAAGGGCTGACCTGGGGGGTCCCTCCCACCCACGGGGAGCCCCGCAAACCCCCCGGCTGTCCCCGGTGTCCCCGGCCAGACCTGCCTCTCGTTCCCGCCGCCGCACCCGCAGCTCCCCC
>NW_008236626.1:3115358-3119082 GCF_000691975.1 Corvus brachyrhynchos
GCGTGCTGGGTGTGCTGAGGGCAGAAAAAGCCCGCAGAGATTCACCAGGGATAAGAAACAAGGCGGCTCGGTGGCCCGGGACTTCCCACCGTGGTGATGGGGACCGCGGGGCAGAAGAGCTGGTGCTTCCCCAGGTGGGGGTTTGGGGAATTTGCCCCTGGAGAGCAGTAATTAAAGGTACCAGCCCCGGGCAGAGCTGCCGGGCTCGTCAAAAGGGGCCGGGAGGAGAGCTCAGAGGGCAGCTGTGATTTTTCCGTCATGTACTCAGCAGCAGTTTCATGGAATTCCAGACCCATTTGGATGGGAAGGGACCTTAAAGCTCATCCAGTCCCACCTCCTGCCATGGCAGGGACACCTTCCGCTATCCCAGGTTGCTCCAAGCCCGGTCCAACCTCACCTTGGACACTTCCAGGGATGGACCAGCCACAGCTTCTCTGGGCACCCTGTGCCAGGGCCTCAGCACCCCGGATATTTCTTCCCAATATCCCATCTAACCCTTCTTCTGTCAGTTTGAAGCCATTCCCCCTTGTCCTGTTTCTCCAGGTCCCTGTCCAAAATCCCTCTCCTGGGAACCCCTTTAGGCACTGGAAGGTGCTTTAAGGTTTCCTCTGAGCCTTCTCCAGGATGAACACCCCCATCTCCCAGCCTGTCTCCAGAGGAGAGGGGCTCCAGCCCTTGGAGCATTTCCATGGTCTCCTCTAGACTAGCTCCACGTCCTTGTGCTGAGGAATTTCATGTAACCTGAGGATGTAGAAGAGGAATCATGGAATTGCTGAGCCCCTCTGCACAAGAGTCATGGGAGAGCAAGGGACGGGCAGCTCCCGCCCCAGCTGTTGTGGCACCATTGTGTAGTGCTACATTACCCACAACAAACTGGGAGTTGCATTGTCCAGCCGTGCAGTTTTGTCACCTTTCTGAAGCTCTTTCTGAATCCAACACAGGCAGAGAAATCCCTGGGAAAGAAAAAAAATTCCTGAGAGATCATAGTATCACAGAGCCATTTAGGTTGGAAAAGATGATCTCCAAGATCATCGAGTCCAGCCTTTGACCCATCACCACCTCGTCAGCCAGAGCAGAGCACTCAGTGCCACATCCAGCTGTTCCTTGAACACTTCTGGCTCCTTCTGGTGAAGGAGTGCCCAGTGCAGCTTCGGGCTGCCTGGACAATGGATGGGAATTGTGCCATCCCCATCCTACATGGAACACAGGCACCTGGGCATGGTCTGGATGCCAGGTATGACAGTCCTGTACCCTTCTGCATTGCCTGCAGGGTGCTCAGCACCCAACGGGCTCTGAGGCACAGCAATACCTCGCCTGATCCCGAGACTGCGTTTGGGGAATTCTTGCCCACATCCTGTTCCATCACCCTTCCTAGGAAAGTGAGCACCACCGGCACCCCGGCCGCAGTCTTCCCCAGCCCGCAACCGCAGGGAAGCGAAGCAGAAGTGACTTGGTTGGCTCCGGTCCTGCTCAGGAAGTCACGCCGTGGAGCCAGGGCTGTGCCCGGGATCCGGGCTCGAGGTGTCTGCCCAGCCCCGGGCGTGGGGACCCGACCGGGCAGCACCAGCTGCGGGAGCTCCAGCGGCAGCTGGAGCACAGCTGGAGCACCGAGGGCTCACCCGGCGGGAGGCTGGGCAGGGGCGGGTGCCGGACGGAGCTGAGCACTTGGAGCCTTTGGCACCTCGGGCCGAGATTTGGCAGCAGCAGCAGGAAGCAGCAAGGAATCGTTTCGGTGTGAGCTGGCCGGTGAGTCACCGGACAAACTCATCCCGCTGCTGCTCCCCGCAGCGAGGGGCGCTTGGTGCAGGTGCTGGAGGAGAGCTTCTCCCCGGGAGGCTGGTGCAGCCCCGCGAAGGCACGGACAGGTAGGGAGAGCTCCGTCCTCGGTGGGCTTTGGGATGTGGCCAGAGAAAGCGGTGGCTGATCAGGGCTGGTGCCAGCGACAGATCTGCCCGGAGCAGGAGGCTGCTCTGGGGACCCCCAGCGACCCCCAGCCACCCAGCAGAGCTGAGTCAGCACATTTTTAGGAGCCTTTAATTTTTGCTTGCTGCTTCTTTTGCAATCAAAAAGATTTTTTTTTTTTTTGTCTGATCAGAGATCAGACTCTCTTAGCTGACCAGCATCTGGTGCTGACAGGGATGTGTTCAGACCGTCAGGGGTCATTTTCTACCACCCCTTTGGGGCCTGGTGATGAATCAAATCACACGGTAAGGAAGGAGAAAACATGAAGCCCTCTGTTGCAATTTCCTGCCCCATATTACAGAGGAACAAACAGAGCTGGGGCTCTCTCCGTGGTCTCTGGTGGCTACAGACTGGCTTCGCTGTCTGTAACTCCGCATTCGTAGTTTCTTCTCTTTCCGTGGCATTTCCTGGAGTGCGAGCCTGGAGCAAGGCAGCCCAGGCAGGACAGTGCAGAGCCTTGGGAGACTCCCTGCTGAGGAATGGGTGGCACAGGTGCAGCTCCTGGGCGTTTGGCCGCTGGCCTGAGCACTGCCCGAGTCGTGGCTCAGTGGCCAGGCAGGTGCAGGAGGGATGAGGGCAGTGCCCTGTCCCCGAGGGTGGCTCTGCAGGGCTCAACCTGCCCGAGCCATCCCTCCAGTCTGGGTCAGAGTGGTCCCCTCAGCTGCCATTCACCGTTCCTCCTCCAGTTTTTAGGTTGTTCACCATGAGTGTGGCTGTGCTCCTGCTCCTGGGGCTGGGGCTGCTGGAGGCAGAAGGCAGAAGGAACCGGTGTTTCTTCAACCGCACTCAGGAGTACTGCAAGTGCTACAACCTGTCCGAGGAAACCATCGGCAGCATCATCCAGTGCCTCCCAGCAACTGTGGTGGAGTTTCAGGGTGGAGACCTGGAGAAATACATAGCCTTCCCCATCGGGGACCTGGACTCCTCCGCCATTGAAACTCTGGACTCCCTTACCATCCAGAAAATAATAATTGGAAATGTCCTGGTGCCTGAGATACTCCTTGCCCGTGTGCTGAGGTTCTTCTCCTACACCCACGTGCAGGAGCTGGCCTTTGAGAGCTGCATTTTCCAGGGGACAGGCAACTGGAGTGACATGGATGGCCAGAACTTGCCCATACTGTCCCTGAGCTTCCACAACGTGACATCTGCCCCACTGACAGGCCAGGAACAGGCCTTCTCCAGCCTGAGCAGCTGGCTGGGGACCCTGGAGGAGCTGGCTGTCACCGGCTCCCGCATCACCAGCCTGCCCTGTGCCATCGGGAGGGTGTTCAGAGCTCTGCACTCCCTGGACCTGGCACAGAACAGCCTCGGGGATGGAAGCCTGAGCCCCGCCTTCTGCCAGGGAGCTTTCCCTCAGCTCCAGGAGCTGAGCCTGCGCCACAACAACCTGAGGTCCTACCACAGCACGTGCAAGGGCGTGGAGCTGCTGCTGGAGCTCCAGCACCTCGATCTCAGCCACAACGAGCTCACGGCAGACCCATCCCCCTCGTGCCAGTGGCCAGCATCCCTCCGGCATTTTAACCTGTCCAGCACTGGCTTGGATGAAGTGCCGACACCGCTGCCTCCCAAGCTCGAGGTGTTGGACATGAGCCACAACCACCTCCATGCTGTCGACATCTCCCTCAGCTCCCTGAAAAAGCTCTTCCTGGACCAAAACCTGTTGCAGGCTGTCCCCTCCATCAGGAATTACCCCATGCTGGACACCCTTCACCTGGACAACAACTCCATTACAGAGCTGCCGAGGGATGAGGTGAAGCTCCTG